>NC_134218.1:8519053-8822083 GCF_965140235.1 Caretta caretta | reverse complement strand
GACTAACAAGTTTACTTTAGCATAAGCTTTCGTGAGCTACAGCTCACTGTACCAAGACTCACACCAGAAATGCTATGCAGCCTAAGATCATAAGAGCAAAGCAACACAAACTATGTAGCAAAACACAACTGCAAGTTTTTCCACCTTGTACTTAGGTGCTTTAGGCCTAGACTCAGCACTCCCCACTGTTCTTGAAAGGCTATCTTTGTATCCTAATTATTTCCAGCCTCAGGTTCTTTGTCTTCAGTTTGTATCACGAAGTGAGCTGTGGCTCACGAAAGCTCATGCTCAAATAAATTGGTTAGTCTCTAAGGTGCCACAAGTACTCCTTTTCTTTTTGCATAACAGCAATGTTCAGCTGAGTCAGTCGTTTATATCCCATTCATTTTACCAATTAACCCACCTTCTTGAAAGGATCTCTTTTAAACTAACAGCCTCCAGTCCTGTGAACAATCATCATCCAAATATCCAAAATCGTTTAGTCAATCCTGCCTCACCTGATTCAGAACAACTTCAGCATAAAAGATGCTCATGCAGCTCAGGCTGCTATATTCTTGCGTGCCTTTAATAACAGGTATGGTTCAGTGTTTAGAGACTTGGGACTGAGCATCAGAATGCCTAGGTTCTGTTCTTGGCTTTGCTACTGAGTTGAAGGTGGGTATGTCACTCTGTACCTTATCTGCCCGTATGCAATATAAATATAAACACTTTAGAGAGGTATGTTAGAATGAATTATTGTAAAGCACTGTGAGATCATCTGACAAAAGGTGTCATGTATGTCCAAAGTGTTGTTTTTGTTAAATAACATAAATGTATGGTCCCTCCTTTCTCCATTCCATTAGGGGACCATAGTTAACTTGAAATCTCTACAGTTTCAAAGAACAAGTTATAAGTAGTTCTACTTTGAATGGTCTCTGTATATTCCTTTGCATAAGATGCACCAACAGTGCAGCCTGAACCAGTCTAGGATGTACCATTAGCATACCCTGTGAATGTGAAACGTCCATCACAAAACCCACCAGTTTCAGGTGAGTAACCTCCATTTTCAGACATTATTATTTAATATCTATAGCACCATAGCGTGTAGAGGCCGCATTTGGAATTGGGACTCCATTGTGCTAGGTACTGTACAAATACAAAGTCAGAAAAGATCACTGTATCAAAAATCAAGTCCCTCTGCCAATGTTTGTAGTTGTACAAACACATTTTCTATTTTAATAAAAGCTTTTTCTCTCACCTCCTTGATGTGTGAAAGACTCCTATACACTGGCACCAAAACCACAAATTAAACAAACTAGAAAATAAATATTTTCTCTCTAATCTCTGGGTTTATTTGTAATAATAGTCGGTTTAAAAAAATAAATGAGATTTTTTTAAATTGACTGTGTCCCAAAATTCCCTGACCATGTTTTCATCATTTCCATCTCTCCTCAACATAAACTATCTTGTGGGGCAGCTGCTGTCCTATTTATAGATAATCACTGTTGGACAAGATTCCACCATCTTCATAGCTATCTAAATTTATCTTATCTTTAATGTAGGTATTAAACTTATCACTGTTATCTCACTGCTTTACAAGCAAACTAGTCTAGAACCAGTAGTTCTTTGCTGATTGGTTCTCTCAATCCCCTCTGCCCTATGAAAGAGAGGGATAGTTTCATAGTCCTTTGAGGGGTTTTTTTTTAAAAAGTTGTGGGAAAGCTATAGTGAAAAATTGGGTTCTTATTAGCGCAAATCTCTTATTTGCTCCTATTGTCAGGAACCTGAAATTTGACTCACCCTGAATTCATAAATAAAATCAAGCTGGACAATGAAAATGCACACAGTAAGACTTCAGTAAGCTTAGCAAAACCAGCCTCTTCTGGGCCCAGTTTTGCACTGAAAAAAATTGCTAGCATGTTACATAAACTGTGGCTGTACAAATAAAATGACGAAGGTGTTGGGGCTATTTAAGGTTAGCTAATGTACCCAGTTTCGCAGTTTTTGTTTACCAAGTTTTCTTAGTATGTTATGTATGGATAGTAATCTGGTTTAATGCTCCTATTTTTTAAATTATTTTTTTGAGCTGGGGTAGGGTTTGTGCAATTACAAATTGTACCTGCTGTAGATTTGTTTTTCTTTAGAGGTGCTCAGATACTACAATGATGAGCACAGTACAAGAACCTAATAGAATTTTGGAATCCTATACTACTGTTCTAGAGGTAAAATCTAATCCCCCCCCGCCCCCAGTCGAAGACCTACTGCCCGGTGACTGTACCTATGACTTAATTTACTGTGTTATCAGCCTATATGAAATCAAAGTTTTCACCTTCCTAAATACATTATTACTCCGAGTGGTTTGAGTACTCAGATATGACCCTGGCTCTGACACTGTGATAGCCTCTGTGGTGTGAGGCTTTTCTTTTCCTTTTTTCCATTTCTTTATTAACTTTTCTATTTCTTTCCTTTAATCTCCTTCTTCCAGTGTTGTCTTCTCCCTCCACTTTCTTTCTTCCATATTACTACTATTCTCTCTGTATATCTACATTTTATTTATTCCATCTTTGCCCCCTGCATTTCTTTTTTTGAAAAAAAAATCCTCAGTTTTATACAGACAGACAGAGCATATTTTTTCTTCTCATGTTTCCTATCTCTTTTCATTCCCCTTCACTTCTCTCCCTCACTCCTATACTTTGTTATCCATTCCCTACTCCATAGCTAACTATTGAACATTGTTTCTCCATCCTTGCTCTCCTTCCCTCCTGGCACGTTCATTTCTTTCAACCCATTACTCAATTCCCCCACTTTTCTACTTCTTAGGCTCACGCATCTCTTTACTCCTTTATATGTTATCTGTCCCCTTTTCCCCTCACCCACTCTAGAGAAAGTTCTTCCTCTCACTTTCAACTCCCCCTTCCTACCCCCCCCTTGAACCACCAGCCTTTCCTGGGCCATTTCTACAATTACTCCCAGCCACCTCACAATAACTATGTAGCAGCCCTGAGGAAATTAGGGCCTCCTTTCTCTCACCCCCATACTGCAGCAGTGGAAAGAGACTGGCTCTATGATATATGGCCTTCCTCTCTCTTCCAACTGCCACAACTGTCCCTCTATTGCTACTTCTCCACTGTATAAGACCTAGGTATTATTATTATATACTACTAACCCCACATGTGACCTTCCAGTTATATCAGCTGCCACAGTTGTCCTGCCAAACTGCCTGTAACTGTTACCAGTTGCCACAGATTTCCCTTCAGCTTCTGCTATCACCAGCTTCCATGGTCACCAGTTGCCATATGTTTTCCTCCAACTGTCTTCAGGTTCCACAAGTATCTCTCCAGCAGACAGTCAACAGCTGCCCGCACTTGTGTTCCTTCAGCTGGCACTGTTAGAGATCGTTTTCCAATTGACGTTCTGTCAGCAATTCCCATGTCCGAACAACTCACACTGCCACAGCCTTCCTCCTAAATGCCACTGTCATCAACTACTGTATGTCCCTCCAACTGCCACTGGTTGCTTCCAACTGCCACTAACACCAGTGGCCATAGGTGTCCTACATACTTCCACTGTCACCAGCTGCCACCGGTTTCACTCCAACTGCCATTAACGTCATCCGCTACCACACGTGTCCCTTCAACTGACGCTGTTATCAACTACTGTTAGGGACCCACACAGTCACCAGCTTCCACTTCCTGTCACCAAATGCCACAGAAGTCCTTTCAACTCTGCCACCAATTGCCACACTGTCACCAACTGCCACTTATATCCAACTTCCACTGTCTCTAACTGCTTCTGTCATCAACTTCTACTGGTTGTTTTCCTACTGTCCCAAATGCCAGCCTGTCAAACTCACATCTGCCACAACTGTCCCTCCATTGTCATCAAATGCCACTATCATGGGTTTCCCTGCAACTCCTCTTAACAGACACAAACTTCCACACAGATATATTCCAGATATATTCCGTCAACACACACTGAGAGGTTTCAGAGTAGCAGCCGTGTTAGTCTGTATTCACAAAAAGAAAAGGAGTACTAGTGGCACCTTAGAGACTAACAAATTTATTTGAGCATAAGCTTTTGTGAGCTACAGCATCCGATGAAGTGAGCTGTAGCTCACGAAAGCTTATGCGCAAATAAACTGATTAGTCTCTAAGGTGCCACTAGTACTCCTTTTCTTTTTACACACTGAGAGGGAGCTTTATCCAATCTTCTGACACTTAAGGGGCCAATGGCTACACTATAGATCCCCCTGAGCAACATAACTTATGCCGTCTTAAGCGCTGGGGGAGAGCTCTCTCCTGTCGGCTTAAAGCTGCTACACTAGAGAGTTTACAGCTGAGCCAATGCAGCTGCGCTGCTGTAAGCTCTCTAGGGTAGCCATAGCCTTAACTAAGCCTATGGGGGCATTACAAGTGAAAGCTGTCATATTTCTTTTCACTGATCTTCTATGATATCTGTCTTTTGTCATCCAGAAGATGCAACAATGCATAATTTAGGGCCACGCTGTGCATGAGTTTATTATTGTGTATCTCCCTTCCTGTGTGAAGTTTATGCCACTTCGTTCCATTCCTTTTTACCTTAATTATTGTCCCCACATGACAATTCCTGTCCTAACAGGGAATGGTGGTCTTTTCCTCTCTCTTGCTTTAAGCCAGGGAGTTTAAAACTACTGTGATCACTTTTTCTGGTACAGGATGGAACACTGGAATCACAAGTTTCCATGAAGTCTGGAATCACAATGGCAGAAGTCTTCTGGTGTGTGTCTGCATGTTCATGAGAAACAAAAGGAGGTGGATTGAAAATACTGGAGGCCCATAAGCCATCATCACACTTCTAAAAATATGTAAGA
The DNA here is from genome assembly GCF_965140235.1 of Caretta caretta. Lineage (NCBI taxonomy): Eukaryota > Metazoa > Chordata > Testudines > Cheloniidae > Caretta > Caretta caretta. The sequence continues at coordinate 8,817,255 of NC_134218.1, read as the reverse complement.
TTGGAAATGAGGACTATTAGATCAACAGTATTGTGAAGATTTGGGGACACAGTGAAAGAGGATTCAGAGGAACAGCCGTGTTAGTCTGTATTTGCAAAAAGAAAAGGAGTACTTGTGGCACCTTAGAGACTAACCAATTTATTTGAGCATGAGCTTTCGTGAGCTACAGCTCACTTCATCAGATGTATACCGTGGAAACTGCAGCAGACTTTATATACACACAGAGAATATGAAACAATACCTCCTCCCACCCCACTGTCCTGCTGGTAATAGCTTATCTAAAGTGATCAACAGGTGGGCCATTTCCAGCACAAATCCAGGTTTTCTCACCCTCCACCCCCCCACACAAATTCACTCTCCTGCTGGTGCTAGCCCATCCAAAGTGACAACTCTTTACATAATCAAGTCGGGCTATTTCCTGCATAGATCCAGGTTTTCTCACATCCCCCCCACCCCCATACACACACAAACTCACTCTCCTGCTGGTAATAGCTCATCTAAACTGACCACTCTCCAAGTTTAAATCCAAGTTAAACCAGAACATCTGGGGGAGGGGGTAGGAAAAAACAAGAGGAAACAGGCTACCTTGCATAATGACTTAGCCACTCCCAGTCTCTATTTAAGCCTAAATTAATAGTATCCAATTTGCAAATGAATTCCAATTCAGCAGTTTCTCGCTGGAGTCTGGATTTGAAGTTTTTTTGTTTTAAGATAGCGACCTTCATGTCTGTGATTGCGTGACCAGAGAGATTGAAGTGTTCTCCGACTGGTTTATGAATGTTATAATTCTTGACATCTGATTTGTCAAGATGACGCCACTAGCGGTCACCTTCAGCCCCCAACTAAAACCCCTCCAACGCATTATTAAGGATCTACAACCTATCCTAAAGGATGACCCAACACTCTCACAAGTCTTGGGAGACAGGCCAGTCCTTGCCTACAGACAGCCCCGCAACCTGAAGCAAATACTCACCAACAACCACATACCACACAACAGAACCACTAACCCAGGAACTTATCCTTGCAACAAAGCCTGTTGCCAATTGTGCCCACATATCTATTCAGGGGACACCATCACAGGGCCTAATAACATCAGCCACACTATCAGAGGCTCGTTCACCTGCACATCCACCAATGTGATCTATGCCATCATGTGCCAGCAATGCCCCTCTGCCATGTACATTGGTCAAACTGGACAGTCTCTACGTAAAAGAATAAATGGACACAAATCAGATGTCAAGAATGGAGGGTGAGAAAACCTGGATTTGTGCTGGAAATGGCCCACCTGTTGATCACTTTAGATAAGCTATTACCAGCAGGACAGTGGGGTGGGAGGAGGTATTGTTTCATATTCTCTGTGTGTATATAAAGTCTGCTGCAGTTTCCACGGTATACATCTGATGAAGTGAGCTGTAGCTCACGAAAGCTCATGCTCAAATTGGTTAGTCTCTAAGGTGCCACAAGTACTCCTTTTCTTTTAGTGAAAGAGGAAATACTTGTTCTCCAGACTTGGCTACATTTTCTCCACTATCTCATACAGAATAATTAGCCCTGATGCCTCTGAACTGACTTCATTATTAAATTTTCATTATTTCTGCTTGCCTTATTTTTTGCAGTTTTAAGTTTTCCACAGACCTCAGTTAGATGCACCTTAAACAGGGAGTTAAATGAATTTCCTCATGTAGGGAAGTTTCTAATTGGTAGCTTTCAGGGATATAGGTATTTAAAATCAGCCTTGTTGTGCTTCAGTATAGTTATATCTTCTATTTAGAGCCAGGTTATGGGCATCTAATCAAAATGCCAATAGAAAGGTTATTAATACCAGAAAACAATGATCAAATTTAAAAGCAACTTTTATTTTCAAGTATGTTGTTTTTTAATTCACATTTCATATTCAGGTTTTTTATTTTGTACATTTTAACATTTAATTACAGGGCTTCATTAGTGAAAAGGGTGTGTGTGTGTGTGTGTGTGTACGTACATGTGTATTCCAGGGTCAGAAAAGAGATGTCTGTGCTTTTCATGCTATATCAACCATAAAGCACGATGGTAAAGGGGGAGAACTGCTCTCCAAGCCATGGAGCACAGCTCTGCAGTGCCTTGGGGAAAGGGAAGAAATCTGTGCATGCTATTTAATGTGATCCTACAGGTCCCCTCCTTGTTGTAGAGCTTGTGGAAGGCAGGGTCCCACATAGATCTTTCAGGGATCTCTGTACTCTATACTGTAGGTCACTCCATATTACAGGGCACTGGAGGGCACCACAGTCCCTGAGGGAAAGGTTCTTCCTGGTGTAGGGCTCTGGGGGAGGTCTCTGCTTACTGAGGCATTGAAGGTAGTATGGGAGTCACTACAGGGCCTTGGCTCGGGAGGTGAGGTCCATGCTCTCTTTGTTATAGAGCCCTGGGATCTCTGCTTACTGGAATCCTGAAGGACTAATCAAAGAGGTGCTCCAGGGCCTTGAGAAGTCTCGGTCTTCCCATCATGGCCCTGCAGCTCTCTGGGAGAGGCTTCTGTTTTGTCTCTACTGCAGAGCTCTCGGGGGCCTTGCTATGCTGTAGAACTGCAGGGGGACACTGTGGGGCCCTGGGTGGGAAGCGGAGTGGTCTATACTCCCTGCAGCAGAGTGCACTGCTGGTAGGGGGTCCACAGGGCCCAGCTACCTACAGTCCATGTTGCTATCTCTGGTGATCTGATAGCGTGTCTTGTGGCATCCTTAATGCGGCTTCTGGAGCGATGGCAAAAGATGAGAATTTAAATTTCCAGGAGGAAGTTTCTAGCCCTTGCGGTTGTAGAGACAAGCTGGAGGGCGTGACCCAAGGGTCACCTCAAAGCTTAACCACCAGAAGGCAAACAAACAGAGCCCCAAACTTATCCTCCTAAGAATCTCACGAGCGGGGGGGGGGGCTGACCAGCAACGGTTTTAACGCTTGTGGTGGACGGCTGGGTGGGTGGGCTTCTCACCCTGCGGTCCTGGAGCACGGGAGGAGCGCGGAGGGTCCCAAAGGGGGTCGGGGGGGAGTACTCGCCTCTGGAGTGCATGCTGACAGTGGGATCCTGCACAGCCCTACGCTTTGCCCTGTGCCGGCACCGGAGCGGGGTCAGGAGCGGGGTCCCGGCACGCGCCCTCCGCCCCGCGGCGCACGTGGCACGCACAGCCGGCAGGATCACGTGACTGCCGTCTGACCCGGTTTCTCCCGTCCGGTCAGTGATGGAGAGAGGCGCATGCGCGATCTCGCACCAGACCCCCCCCCCACCCCAGTCTCCCTCCGCCCTATATAAGGCGCCGACGGCCGCAGCGGGGCTCCCGACTCCGCAGTGCGTGAGGGGGTGAGGCTGGGCGGGCAGCGCAGCTACCTGAGCGGCCTCTCCCCCGCGTCTCGCCAGGGCCTATACCACTGAGCGGAGCCTCCTGCCGCTTTCTCCTCAGCCCCAGCCAGGCCGCGCGGCTGGCCCCGGCGGAGCCATGAGCTCGGGCACCCCCTACATCGGGAGCAAGATCAGTCTCATTTCCAAGGCGCAGATCCGCTACGAGGGCATCCTCTACACCATCGACACCGAGAACTCCACCGTGGCGCTGGCCAAAGGTGAGGGCGGCCGGGCCAGGCATCCTCCGCACGGCGGGGGCGGCTTCTCCCTACAGAGCAGCCCGCGGGGCCGGCCCTGGGAGGGACGGGGGAGTCGGGCCGAGGCGTCCGTCCGGCTGCTCGGTGGAGAACCGGGGGGCGGTGGGACCCCTGGTGCGGGATAGCGGAGGCGCCGAGAGTCGCCTCCCGCCTCGACGACGGCAGCGATGCGGGGGCGGCGGGGGGCTGCGGAGTCGACGTGCCCGGACTCATTTACGGGGAGACGGCTGAGCAGGGGCCGGGAAACCTGCCGTGGCTGGCTGGCCGCCCCCGGCCTCGGGGGCTGTGGGCCCCGGCAGCGCCTCCCTGCCGTGGCTCCGAGGCGGCTCCCTCCCGATGTTGCCTGGAACGCGGCTTCAGTCCGTGTTCACTCCCTCTCCCGGGGTCTGGGAGGCTCTTTCAGCCCCCACCCGCCTGAACAATGAGCCTGGCGAGGGAGGTGTAAACAGGCAGCAGCTGGAGAGCCAAGCTGCTTTGCCGCGGTGGTCTGGCGAAAGCCCCAGGGACCCCGCATCTTGTTTCAGTCTGGGGATGGCTGACTCGGACTCCAGCTCTGAAATACCAACCTGCCCAAGCTCAAGTGTGGGGGCCGAGTGAGGCGCAAAGCCTTAATTACAGCCGGGGCTGGTTCATTTCGCTGTGGCCCCATTCGTGATTCAGCATTTGATTAATTACTTTGCAGTGTCAGAGCTACAGCGTGCAGCATAGTGAGCCTGGCTTGTAGTGCAAATGGTCCAATGCAAGTCAAATAGTCACAAGAGAGCTAACTGCTGGATATACTACACCTTACTTAGAGGCTGGTGGGAATAGTACAAGGCCTTTTTTGGACACTTGTTTAATTTCTCAAGCATAGTGCAGCAATTCAGCTTTTTTGTGAAGAAAATATGTGAAAGAGCTGCTAGTATCTGAAGTTTCCCTGTTAGTCTTAAACAACCACACTTCCTTCTCTTAGAACAGAATTTTATGACTAAATTGTTGTAACAGTATAATTTCTATTACTTGGATGATAGCTTTCAGAGTAACAGCCATGTTAGTCTGTATTCGCAAAAAGAAAAGGAGTACTTGTGGCACCTTAGAGACTAACCGATTTATTTGAGCATGAGCTTTCGTGAGCTACAGCTCACTTCATCGGATGCATACCGTGGAAACTGCAGCAGACATTATATACACACAGAGATCATGAAACAATACCTCCTCCCAGCCCACTGTCCTGCTGGTAATAGCTTATCTAAAGTGATCATCAGGTTGGGCCATTTCCAGCACAAATCCAGGTTTTCTCACCCTCCACCCCCCCCACACAAATTCACTCTCCTGCTGGTGATAGCCCATCCAAAGTGACAACTCTTTACACAATGTGCATGATAATCAAGTTGGGCCATTTCCTGCACAAATCCAGGTTCCGTCACCCCCCTCCCAAAAACCACACACACAAACTCACTCTCCTGCTGGTAATAGCTCGTCCAAACTGACCACTCTCCAAGTTTAAATCCAAGTTAAACCAGAACATTGGGGGGGGGGGGGGTAGGAAAAAAACAAGGGGAAATAGGCTACCTTGCATAATGACTTAGCCACTCCCAGTCTCTATTTAAGCCTAAATTAATAGTATCCAATTTGCAAATGAATTCCAATTCAGCAGTTTCTCGCTGGAGTCTGGATTTGAAGCTTTTTTGTTTTAAGATAGCGACCTTCATGTCTGTGATTGCGTGACCAGAGAGATTGAAGTGTTCTCCGACTGGTTTATGAATGTTATAATTCTTGACATCTGATTTGTGTCCATTTATTCTTTTACGTAGAGACTGTCCAGTTTGACCAATGTAAATGGCAGAGGGGCATTGCTGGCACATGATGGCATATATCACATTGGTGGATGTGCAGGTGAACGAGCCTCTGATAGTGTGGCTGATGTTATTAGGCCCTGTGATGGTGTCCCCTGAATAGATATGTGGGCACAATTGGCAACGGGCTTTGTTGCAAGGATAAGTTCCTGGGTTAGTGGTTCTGTTGTGTGGTATGTGGTTGTTGGTGAGTATTTGCTTCAGTGTTTGGATTGGGTGAGTAACCGATCAGAGTGTTTGTGGAAATGGAAGAATCTTAAATTCTGTTAGATTTTTTTAGTAAAATAAGGTACAAAACCTAAATCTTGATTCCTCATTTTAATACTTGTGATCAAGAATTGGACTACATTCAAACTGTATAATAATCTGGAATAGTAATCTCTTGTGCAGTGCCCTTAAATCCTGTGTATACTCTTCAGTCTGTTTACCTTGGTTTTTGACACTCCATGCTTTTCTGGTTCTCCTATCTTGCAGACTGCTTCTTCACTTACTCCTTATTTTGCTATTTGTCCTTGGGCATACTGATCTTGATTCTCTCCTAGACTTTCGCTGTCTCTTATTTTCATCTACCACCTACACAAGTGACTCTCAAACTTGCTTCTGACTAGAATCTTAAGTCTGTTTGCCATCTCATAAGTCTCTCAAACCAGATTTGTTCCATGATGCTTTTCTAACCATCACCTCCACTATCCTCCTTTTATTCCCAGCCTGCTATCTCAGTGTAAGCTTTTTCTTCCTTCGTCTCTGCCTTGTATCTTTAGTTTTGTTGCTTTCTCTCTCTCCACATTTTACCCTCTCCTCATTTCCCTAATAGGGGAAAAGATTTTGTGCCCTTTGTCATGTCTAACTTTCCTTGCTATCACTTCTTCCTCTCCAGTCTGTTGAAAATATTACTTCTAAAATCATTGAACTCCTCCTGTCTCTCAAACTTTAATCCTTCCACTAGCAATGTCTTACTGCATCAGATTCAAGGACCTCATCTTACCATACTGGGAAGTATTCAGGGGATCCAGGCAGTCTTTCCTGGTCCACAGTTCCTATGTGCCGAATTGCAGATAAAGAAAATCTAACTTGGACATTTGAAACCTACTTAAAATGAGTTTTTTGAATTTCTGATATCGGACTAATTTCAAATAATGAGATGTAGCTGATCAGGATTTGCCTCCCCATAAGCATGCATGTGTCTAACACTATGTACTTCATCACATGCTTAACAAAGCCTGAGTAACATATTGTATGTAAGGAAGCTAGGAGAAGAGAATGGAATTCATTTGGATGCCAACAAGGCTGTCTGTCAACTGGAACAGCAGGGCTATGGCTGCGGCTGCTTTTCCCTTTAAGCGCGGGTCCTAGCATCCATATATATATACACACACAAATTCAATTTCTTTACCTATGTCCTATCTACACTGCTGATTCAGAGCCTCCTTTGTAATGAGTGGGATGCAGCAGTCTCCTCTGTAGCCTTTGTTTTCCACCTAGCATTCACTACTTCAGTGCTTAAGTGGAGTGAGTGCCTTTCACAGGACCTCTACCAGAAGAATGTCTTCATATGTATTAAATTAGTGGGGGAAAATACATGCTGTTTGCCTTAGAAGTCTATAAGTCTTAAAAGTATTTTGGATGTTGGTCACTTTTTAATTTGGTGCACTGCCTGCAGCGTATTGGCATCTGTGTTGTAACTTAATTTCTTAACTGGCAGATTCATATTCCATTGTTAAAATGCTACTTTAGAAGTTTTTCAGATCAAATTTTGCTTTTGAGCTGAGACTAAGATTTCTTAAACTACAGGATTTATGTCAAAAGTGTTTTCTGATGCCTGACCACAATAATAGTGCTGCAGTCATACTTAGACCCATGCCATTGTGACAGAAGTGTAGCTCATAAATAAGACATTTGATTTGTTTGGAGAAGTAAAGAAGCATTTTGAACTCTTTACAGAATCTCTCAAATTGCAGATAACTAGCAAATGTAGCAATGTCAATTTAAAAGACTTGCAATAACAGACTTCTGTCCAACGTTCTAGGTGTCCTAACATCATTTTAGAGCAGTAAGATCTCAGCAGTACAGAAATCATGTTAGCAGGAACTAACCCAGACATCTATAGAAACTCTTTTGCACCCCCTTATCGTTTTGGGATGTATCTCCTCAATTTTCTCTAAAACTGACATTTCTTTTGCAGTGTGTCTGGAAGGTCACCACATTCAGGCTATTTCAGACCAAGGGAGGAGCAAGTTAGAGTTTTGAGGCTATCGCAGCACACGCTGCAAGCTGCTACCTCTCTGAGGTGATCCAGCTTGGGTAGCCCCTGCTGACTGCACATATAATAGTATGGCATGGGGTGAGAGGCAGTCCCTCGGTTAGGCTGGTCTCAGACCCTTTCAGCTTTTAAACATCAAAACACGTTAAACTCCACCTGGAGACTGATGGGAAGCCAGTGCAGATCCCAGAGCTCTTGTACCATATGCTCCCAGTGAGATGCCCCACTTAGTAAGCAAGTTGCTGTGTTCTGCACCAGCTACAGGCCCTGATAAGTATAGCCCCATGTAGAATGCACTGCAGTAGTCTGATCTTGAGGTAACAAATGCATGGAGAACAGTGGCAAAGTACAAATCTGAAAGGAAGGGTTGCAGCCTTCTAGTTAGCTGTAGATGGTAAGCTGCCTGGGTTACTGCGTTAATCAGAAAGATTGATGTTACCTCTGGCTGCTTCCCCAGTCCATCACCTCTTATGTGCATTGAGCATCAGTCAGTTTACTCTCATCCATGCTCCAGTTTCAGCTAAACACCAGATTAAGTACAGAATCACGTGAGCAGAGTTGGACAAGACAGATGTACAGGTGAGTCTCATCAGTCTATTGAAAGTTCTGCTCCCTGTTCCAAATATGGCTCCATATACGCATTGGACAAGAAGGTGACAAATGGCAACCTGCAGCACTCCTCACTGCTTCTGAGGAAGAGGAGCAGTTTCCTACAACTAGCTCTTGAGAGCCGTCTGAGAAAGGAATAAAGCCACTGACAAGCAGCACTGTCTATTCTGCTAGGGTTAGCTGGTGAGACAACAATTCAGGCTGTAATCAGCTGTATCAGAGGCAGCTGATCTAATGCCTGATGGGACACCTAGTCTTCATCCATCACAAGTCTTACTGTACCAGTCTAGAGCCCTGTTGATCAAGGGTTAAGGTGATAAAGGCATCTAGATAATGAATTATCTTCCCTTTTTTAGGAAAGGCTGTGGAGAGGGGATGCTGGTTGATAATTAGCTAGATTGTCAGCATCAAGCTGCAGTATTATCACCACTTTGTTTAGCATGGTTTCTGGCTTTTACATTTAGAAAAGGTGGATGACACACCTTACTTGTTAGATTCTAAACATAAACAAGAGTTCAGTTATATGCTGGGATTAAGTTGAAAACACTTATGTTTGAGACTGTTTCTCTGGAAGTGGACAAGCAGTCAGTTTTTATAAGCTGTTAGATGGGATGAGATAAGAGGTCTCAGTTGCTCTTCCTGAGTATGAAAAATACAAAATCTCTAGCTTGTGCTAATCTTTTGAAGATCCGTTTTAGGTAGCAAAATTTTGCTACATAACAAGTGTCCAAATTGCATGAATAGTGCATGAGAGAAGTATAAAGTAGAATCTTGCTATTCCGCCCTTTGGGTGGGGGGACATGTTCAATCTGAAGCTATGTCCACACTACAGACTAGAGGTGTGATTCCCTCCACTTATGTGCACATGCTTGCACTAACACTCACTGAGCTAGCGTGAGTATTAATAGCATAGCTGCAGTAGCTCTGGTAATGGCAGTGGACACCGCTGAGCTGTGCCAAATACGAACCTGCCTGGAACAGGTGGGGATGTACTTGGCATGACTGAGCTGTGCATCCTCTTCCCATGCTACTGTGGCTACACTGCTATTTATACTTGTGCTAGCTCACTGAGAACTAGCATGAGCGTGTATACTCAATCAGGAGAATCGCACCTCTAGCTTATGGTGTTTGAAGTAGCTTAAAAGGCTTTTGCAGACTCAGCAGTGCTGGAACAGAGGAGCATTAATCAGTTACTAGTGTCCTAGCCCTGTTCCAAGGATGTGCCAGGTAATGTAGTGCTCTGCATTGACCTGTAAGGAGAATATGATTGACACTAGTCCTGCTCAAATACGAGCAACATCTTAGTCTGTGCTTCAAGAAACTGCAAATCTAGAAGTCCATTCAGTGCAACTTTGCAGTTTAGTGATAGCTCAGTGTTCACAAAATGAAGTTCAATTGTGTTTGAGTTCTTTGCTTAAGGTGTAAGGTAGGCAGTATATGTATTAATCATGAAACGAATGGCATTCCGCTCTGGGAGTGGAGAGAGGTGAATAATGTGCGTTAACTTGTGTTTTACCTGTAGCTACCACACTTTCTTGAAAAACTAAATTAAATATAAGGTCATGGTTTGAACTCTAAAGCTTTAAATGGAATGGGACTAGAGCTAGGTGAAATCTTTTTATGGAAAACAATTTTGGATTGACCACAAATATTAATGAATTTGTGCCGAGTTCATCAAATAGTTTTGACCAAGTAATAAAAAAAATCTTTAAAAACCTCTATCTTGATAATGTCAAAACAAAATGTTTTGTTTCAGCTATACTTGACTTTTTTGTGGGGGAGGCATTTTGCCAAAAGCAAAGGAAAACTAGTGTCACAAAATATTTGTAGGGGTAGGAGGAGAGATTTTAATTTGTCTTCCACATCACAGGCCAGTACCCTTGCCACTGGTCTATGACAGATTCTGATATGAGGCTTTCTCAGTCTGTATCCGCAAACAGAACAGGAGACTTGTGGCACCTTAGAGACTAACACATTTATTTGAGCATCAGCTTTCGTGAGCTACAGCTCACATCGCATGCATGCCACAAAAGCTCATGCTGAAATAAATGTTAGTCTTGAAGGTGCCACAAGTCTCCTGTTCTGTTTGCAGATACAGACTGACACGGCTGCTCCTCTGAGACCGGTCCGTCTCCTGTGCTGCCGCTGTTCACTCTTTTAATAAAGAAACTGGTTATTGGAGCAGGAACTAGAACTTGAATACCCCTCGTTCTAGGTGGGTGCATAAGCCCCCAGACGAGAGTTGTCCTCACTTTTTCCCTATCCCAGTGACAGCTGTAAGAACAGCCCAGGTGAGTACCCAAACCACTGGACTAAAGCTTGTAAGGGAGCTGCTGCTCCTAGGTGTTCCGTGAATCTAGTTCTCCTTCGTTTTTGTCAGATTGCCCAAATTGTGGCTGCAGGATCAAGCTGGGATGTTTTTGACTCTTTGGAAAGATTCAGCAAATGTTTGGCCCCAAACTATTTTTTAATTTTTTTTGGAATTGCCAGTGAACACAAGAATCCATTATTTGCTCAACTGTAGTTGGGACCTTGCTGCTTGAGATGGCCCCTCTTGTGCTATTCTGCCACAGTTGTGGTGGTTGGAGGAACTCAAGCTCGATCCCAGTTTAAGAGGAGGCTGATGGTAGAGCAGCCTTGGGTAAGGGGGCGATGGCAGCTCACCTTAGAAACAGGCTTCATCAATACAAAATAGCCCAAGTCATTGACTTTAAGAATCACCTGTTTACATAGACTACTGCTGAGGTGTGCTTTAGAAAAATCTGATGTGTGGGGATCGGGAAGAGTTTGTTCTAACATTGTGACCTGATTTATTTGGGTGTGTGTGTGTGTGTATATATATATATATATATATAAATTAAAAATATAGGAGGGATACTTATAGCCTTGAGTACATGCCCTTTGCTGTGGCATAAAGCTAAACTTCACCTGAAACTATATAGTGCTGGAGAAATAAGTTGCAGTACTAGTAGAGGCTAATATCTACTACTTTCTCTCTTAAATGCTGAAGTGCGGTCATTTGGTACTGAAGACCGTCCCACAGACAGACCTGCTCCTCCAAGAGAAGAGATTTATGAATACATAATTTTCCGGGGAAGTGACATCAAAGACATTACTGTATGTGAACCTCCTAAAGCTCAACATACTCTGCCTCAGGATCCTGCCATTGTCCAGGTAAGAATTTCAGTTTTAAATGATGGTGGAAAGTTTTGAGGCAATATACTAGCAGTTCAAAGCTTGACCTAAACAAGTCTTCAGGTTATAAAGATGGTGTTACAAAACTGAAGGTCAGTGTAAATGTTTCCAAGAACTTTCATAATTCAAGTGGAAACACTGGTTTTCAACCAAATACTTCCCTTCAATCTTTGTGGCCAAAGTATTGCAGCATTGAAAACCTGGTAAGCAGTCCAGATTTTAATAGACCCAGGTGTAATCACCACAGTAAGTTATCTTTAAATATTTTCATATTCATTTACATTTTAAACAACCTTGTTACTTTTAGTACCTTAAAAGCACAAAATCCCCCACTGCAAGGACAGTGGGGAAACAGGAAATACAAGAGTTCAGAAACTGCTGGGTAGTCAGTGAAAATGTACTTACACTATTATCTTGTTATGCAGTCTTCACTGGGCTCTGCCTCTACATCATCCTTCCAGCCACATGTGCCTTATAGTCCATTTAGAGGCATGCAACCCTACAGCCAGCTTGCTGCCAGCTCTTTACTTAGCCAGCAATATGCAGCTTCATTAGGTTTAGGTGAGTAAAAGCTTGAAGATGTACTCTTTGAAATTGTAACCCCGTCTTTAAGGCGTGGTTACACAATGGTTTGTGCCCTAGTGTTACTAATAACTACATTTTTCTGAATTGACTGTTTGTATCCTCTGTCAGCAGTTAAAGCAACCAGCCTTATGAAATGAGGCTTCATTCTAAAAAATCTTAAATTAAGAAGTGTGTGTAGAGACAGTAAGAACAGCATGAGTCTACTAGCATCTGTTTGAAAGTACTGTATATAAGCTTAAACATTTGGTTATTGACTTAATGAGGACATAGTCTGTTTCTAGTTTAAGATGCCCTGCATATACTGCACTCTGGTAAAGAAAATTGACTCCAAATATGTAGCATCTCAATACTATTCTAGGTAACTTCTTGTATCTCTTTCCAAGTCCTCACAGTGTCTCAACTACCTTGCCTTATTTGTGTACCTTTTTTGCTTTCTCTTCTCCCCTCTGTATCTTTAGAGAAATTGGTAAGCCCTCCAACATCAGCAGCTGCTTCCAGCCCTAGCTCTTCTCCGTCTCCACAACCTGTTTCAGAGCCTGACATGTCTTCCGAGCCACATCCGCTCTCTTCCAAGGGTAACAGCAGTTTGAGGACTCTAAATATTTGGAAGAACCTGCATGGTGTTTGCAAAACATTCTGTTCTGCTTGTTAACCCTCTCAAAATGACAGTACTTATGTGTAACTATAGCAAAACGGATACATCGTTCTTAGTTCTTGCTTTGTTGACCATTTGTTAGCACTCTGGCTTACTACTACTCTAGAAGAATTGATTGGCGGGCTGGGGAAGGAGAACAAGTACAGGATAGTGGTTAGTCTTCGCAGGGAAGGCTGGCTGCAGAAGATGTTTGCTTGTTGGGACATACCAATGGATATTTATTGCCAACTTTTACAGAATGGCATGAAGTAGACCTTTCCTTTCTGTAGAGGAAGGAATGATGCTTAGAGCCCTACAAATCCGTGGATATCTGCTCTATATCTCTGGATATCCACAGATAATTTTTGTGGATCAGATGCAGATACAAATTTTGTTTCCAGGTAGGGCTATAATGATACTAAATTGTGGGGTAACTGCTAATTAGCTAGGTCCTTAAGGAAATACTAGTGCCTTCTCCCATTTGTTGTTGGAGAGGAATTTTTGAATGCATTCCACACTTGACATGGGCCATGAATGCAGTTTTCATGCTTTACTGATTGAACGTCTTGTTTGACCATCTGGATTCATGAAAACTATCATATCTGAGCTAAGACGTGACCGTTTGATCTTAAATTTTATGCACTAGATTGAATCCAGTTCAAAAGTAGGTTAAGGGGAAAACTAGGTTGAAGAGCTTTGCAGTGTTTTCAGGGCAAATAATGTGGGTACAATCCACATGTGTAGGTAGCTGTCATGAATCTTATCTACACTTAAAAAAATGCTTGGGTCAAGTTGGAAAGCATGCATGCGTGTAGCTCCCCTCCTCTTTTTGGCCCATCTCTATCTCTCTGAACCATATCAAAGATCCAACTAAAGTAAGCTTCAAAGTGCTGCTTGCTGACAGTAACTACTGGGAAGGCTTAATATCTAGACATACTCTAAGGGTATTATTTCTTCTTGTGGAAGTCTTAAGTGTATACTAGATTAGTATGTGGCACAATAGAGAATCCTAGAAATAAAATGCAGGTTCAGGATGCACTAAAATAAGCAATGGCTTGGCTCATGTAATAGTGTAATGCATTTCTTGATCTTAAACTGAACCAGTTGCATGAAGAAAATATCTCTATCCTCATTTATGCAAAACTACCTAACATTCTGTTCATCAAATTTTATGTTCATATAAAGAGTTAAGTGTGTGATGTCTCAAAGTACCAAACATTAACTTCTTTGCAATCATAGGGAATGAGTATTTGTCTGAACACTTAGTCTGACTTTCTAATGTGGCTTGTTATACTTCACACCATCAAGATACATTCCTAAATGTGCCATAGTATAAAAGAAGTCTTGAAACAAAAGTCCAGGAGCTTGGTTAAGGTTGAAATGTTACCCTCTAACTCCTGTACTATATGCTTTAATATCTAGGAAACATTGAGAGACTGGACTAGTTTTAACTTGTTTCTGGGTTTTCTTGGTGGTTTTTTAACAGTACCCAGCTACTTGATGTAGTGTCCTTATGGAACGACTTCCAAATGCATGTAAATATGACTTGTACTTGATGAACCATAACTACTAGAGCCATTAAACATTTATTTTAACAATAGATCTGACATGGATGCCACGTTAATCTGGTTCTACTTATCAGAAAGCTGAGTACAGTAAGACCAAGCTATTGATACAGTAAAGGTTATGCACATTGAGACATTCTCAGCTACTTTGAAAACGAAGCACTTTCAGGAAAAGTCTGAAGCAAGCTTCTTTTAGCTAAAAAATGTACTTATTCTGTAAAATTATACACAAACAAGAATACCTAATGAAGAGAAATGGGAATTCGTACGTTTTGGAAGCTTATTGCATATATAGTGACTTCTTAATTTGATATGCATATTAACTTTGTCCTTAACTATTACTATAACATAGCAAATTGGTAACTTTGCATTCTTCAGGAGTGACATTGTTGACTTGGTTTATGGCCCTGAGCTCATGGGGCGAAACTTGTATGCCAACACTTACTCAAATGTGTAGTGACGCATTGCAAACCCCCATAGCAGAATAATGGAAGTGCCTAGGAGGTTCTGTGGAGGTATTGTTAAATCTGTTTTTGATCATGGAGGTTCAGGAGCAATGTTGGCATATTTCTTGCATGCAGTACTTCCTGGAATGCAACTAAAAAACTAGTTATTGTAATAACCCCTTTGTTTTTCCAGGTGCTGGCTTCCCATTGGTTCACCAAGTACGCAAAAGCCCCATGGTGGAGCAGGCTGTTCAGACTGGTCCAGTTGATAACATGAATCAAAAAAAGCCACCCCCAGCAAAAGTAGTTTCTGGTATCCAACGCAATGGTCGGCAGATTCCGCAAAGTAGTAAGACAAATGGTATACAAGTCTTGTTTTCAAATGGGTATTTGGTAGAGCTTCCTTCAGAAAAATGTTGAAGTAACTTAGAACAGTCCTTAAGCCTGCTTGATGAGTTAACTTTCAACTTCTAAGGTAAGCTAACTTTGTTCTTGTATGCTTGGGTTATAAACAGTCTTCCTTTCCCTGTTTGCTTTAGATACAGTTCAGCCACCACCTGTGCAAACTCAGGGCCAGGTGAATGATGAAAACAGAAGACCTCAAAGGAGAAGATCGGGTAGGCTAACTTGACCTTAAACATGCAAACTGCTGTATAGAACTCCAATTCCCTGCTCATATAATTGAGAATAATGGCTAACATAAGATGCTTATGAGCAGCACCATGTTAATAAATAAAATAAAGGGGGAACAAAACACAGCCAAAAGAGCATTCAGGTATGCAGAAGTAATGCTTTCTTAGCTCCAGAGGTTCCTCTACAAAAACCTTGCAGAGCCATAGAGAACATACCAGGGGAGAATTGCTCTGTTGTATCTCCCCTGAAACTCAGGTTTACGCATGTAAACTTGCTATAAATTGTTGTCTTTACACAGGCTACCCCTCGTACTGTGTAAGGATCTTCAAAAGGGATTTGAGGTAGCCATAACCAGCCAGACCATGTTATCACAGCTTATCTAAGTTGTCTTCCTCATGTATTGTAGAGAACCATGTAACTGGTTCCAGCCTTGTGTGGGTTTCCTGAAATATGTACATATCCCAATGTGTGTGGATTTATGGACTGAAATTCCTTCAGATTCCTTGGGAAACTTTAATTGTTTAGTTTTTTCACCACAGACTGTTTGGCATTATCTTTATAGTAGTTGAATGCAATGCTGGCAGGGAAAATTGGCTGTAGTCATCTAACTTAACAGTAAGACTAACTTTTTGGAAAACCTTCTTGGATGTTAAAAGTATTGCTATAATGTGTTTCTACAGTGAAGAGCAGACGTCTCTTTCAAAGAGGTGTGGCATAATCACAGGACTGGAAGCCAGAAACTCCTGAGTTCTAATCCTGGTTTTCTCTGGCCTTGACCAAGTCATTAACCTTCCTACGCGTTACCAAGTGTTTAAACTCTCCTGCTTTCAGGAAACAGGAGAACCAGGAATCGTTCTAGAGGACAAAATAGACCAGCCACTGTGAAGGAAAACACAATAAAGTTTGAAGGTGACTTTGATTTTGAAAGTGCAAATGCACAGTTCAACCGAGAGGAACTTGATAAAGAATTCAAGAAGAAACTGAACTTTAAAGGTTTGTGTCTTTAGTAAAGCCATTTACATTTGATAACTTTAAGGATGGTGTATAAACAACCTCTTGCTTTGAGAAATTACATGATTGATTAACATAGGGAAGAATCTCAATCTAGTTTGAAGGAGCAAGAAAACTGATGGCTCTTCAGTACGCAGCAAGGAAGTGTGTAATTAATCTTCTATCTTCAGATGACAAAGCTGAGGCAGGGGAAGAAAAGAAGAGTGATCCTGGAGTAGCAACTCAGCATGATGGCAATGCAGATGAAGACCTCCTTGGACCCAATTGCTATTATGATAAATCAAAGTCTTTCTTTGACAACATCTCTTCAGAACTAAAATCCAGGTAATTAGCTTTCTGAAGCTCAGCCTGTCTTATGCCACTTAGTGCAGGCAGTATCTTAGAGAGGTCCTATGCTAGGTAATGCCTAGCCCTTTGTAAGAACATGGATAAATGAAACTGCGTCTTGAAAGGCTGCTTCTATTCAGTTTTGGATGATCAGTAACCAGGCCTTTGAAAGGCATGTGGCCACAGAATTTGACAGCTCACTAGATGCTACTAAACTTTCAAATACTGATATCTGATCTTGGTTTGTTTTTTTGGGGGGGGATTCACTTGACCTAACACTTGATCACATCTGATATGCCAAAAGCTTTAAACACAGATGTGAACACAAGACATCCAAATGGTAAACTATTGGAATATCATAAACTATCTTTTAGACATTCTAGAAACTGTTTTAAAATATCCTTAAAACGTCTTTACCCAATTTTTTTTCTGCTTAGTCTTTACCATTTGTCCTCCAAGCCTGAATTTGTTCCATTAAGACTATGGAGTTGCTTGCTGTTCTTCCATGTAAAAGTGCTGCAGTGTTCGTAGGGGAAAGGCTAAATCCAAGCTGTTCTATGCTTCCATTAGAATTTCCTAAAGATAATTCCTTAATTTAAGGATTTTATTTAAAACATTGGCTCTAAACTATGTGTCCCTTAAATGTCTATTTAAAAAGTTATCCTGGGTTTTAAAATATTAATCCCCTGGTCACCTATCCATTCCTGTCTCTTTACAGACAAGTGGTGGCTAGATTGTCCTAGATTGTTTCTGAAGTTCTAAACCTCCTCCTCTCCCATTACTGTATGCTGCACTTCCTTGGTTAACAGTTGCATTTTTATCCCTCTGAGTCGCTAATTGCACTCTATTTTTCTTCCTATATAAATTGTGCAAAGTAATCAATGTTCATCTTTATCTTGCGGGGGAGGGGTGGCAAGGTCTAAAGTAGAGCTCTATTGTAGAAGTCAGACCTCTAATGCTTTAATCCAGGCTCTGCTGCTGAATTTGTGTGGACCTTAGGCAAATCACTTCAGCTGTTTCCTTGTACCCTCTTTTCCCTTTATTTAGGCTGCAAGCTCCTGAGTTCAGGAACTGTTCTTGTACAGCTTGCACAACAGCCGTGATCTTGATTGATTCTAGGGGCTACTGTAATTCTGAATCTTTAAACTATGAGACTTGACTTAAGTGAAGGATCTATCTGTGTCAGCACTCAAACCCAACTTTGATAGTCTCATTTGTTGAAAGTGGAACTAGGAAATATAATCCTGTCTCTGTATAGTGATCTAGAGTTACCGTTTTTGTGGGGAAGGAGGAATCTAGTGCTTTCTAGTTACTAAAGCTGGTCTAAAACAGTCTCTCCTTTCCTGGTTGTCATGATTGAAACTTGGTAGATCTTAATTGCTCTAAAAGTACCAATAGCATTTCAGGAAAACAGGTGGAGGGTACTGCAGCACTATTGGAAACAGGACTGTTCAGTCCCTTTTAAGGCACTTGTGGTTCCAGCTTCCAGTTAGGGTGAAATGGTAACTAACAAGAAGACAGTTGAGTTATCACTTAATATGTGACTTGAGTAAGGGTGCAGAGAAAGCAGACTGCAGTACATCAGGCTTTCTAGATCTCTGTAAAATGAGTTCCTCGCTCCTGCCCAAGTGATATGGACTTTCCCCAGAACCATCTTCTGAATAATGTTCATGCTTGACTCTTGTTCAGTTCCAGGCGTACAACGTGGGCTGAAGAAAGGAAGCTTAATACAGAGACATTTGGCGTGTCTGGCAGGTTTCTTCGTGGACGTAGCTTTCGTGGTGGGTTTCGAGGTGGAAGGGGTAGTGGAGCAGCACGGCGAAACCAAACAACTCACAGAGCTGGTACTGGAAGAGTGTAATGGAGGCAAGTTTTGTAGCAAATGTTGTGTCTAAATATCTGTTCAACTTTTAACTTGGCTGCTAGTTTTGCAAGCAGACCTAAGGTGATTCCTTATGGATGCACCTTTCATGCTCTCTTCATATCAGGTGGGATCTGGATAGAGCAGTCTTAATATCATTATCATGCCACTCGTGGTTATTCTTTGCTGGGGCTGACATTCTGACCAAGTCTGAATAAAAGTGGCCCTTGCCTTCCTCCAAGATAATGGAATGCAAATGCAATCTCAGTGTTTTGTGTTTTGGTTGAGCAAGTGTAGCTTGACCAGGGGAACTAATCTCAGATTAGTGTTTCTGTGGGCAGGGATGGGAAGGAGGTGGGATTGGTCTCCTTTATTTGATACCAAATACTCTCTTTCTCTGCAGGCTCTAAATTCCTCTGCCATGAAGGTGAAAATTATGTATATAGGATGAAAACTAACTGCTGCACCAATGTGGGATAAGAATAAGCCCTTGTTTACTGTCTGAAAGTCAATTACAGAAGTTCATGTACAACTAGTATTTTGGGCTTCAGCTTAATTTGAACCAGTGTCTAAGAGCTGGAATGTTTTTGGAAGAGGGAATGTGTTCAGGATTATCTTTTGAAGTCTTTTTTTTTTATTTTCCGAAGTGCAGGCTAACTTAAAATATGGTGGTTTTTTCTGGGACTCTAAAAGGATGCTGTAGTTGAAACAAAGTAAAACTCCCTTTCTGTACCCTGAAGATCATGCTATTTTAACTTTCTTTAAAACAGAACCAAAGCTTACTTGAAATAAACCAGCTAACTTGTTTGTTCTGAGCAACCAAATGTACCCTTTGCTGCTGCTGATCGCTCATTAAGGCAGCATAACTTCAATACCATGTGGTGTCTGGAAATATAGATTTCCAGTGCTGAAGGGGGTTGTGTATAGTGTGACTTGGGAATACTGGGTGGCTGCTGATCATGTGATAGTGGGGGGGAAAAAAGGTTGTACAGTTATTTGCAAGTCCACTATTCTTTCAGGGGTACTGCATGATTCCATGCAATGGCACAAGATCAGTCACTTGAGGCTGTTTCTGAAGTCCTGTTTGGAGGAGAGAGCCCAAAGCCTCTAACTAGCCAGGCTCTATGTAGGGGAGTGCTATGCTGTGTATCCTCACTCATTAAAACAGTGCTAGAACAGCAAGTGATCTCCTACATGCAGTGCTAAATACTCTGTTAAATGCTTTTGCAGTAGCTTACCTGTAAACTAAGCAAGAATAAAGGCGGAGAAACATCTCAAAAGGAGCAATTTGAGGAATGGCTTATGACTTATTGCCCCCCAACGGTACCAGATTGTGTAAACAGTATACACTGCAAACAGTTTTATGTACACTAGTAGGCTCTGTGATGGAACACTATAAAATGTTGCTTTCCCTAAACTAAGGAAGGGGAACCCATGTAATGAAGCTTATCGGATGGGTGTTTTTTAATTTCTCTAACCCCCCAAACTGTAAATAGTTCTTGTTTTTTGTTGAGGTGTGGGGAAAATTGGGGGGGGGGAGGGGTTATAAACTTGTTTGCATGAATAAGTGGGTTAAGCTTATAAGTTATAGGCATGTGTTCTTTTCACGATGGGGAATTTTGTTGAAAAAGCACTTTGATAACTGAACCCATGACATAGCCAGAGTTTTAGTTTATGCATCGACTAAGTTACTGTAAAAGCTTGGATTTATTTTTGTTAGGACATCATTGTTAAGAGTTAGAACAGAGCTGCCCCATTGCTATGGAGTAATGTAAATTGTAATAAATAAACATGTATGTTTAACACTTCTCTTATTTTTGTTCCTGTAAACGGCTAACGGTTGGTTGCTTGCAGGAGTGTTACTCAGTGGCTATATGGCTGAAACCTCTGCTTTGAAATAAGCCAGAGACCTAGTATCTAATGAAGGGTGGGCTTGGTGTTAATCACAGCTAGAACTGTGTGTAACTTATTTGTATGAAACCACTCGACAGATCTGTACTTCCTCCACAGCTTCATATTTCCATCCCTTCATTTTGGATGACCACTTCTCTTGCTTCAGTGGCAATGAAGACTTCAGCACTTCTTATCCTTGGAGAGTCGGTTTGACTACTGTTCATCTTTGATGGAGCATCTCATGGCCGAGCATCATGCATCTGAAACCATTAGAAGCAGCAGCTGAACTAACTTATTTTCTGTACTAATAAGAGGGCCAGCTGGCTGGATCAAATATCCTTATGTTTTAACACTGAATCTAATGGCTTTCTCCTTTGCATTTCCCTGTGAGCTTAAACTTCATAAGTGATCCCCTGAAGCATTCAGCTATCTTCATGCAAATACCCTGAAGTGGGAGGCTCATGCCAGATAAAATCTCTTTGAGAAGAACGAAGAAATTGTTCCATAAGCCTTGTGTAAGGGGAAGAAGTATCTAATGGTCCCTGGACTGGCTTATGCTAAACTTATTTCTTAGCACTAAATGCCCTAGTCTCAAGGGAATCCACGTCAGTCCTATTCTAATTTAAATCTTTCACCTTGGGGTTAGAGTAGTGTCTTTACTATTTGACACATCTGCTACTGTTGTGTAATACAGCATATGGATTATTTTACTTACTAGGCAGTTACTCTACACACTTAAAACAAAACCCTGTTGTGGGGCACATGCAAATGCATAACTTTTAATTGTCATGCAGCTGGTCATAGCTTTCTTGTATTTTTATTAGAAAGTGGGCTAGATGACTTCAGCATTACAGCTCTAGAATTAAAACCATTTTAAAGGAGGGGAGGGCTGATCTTTCTCTAAGATTACTGAATTCTACTAACTGCACCTGCCTTCCTTAAGGAGCTGAAAGTACTAATTTTACTAGATGTTTCATCCATCAGCAAAAGTACTGGTTTTGGATAGTTTCTACTTCTAGCTGTTGTGTGTCTACCTTCTCCAGTCAGGCCAGCTATCATTAAGCAACACCATGCTAATGACTCTACTAGCTAATACCTTCCTTCATATCATTTAAGGCACAGTCCTAGCACCAGCTTCCCTTATTCCACAGTTAACCTATACAGAACATATTGTACCTATTTCAAGAGCATTGCTTCACTAGCTGTCCTTACCCCCTTCACTGTGAGTAGTTAAACTAATGATAGTCCTGCAGCAGTGTATATATTAAAACCAAGCTTTTTCAATTAAAAAAAAAAAAAAGCTGAAGAGGGCTGAGACTCTCTTCTGAGCTGCAGGAGAATTAGAGACCTACCCAAAACATGAGCTAGTGCCTCTATTCCTTATTAATTGTACATGGGGACACATTTTGGGGATTATCTAGACTGGTGCCACCTGCCTAGTAACTTTATGTGCCTTAACGCCATGTTCCTATGGATCTAAGTCCTGACCGCAGCAGCCAGTCCACAAGCATTAAGGTCTGACCAACAGCCCTTCTGGTCCCAAGTCTCCTCGATCCTTAACTACCAGGCACTCAGACTTTTCCTCTCTGGCTCATCACCCTCAAAGCTGTGAAAACAACACCCGGTTACCAGTTCACTTTGGTGGACACACTCCATGCAGTCTACACCAGAACTCTGCTTGGGGTAAAAATAAACTAAGTTTATTTAATAGAAAAATCACAGATTCAAAAATGAAATAGTAAGGAAAAGCAAACGCATGCAACTTGCACCAAAAATAAACTGTAATGGCCCATCATTTGTTTTCTCCTGTGTAGTTCCATGTATTGTTACTTGTCCAGATTTGCATAAACACCTGGGATGAGAAGAGCACCTCCCTGCTGCAAGATGTATTTGAAATTGTAATACAAGTCATGAACATAGTATTCTATACACAAATTCATAGCTATACTCATACATATCTCATTAGACTATCAAGTTCAGAACATTACAAGGTTTCAGAAAAAAACTAATGGCATATTTATATACACGCTACCATTCTAAAGAACCAGTTGAGGTTCAGACCTGCTGTTCTCCCTTGGGTTGTCTAGACCCTGATTGTCAAACCTGTGTGAAGTACAAGTTTTCAACGTTAAAGAAAGGTAATGAGTTCGTAAGTGAGAGAAGTAAGGACCATATGTTCTGAAAGTCTAAATTCTTGCTGATCATGGGAGTTTCTGATAACTTATACCAACTTCAGTCTCTGAGATGACCAGGATGTCTACCTTGGCAGTTGATGTTACTTAGGTCTAACTATAGCCTGAAAAAAACACTGAGGATCTAAAGTCTAATTTGACATGTATTATCCTAGTATAAAAGCTTGAGGTGTTGAAGTATCCACCTGAGAAAATAAAACTTATGCTATTAGAAGTCTTGCAAAACCCCTCCTGTCAGGGTGGTCCCAAGTCATATGTACCATAATCACCTTTGCTTACATCTATTGGAATAAAGGGTGCCCAATGCCTCCGAAGGGGATGTGTTCTGTTGAGTCAATTAATTAGGTCAGCCAATAGTTTTTAATGTCTTGACCCATATCTCAGTAACTGTACGGAGCAGTTGTATAGTGAGAAATGAATCTGTATAAATGGTTTGGAATTTCACACTTGCTGACTGCAGTGCCTGACTTGTTCACTTTTCCTAACACAGGGTCCAGCAATTTGTCACGATCTGAAAATCAAGCAGTCTTCTAGCTCTTACATGATGCAAGTAAGAGATTCTGCTATGAGACCTTAGTTAAAAATTCTCTCCCAAAACTGTAGGGCTCAGCTATGCTGGCTTTCTCCCTACCCTCCTTCCACAAACCATACCGTGCAACCTTGCTTGTTGCTACTCTTTGCCATATGCTACAAGTAGCTGACTCAACTAGTTGCAGTTGAGTCTGGCTTTTTCTGTTGCAGGCCCCTTTGGTTGCTGTGTGGGACTTTCAGTCCTTCACTAGACAGGCATTGCATCTCACATGCCAGGGTCAAGGCAGAGATCAGGAAAAGAGGGCATACTGGTTTAGGGGACCAAGTGTCCCAGTTTCCTTTCTAGCTTTTTCTTGCCTTGATGGTCCTTAATTTCACATGCAAGGAACCTACTTGAAGATCAGGCCTGTTTCTCTAGCAGTGACCCTAAAACAGACAGTAGGATTTCCTACTCACTTGTAGGGTCTCCTTTAGGCAGATTAGGGGTATTCCTCTCATTCCTACCCTACATCTGTGGTCTGTTGGATAGTAGGGCAGTGGGGACTCAGGGGGCTTGGGTTTTATTCTCAGTTCTACCACGGGTCTGATGTGTGACCTTGCACAAGTCACTTGCCCGCTCGCTGCTTCTGTTTCTCCCCCCTGTTGTCTGGCTTGTCTGTTTAGACTGTTAGCTCTTCAGGAGAGAGACTCTCTTACAGGTAGCTACAGTGTCCAGCAATAAGGCTGTGATCTCAAATGGGGCCTTTAGGACTAAGGTAACACATATAGTAATCTTGGTCCGTCAAAGTAGATATGGCTGTCTTGAGATGGGGGGAGAAGGCACATGATGTTGCAGGCATATCTTTTTTTTTCCCCTGACAGTACTAATTATTGCCATCCCTCAGCCCTGGGGTTTGGAAAGTATTTGCCAGAGGAAGGCACCTTTCCTGATTCTAGAGCAGAGTTAGTAAGGAAATTACATTCCCCTTCCCCCCCCCTTACCCCCCAGGAAAAACCTTGACTTCTTTTATTGGCTTTTTTTGTTGTTGTTTTTGGATGCTTGTCACAAAACAAATTTAACCTGAAAAAACTGAATTTGTTTTCGTCATCAATTTGCACAAATGTCTGTTGTCAAAAAGCCATTTTGCATTGAGGAAATATTTCAACAGACATTTTTCAACCAGCTGCAACCATGCCAGTCTTTGCCAGAAAGCTTGTTGTTCCCCTCAGGAGAGCTGTGTTCTCCATCCTGGATTTGTCCAATTAGGGTTCCCAAGAATAGGAGATTCTCAAACTTCTTCCTGGTGGAGCTTAGAGAACACTTGGTGCTCAGTTGGGGTATTTAGTGTAAATGAATTGGGTAGCATCCCTTTAAATACTTGTGAGGCCCACTAAAGGGCTCTTAGGAGGCTGGTTTATTGTACTTTAGAGAAATAATATTCATACTGCAGAATCTAAACTTTCCTTTAGACAAATAATGGAGGCCTGAAATTAACCTTAAAAATATGAACAGTCAGCAGATGGAGTGATGTTTGCGTGAGTCCGCAGACAGCCTGAAATAATAGCACTGAGAAAGGTATGAGCTATCCCTATTAATTTCAAGGCATTGTTGATCCTGAGGTCTAAGCACGATGATTTAAATATCAACTATTTCACTGCTGATCAAAGCACACAACAAAAGAGCAGGACAGTCATATTACAAAAAGGTTTACTGAGCAGAGTCTTGTTTTGATCTCTCAAGTTGATGGAAAGAATGTTACTTACCTTTTAGTAACTGGAGTTTTCTGAGATGTGGTGTTTTTACACTTCTAGTGTGCATGCACCCCACATCATGGAGATCAGAATGCTTTAGCCAGCAGTATCTATTGGCCACAGCTGCTCCCTTGATTATCTTGAGCCTTTCCTCCCCCTGAGAGCATAAAGGAAGTGGAATGACCAACAGACCCTCAGTTCCTGCATTGCTATCAAGTATGAGCTGTTAGAGTTGGCAATAGCAGGGAAAGGAGGATGGGTCATGGAACACAGGGAAACAACACATCTCAAAGTACTCTAATTACTAAAGGTAAGTGCTTGTTTACATATGTTCCACTTCTAGAGACACCCAAACAGCATGTAATAAATAGATGGAGGAAGGAACTGCAAATGTAATTCAAGACGGCAACACATCCCTCCCAAATTGGTTGTCTGAAGGAGATGCTTGAACTAAAGAGTAATGGCCAGTGAAAGTATATACACTACTGCAAGTAGTGGCGGTGGTCATTCCTCCAAGAGGGCTGCCGAAGTGGCCTGTGCTCTGTTGGAATGTAACCAGACATGATTTGGGAGTTCTAAATTGACCACCTCGTAACACAGCTTTATGCAGTGTTATACCCAAGTGTATACCCAATTAGGCCGTCTCAACTCAGAGAATATCTAATGCTTGGAGTTCAGCAACAGAAATAAATAGCCTGGGGGATTGCCTGAATAGTTTTGTTCTAGTCAAATGAAATGATGGCGCTCAGAGGACATCCTTGGTATGTAATGCAGTCTCACTGTTGGATGAAAGAAGCTTTGGGGGGAAGAAACTGGCAAGTAAATGGATAGACTTTAAATGAAAAATCAGAGTACTTGCGGAAGACATTTTGGGTGTGGCTGGAATGTAACTTTATTTCTCTGAAAAATAGTATGTGGGGATCCTGCAATGAGAGTTTGCAGTTCAATCCTGCGTGCCAATGTAATTGCAACAGGGAATAATCGTGCTCTAGACAAATGGAGTAACAAGCATGAAGTTAATGGCTCAAATGGAGGTTCCATCAGGTTGGTAAGTACTATGTTACGATTTCAAGATGAAAGGGGTTGTTTTATCAGAGGAAAACCTCTCAGATCTTTCACAAACATTAGCTGAAGGGTGATCCAAAAAAATGATGTGGTCTCGAATTGGTGGATAAGCAGCTGAGATAGCAGCCAAATGAACATGGAACAAGTTTAGTGACAAATCAAAGATTTTTAAAGATAGTCTGTACTTAAAGATACGAGGGATTGATGTCTCTTGTGGAGAAAAACTATGCTGGTAAGCTCAGGATGAAAAGATACTTAATTTTGCAGTATAACTTGTCCTTGTAGATTCTGCTCTGTTGATATACAAAGCATATTGATTCAGAACAATTCTTCTCTAAGTCTGTTAGCCAGACTGTTTTTGTGCCATGAGGGGCAGAAACATATCTGGATGGTGCCCTGTTGTTCTGAGTAATTAAGTCTGGTAGAAGAGGTAAGAGATATTGATGGTATCACTAAGAGGTTTCTGATTTCTCTGAACTAGTAGTGCCTGGGTCTGGCTGGGGCTATTTGGATGACTGAGACCTTGTCCTGTCTGACTTCCTTTAACGCACATGGGATCAGAGGAAGTAGGCGGATAAGCATACAACAGGCCCTGAATCCAAAGGATTAAGAAGTCATCTCCTTGAGTACCTAGACTCTGTCCTCCCTTGGAACAAAATATTTTGTATTTCATCTTCTGTTCGTTCACAAACAGATCTATGCAGGGAGCACCCCACTAATTGAAAATGGACTTGAGGATTGGTTTCAGAGTAGCAGCCGTGAGCAGTCTGTATCCGCAAAAAGAAAAGGAGGACTTGTGGCACATTAGAGTAACAAATTTATTTGAGCATAAGCTTTTGTGAGCTACAGCTCACTTCATTGGATGCATTCAGTGGAAAATACAGTGGGGAGATTTATATACACAGAGAACATGATCCAATGGGTGTTACCATACACACTGTAAGGAGATTGATCAGGTAAGGTGAGCTATTACCAGCAGGAGGGTGGGGGGGAGGGAAGTGATAATCAAAGTGGGTCATTTCCAGCAGTTGACAAGAACATCTGAGGAACAGCTGTGGGGTGGGGGTGGGGAATAAACATGGGGAAATAGTTTTACTTTGTGTAATGACCCATCCGCTCCCAGTCTTTATTCAAGCCTAAGTTAATTGTATCGAGTTTGCAAATTAATTCCAATTCAGCAGTCTCTCCTTGGAGTCTGTTTTTGAAGTTTTTTTTGTTGAAGAATTGCTACCTTTAGGTCCGTAATCGAGTGACCAAAGAGATTGAAGTGTTCTCCGTCTGGTTTTTGTATGTTATAATTCTTGACATCTGATTTGTGTCCATTTTATTCTTTTACGTAGAGACTGTCCAGTTTGGCCAATGTACATGGCACAGGGACATTGCTGGCACATGATGGCATATATCACATTGGTAGATGTGTAGGTGAACGAGCCTCTGATAGTGTGGCTGATGTGATTAGGCCCTATGATGGTGTCCCTGAATAGATATGTGGACACAGTTGGCAACAGGCTTTGTTGCAAGGATAGGTTCCTGGGTTAGTGGTTCTATTGTGTGGTGTGTGGTTGCTGGTGAGTATTTGCTTCAGGTTGGGAGGCTGTCTGTAAGCAAGGACTGGCCTGTCTCCCAAGATCTGTGAGAGTGATCATCCGATGAAGTGAGCTGTAGCTCACGAAAGCTTATGCTCAAATAAATTTGTTAGTCTCTAAGGTGCCACAAGTCCTCCTTTTTCTTTTTGACTTGAGGATTGAATCTTATGGACCATTTGTGATTCCTAGAAAAATGCATAATTAGATGGTCTGCCAGTGTGTTGTGTAGGTTATCAAGGTGAACTTCAATTAGTGTTGTGTTTTTTGTTGTATCAGATACCCAATTTCATAGAAGTTTGTCGAGATGGGCTCCCCAACCCAATAATGAAGCATCAATTACTACTGCACTGGTGGGAAGTGCTGGGGAGAACGGAACTCCCTTGTGGATCTGATGTGGGTCTTTCCACCAGATGAAGGAATTCAAAACTTCTTGAGTGATGTGTATTCCCATATTTATCTTGTGAATAGCAGGGTGATTGTAACCACCCCTGAAGACAGTAAAGATGCAGTCTGGCGAATGGTGTCACCAGAATACATGAAGTCATGACACCTAAAAGACAGAGACATGTTCTTGCTGTAGTATATGGATTGCTTAGCTGTTGATTTATCAACTCTTGTATGTTATCAAATCTGGTCTGTGGCAGGTATGCCTGAGCCATTGTGTAATCAGTTAGAGCCCCAATAAATTCTATCTTTTGTTTTGGAATTAAATGACATTTTCAAGTTCAGTCTCAGTCTGCAGAACAGATACTTAGGTACTGAACACCTCTTATCACTTGTTTGGGAGACTATCCTGTCACCAACCAATTGTCAGGAGATGGGTAAACCAATACATTTCTCTTTCTGACATGTGCTGTGACTACAGCCAGACATTTAGTGAAAGTTCTCAGGGCCATTGACCCCCTGAAAGGCAGCACTCTGTACTGGTAATATGTATTGCCCACTATAGAACAAAAATATTTCTTGTGTGTTTGATGGATGGAAATGTGTATTTGTAGACTGAGAGCTGCAAAGCGATCTAGGGACGGGTTAGGGAAGACAGGGTTATCGTTTGTAATTTAAATTCGCAAACAAAGATATTGAGAACAGATCTCTCAGGTCCAATATTGAACTGTAGCCTCCCAAGTTTGGGGGGCTAGAAAGTATCAATAGAACCCTTTCCCCTAATATTGAGGTGGAACATCCTCTATAGCACCAGGAGCCAAGAGAGACTTAACTTCTTGTTGAAGGAGACTCTCTCATGAGAGAGGTCCCTGAAAAGGGATGGGAGGAAGGTGGATTGGTGTGGGACTGTTTTGGAATTGAATAAAGTGGCATTTTTGGATTATTTCCAGTACCTATCTCTTGCTAGTGATACTGCTCTATGTATCCTGGAAATAATGCAGACAGTTCCCGAACGGGGTAGGGAAAGGATAAAGATCCTCCAGCATTGATTGGTAGTTCTCGATATATACATCAAAACAACTTCTTAAAGCCAGCCTTAAGAGCATTCAAAGCAGATGTTGATGAAGGTTTCCTCTCATGTGTATGTTGTTTCTAAGCCCTGATCTACACTACCAGTTTAGGTCATATTTAGCAGCGTTAGGTTGATTTAACCCTGTACCCGTCCACACAACCAAGCCTGTTTGGTCGATTTGAAGGGCTCTTAAAATCAATTTCTGTACTCCTCCCTGGCGAGGGGAGAAGCGCTAAAATCGACCTCGCTGGGTCGAATTTGGGGTAGTGTGGACGCAATTCGTCAGTATTGGCCTCCTGGAGCTATCCCAGAGTGCTCCTTTGTGACCACTCTGGACAGCACTCTCAACTGAGATGCACTGGCCAGGTAGACAGTAAAAGCCCCGGGAACTTTTGAATTTCATTTCCTGTTTGGCCAGCGTGGCGAGCTGATCAGCACAGATGACCATGGAGTCCCAGAATAGCAAAAGAGCTCCAGCATGGACCGAACGGGAGACACTGGATCTGATCACTGTATGGGGAGAAGAATCCGTGCATGCAGAACCCCATTCCAAAAGATGAAATGCCAATATATATGCCAAAATCTCTAAGGGTATGATGGACAGAGGCTACAACAGGGACACACAGCAGTGCCACGTGAAAGTTAAGGAGCTGAGGCAAGCCTACCAAAAAACAAAGGATTCAAACAGTGGCTCTGGGTAGAGCCCCATACATGCCGCTTCTGTGATGAGCTGCATGCAATTCTAGGGGAAGCCCCTACCACTTCCCCACCACTGTCCGTGGACACCTGCAAGGGGGGGAGTCTCACGCTACAGGGATGACGATTTTGTGGAGGAGGAGGTGGTTGAGGATAGCGCACAGCAGGCAAGCGGAGAATCCCTTCTCTCCGGCAGCCAGGAACTGTTCATCACCCTGGAGCCAACACCCTCCCAAGGAGGGCTCCCGGACCATGAAGCCAGAGAAGGCACTTCTGGTGAGTGTACCTTTGTAAATATAATACAGGGTTTAAAAGCAGGTGTGTTTAATTATTCATTTGCCCTGAAGACTTGGGATGCATTCGCGGCCAGTATAGCTACTGGAAAAGTCTGTTAATGTGTCTGGGAATGGAGTAGAAATCCTCCAGGGACATCTCCATGAAGCTCTCCTGGAGGTACTCTGAAAGCCTTTGCAGAAGGTTTCTGGGGAGGTCAGCCTTATTCTGTCCTCAATGGTAGGACACTTTTTTACCATACCAAGCCAGTAGCAAGTAGTCTGGAATCATTGCAGAACAAAGCATTGCAGTGAATGGGCCTGGGCTTTGGTGGCATTCAAGCAAGATCCGTTCTTTATCTCTTTGTGTTAGCCTCAGGAGAGTGATATCATTCATGGTCACCTGGTTCAAATATGGGAAATTTTGTTTACAGGGACATTCAGAGATGCCCATTCCTGCTGGGCTGTTTGCCTTTGGCTGAAAAGAAATCATCCCCGCTGTTAGCCACACGGTGCAGGGAGGCCCGTTCATGCTGAGCTGTTTGCATTTGGCTGACAGGGATCTTCCCTGATGCTAGCCACGCGGTGGTGGTGGTGTGGGGGGGTAAAGCGATAATCCCAGAGAGTTGGGGGGGGGGGGGGAAGGTTTGGGTTGTGCTGCACATTCACCCTAAAACCACAGCCCCTCCTTTTAAATGGTCAACCCAACGGGCTTTGTTTGGTATGAGAAAGGAGGGCACTGCTGTTTGAAACCATTCCCACGTGTTATGAAGGCTGAAGAAGCAAAACCCTTTGCCTTACCATGGCTGCCTGTGGCCGGCCGAGTGCGTGTGATGTCTCTCACCAAACCGGCAGGCACTCAATATAAGAGGCAAAATGCGACCTTGTAGCAAAAGCACATGTGCCATGTAATGTGAATCGCTTGATTCAGTGTGAAATAGTCTTCCCTTTGTTCTCTAAAATGTATCTTTTAAAATACCACTCTCCCTTTTTTACCTCTCGCAGCTGCAAATGTTTCTACGCTCTCCCTATCATCTCCGACCCAGAGGCTAGCGCAGATTAAAAGGTGAAAAAACCGCACTCGCAATGAAATTTTCTCAGACTTCATGCAGTCCTCCCACACTGACAGAGCTCAGCAGAATGTGTGGAGGCAAACAATGGCAGAGACCAGGAAGGCGTTAAATGAATGCGATGAGAGGAGGGAGGATGCAATGCTGAGTCTAATGGGGGAGCAAACTGACATGCTCAGGCATCTGGTGGAGCTGCAGGAAAGGCAGCAGGAGCACAGACCACCGCTGTAGCCCCTGTATAACTGCCTGCCCTCCTCCCCAAGTTCTATATCTCCTCACCCAGACGCCCAAGAATGCGGGGTGGGAGGCTACGGGCACCCAGCCACTCCACCTCAGAGGATTGC
Source organism: Caretta caretta (assembly GCF_965140235.1). NCBI lineage: Eukaryota > Metazoa > Chordata > Testudines > Cheloniidae > Caretta > Caretta caretta. The sequence continues at coordinate 8,785,834 of NC_134218.1, read as the reverse complement.
CCAAGCAACAGAAGGCTGGCATTCAATAAGTTTTGAACTGTAGTGTGGCCTTGTCCTTCCCTCCTCCCCTCCTCTACTACCCCACCTGGTGCTTCCCTCCTCACCCACCCCTCCCAGGCCACCTTGCGAGTTTTCCCCCTATTTGTGTGATGAATTAATAAAGAATGCATGATTTTGAAATAATAATGACTTTATTGCCTCTGAAAGCGGTGATCGAATGGGGAGGTCGGATGGCTTACAGGGAAGTAGAATCAACCAAGGGCGCAGCTTTTCATCAAGGAGAAACAGAATGAACAGAATGATCATACCGTAGCCTGGCCAGTCATGACACTGGTTTTCAAAGCTTCTCTGATGCGCAGGGCCCCCAGCTGTGCTCTTCTAATCGCCCTGGTGTCTGGCTGCGCATAACTGGTCGCCAGGCGATTTGCCTCAACCTCCCAGCCCGCCATAAACATCTCCCCCTTACTCTCACAGATATTGTGGAGCACACAGCAAGCAGCAATAACAATGGGAATATTGGTTTTGCTGAGGTCTAATCGAGTCAGTAAACTGCGCCAGCGCGCTTTTAAATGTCCAGATACACATTCTACCACCATTCTGTACTTGCTCAGCCTATAGTTGAACAGCTCCTTACTACTGTCCTTGTGCCTGTGTATGGCTTCATGAGCCATGGCATTAAGGGGTAGGCTGGGTCCCCAAGGATACCTATAGGCATTTCAACGGTAATTTTCTGGTCTGGGAAGTAAGTTCCTTCCTGCAGCTGTTCAACCAGACCAGAGTTCCTGAAGATGCCAACGTCATGCACCTTTCCCAGCCATCCCATGTTGATGTCAGTGAAACAACCCTTGTGATCCACCAGTGCTTGCAGCACCATTGAAAAGTACCCTTTGCCATTTATGTACTGACTGCCAAGGTGGTCCGGTCCCAAGATAGGGATATGCGTTCTGTCTATCACCCCACTACAATTAGGGAATCCCATTGCAGGAAAGCCATCCAGTATATCCTGCACATTTCCCAGGGTCACTACCGTTGATAGCAGCAGCTCAGTGATTGCGTTGGCTACTTGGATCACAGCAGCCCCACAGTAGATTTGCCCACTCCAAATTGATTCCTGACTGACCGGTAGCTGTCTGGCGTTTCAAGCTTCCAGAGGGCTATTGCCACTCGCTTCTCAGCTGTGAGGGCTACTCTCATCTTGGTATTCTTGCGCTTCAGGGCAGGGAAAGCAAGTCACAAAGTTCCATGAAAGTGCCCTTATGCAAGTGAAAGTTTTGCAGCCACTGGGAATCATCCCAGACCCGCAACACTATGCGGTCCCACCAGTCTCTGCTTGTTTCCCCGGGAATCAGAGTTCCACGGCATGAACCTGCCCCATTACCACTATGACGTCCAAATTGACAGCCCGTGCTTTGAGAGAAGTCTGTGTCCATGTCCTCATCACTATCATGATCACGCTGTCATTGCCTCCTCACCTGCTTTTGCAGGTTCTGCACATACTGCAGGATAATGCACGAGATGTTTGTAATGCTCAGAACAGCAGTGGTGAGCTGAGCGGGCTCCATGGCACCAGGAGAGCAGAATTGCGGTGGAGGACGATGACAGTTAGCAGTCCTACTGCACCGTCTGCTGACAGCAGTATGGCGTCTGCACGGAAAAAAGGCACGAAACATTTGTCTGCTGTTGCTTTCACAGAGGGAAACGCGACTGACAACATGTACCCCAAACCACCTGCGACAATGTGTTTGCCCCATCAGGCATTGGGAGCTTAATCCAGAATTCCAGTGGGCAGCGGAGATTGCAGGAACTGTGGGATAGCTACCCACAGTGCAACGCTCCGAAAGTAGACGCTAGCCACGGTACTCTGGATGCACTCTGCCTACTTAATGCGCTTAGTGTGGACATACGCAATCGACTGTATAAAATCGATTTCTAAAAATCAACTTCTATAAGATGGCCCTAATTTCATAGTATAGACATACCCTTAGAGAAGTCCAGCCTTCTTGCTTCAGGATGATAAAAAGAAGTAGAGACAGGCTGTTTCAGTTGAGGTTGATACTGAGACTGCTGCTTCTTGTTTGGGGAAGTATAGATGCCTAATGCTAACGGGTTGCTTGGTAAAAAGGGTGCAAGCAAACAATGTTTTTTTTAATATAGCTAAATGGATATGTATCAATCTAGGAACAAAGGCTGCAGGCCATCCTTACATGATGGGAGACTATCCTGGGAAACAGAGACTCTGAAGGAGATTTGGTGGCTGTGGTGGATAATAAGCTGAACGTAAATTCCCAGTGTGATGCTGCAGTCAAGAGTTAACATGATCCTAGCATGCTAAAAAGGGGAATCTCGAGTTAGGAGTGGAGAGGTTAGTTTGCCTCTGTATTTGGCACAGGTGTGATTACTGCTGGAATACTGTGTCTAGTTCTGGTGTCCATAATTCAAGAAGGATGTTAATAAATCGGAGAAGGACCAGGAAAGAGCCTGAGAATGATTAAAACATTAGAAAACCTGCTTTATGGGGATAATTAGTAGTTCCCAAACTGTAGAATGTTGGATGGGGTTGCAGCGATTCTTAGTGTGTGGAGGATACCATTTTGCTCTGCAGTGTGACCTCAAATGTATGGTGAGTGCAAGATCACAATGCATGAAGGTCTCCATTTAGCTCTACAAAATGGCGTCCTCCATGCTGTTCGGGGCCCCGGGAGGATATAATTCATTAAAATGGGGTTGTGCTGGCAAAAAGTTTGGAAACCCTAAGATAGACTCAAGGAGCGCAATCTATTCAGCTAGCTTAACAAACAGGAAGGTTAAGGGATGACTTGATTACAGTCTGTAAGTGCTTATATGCAGAGCAACTATTTAATAATGGGCTCTTCAGTCTAGCAGAGGAAGGTCTAACACGATCCAATGGCTGAAAGTTGAAGCTAGACATCAGTTAATCATCCTTCACCCTCTAAGCTGAGGAAGTGAAGAGAGGTTAGCTGGAGCCTCTCACTGCTGATTGTCTTTCAGTGACACAGAGAGGTATTTTTTTCATAAAACGGTTTGTATTGAAGTATAGAGCCCTTTCACTTGTGCAGGCAACAGCAATCACAGGTACCCTGCAAAGGATTTTTCTTTTTTACTTTTCTTTTGAAGGAGACATTGGTGTGGGGAAGTGGGTTAAGAACCAAACCGTTTTGCTTGTGTTTCTACCGTAGCCAGATCAAGAATTTCAAGTTTGCTCTGTGCTAGTTTTCTGAACAACCTTGGGGAAACTCTTAAACCATTGTTGTCAGCTGTAAGGGGTAGTTTACAAAGAAACTTGCAGATTTTAACTGTTAGCTTCCTGAAACAGATGATGATTTTGCTGTAAATCCAGTTTTGGACACCGTAGCATTAAGGGGCTAGTCAATTTAGCTAAGGTCAGTAACAAACCAGCCTTAGCTAACATGAATTTAATCACTTTTTTTACTCCAAGCTGAATGTTCACAGTCTTGCACAAAAACAATGTAATGGGTTTCAAGTCACATTATTTTGGTGGAAGTTTGCAGACCAACCTTAACACTAATTGAATGAGTGGGGTGTTGAATCTTTAATGCAAGTTTCCTTTATCTGAAGTGTTAGTCACAGGGGTAGGATTCTCTACCTGCTCTGTTGCCTTTGTGTTATTAGACTTTGCACAGGGAGTGGAGATTGGCTCTGCAGCCCTGGTGGTGGGGATTCCCCCAGCAAGCAGAGATGGTTGGTGGTACCAGGGGGCAGTTGCAGTATCTTGCACCAGGAATGTCCAGCTGGTGCATAACTTCTTGAAGGCTGACTTGAAAATAAAAACAAATGAAGTTTTTTAAAGTACATTTTAGGCCTTCTTTGTGTCAAAGTAACAAGCCTCACTTCCCCCTCCCTTAGCAAATAGTGCTGTTAAAGGTGTCCTGCAGAGAACTTAAGTTTTCATTCCATACTCCTACAAGTTGACTACACAATGCGTTGCAGGATCAGCTAACAGTCTTAAGATAAGCTGCATTTTATGATCAATGTAAAAAGACAGTTCTCTAGTCCCTCCACCTCCATATTTGAGGCTGCTCTCACTTGTTTTCTTCTTTCTTCATCTAAACTGCTACTCCCTATTGCATTGTGGAGGGAGAGGAGTTTTATTTTCCAAATACAAATGCTATTGTTCCTAATTCAGAACTCATTTGTTCATTTGCCATTAAAACAATGATGACTTCTAGACTCAATTGTGTAGTGCATTGTTATGAAGTGTTTGAATTCTTCTGAAAACATGCTCTATTAAGACAGAACTGAAAGTAGACTGATAGCTCGTCTTATTAGTGTGATGTTCCATCTTCCTATTCTTTCAAGAGTACAGGTGACAGGAGTATATCAATATAGCTGTTCTCCTCTCTGAAATAAAATACCACATCACATTATATCATTTTTAAGGACACAGCTTTCAGAAGGGCCGAAGATAAAGCTGAGCTGAGCTTGTACAAGAATGGAAAAAGTAGACTCTCAGAATGAAAAGCTGAACAGACTCTATGAATGCTGCTGGAACTACAGTGGGAATAGACAGGAGAGAGAGTAGTAAGAAACTACAGGACAATCACAGCTCCCTTTCAGAAGGAGAGACTGGCATTAAGTGACCGAGAATCAATCTCTGGAAAATGGGACAGTTTTATGCTTGTTGTTGCATCAGCTGCAAAAGACTTTTGCAGCTATTTAAATACAGAAAGTGGATTTATAGACTAATGGCAACCTAACAGGCAGTTCAAGATAGTAGTTTGTTTACTCCAAGTCACATTCAGATAAATAGAACTTGCATTATGTCAAGTGCACCACCCTCAGCTAGCTCTAGCACGTTACACGCTTTCACAACACTGAAGTGTTCATGGTGCCTGCTCTGCTGGTAGAGCAGCTAAATCTGGTCAACCTAGCCCAGATTTGTTTTTATTATAGACGTGACTTTGTCAAATATGGCTTCTAATCTAGAGTGCCAGGTATGAGGAACTTTTGTAAAATTAAAAGCATTGTCAAATGAGAAAAAGAATCACTGAGTTGGGCCTGTCTGTTATGGCTTTACAATTATGCTACGAGACAGCAATTTAGGATTATAAGCAAGCCAGGTTGCAGGAGTGATAGTGGGAAATATTCTTGTTCAATAATTATCAGTGGCAAGGTTCAATAAATAAGAATGGTGTGAATATACCTTCGTGTCCTTTAATAGATTACTAGCACTCTTTTGTAACCAGCTGCATAAGCCTAGTTTAAAATCCAAGGAACAAGTAGATTTATTTAAATAAAAAGCTTAAAAAAAATCAGTAGGTTTATTTTATGTCTCAGAGGGGCACAGTACGTGTGAGTCAATGGAACGCCTACATCTCTGTACAGAATAACCCATGATCTGAATTAAAAACAAGCAGCTATGCCATTTGATTTCATTCATCATGATGTTTTCTTCTGTTTTTTCTTTTCATTCTCTTCCTTTTCTTTTTCAATTTCAGCAACATACTTCTCAATTTCTTCAGGACTTAAAATCTTAAAAACAAACAAAAGAGACCATAGGTGACCCTTAAGATACCAACAGAAACTTTATTTGAATGTGAAAGATCTACTTCTGATAAGAAAATTAAATCCATACTGTAATATTGTGCAGGGGCGAGGATCTATCTGTAAGCAAACACAAAGGCAAAAGAAGCTTCCAAAACTACAAGGCACGTTGAGTATTTGTATTAGTTAGAAATACAATTCTGCAACTGCCCTGAGTCTGCAACTGCCCTGAAATGCAGAGCTGCTGTAGAAGTCAATGGGAATTCTACATGGAGAGCAGTAGAGAAACAAGCATCAGAGGAGCAGTGAAGGTGAACAATATTATTAAAACGACAACAGTTACCTTGAGCGGCTGATCTCTTCTCATAACGGCCAGCTCTATGTTTTTCCCACCTGACTGTACAACCTGAAGTAGCCAAAGAGTTGAAAGGTTTAGAATGAGAAATTCTATTCCATATATCAATTCTGATTAAGTCTCCCTAAGAGAGTCACTGATGGGAACTTTACATTTCTCTTTCCATTAGCTCAGAGCTGCATATTTCATTACAAATATTAGCACTGCAAAATAATAAGCTTCTTTAGTCTACTGAACTGTACTCCACCTCAGTGCATAGATTATGTACACTTCCACCAATTAGAAGTTCCTTCAGAAGTCCGAGGGACTATGAGTTGTAGGGTTATTTGTTCAGTTCTAAGTGCATACAACCGAACACAAGGAATAAGCTAGTGCACATGGCTTAAGTATGTTCAGAATGAATATGTGCGCCAATATCCAAAGCTTAAGTCTGATTTTTAAAAAATTATTCTTCACAAGAAAACTGGTAGATTCTTACGCAGTCCTGGTAAAAATCGGTTGTTTAAGAAGTGTTTTGTAGCTCAATCTACAGCTCAGTATCAAGTGCTCTCAGACTAGAATGGAGAATATCATTTTTGATAAATTCTAGAAGTTATGGTGAATGAACTGGATAGACTTGAGAAACAGCAGCCTACACACACAGGAAACCATCAGCAGGTTGTTGAATCAGACTCACTTCAAGAAGAGCCTTGATGACAAGTTTAATGGTCAGATCATCTGTTTCAATGGCTTCATCAGTATAGTTTTTCTCCAGGAATTCACGCACAGACTTGGCTCCTCTCCCAATGGCATTAGCCTAGAATAATTGCAGAAAATGGTAGATACAAGTTTGGGGGGATTTAATACTTTTTAAAGTACACTTCATAGAGAAAATACAAACAGAAAACTATGCAAATACCCAACAGACTGCATACCCTGTTGTGCGTATAATGATCGCAAGACTGGATTAATAACCATTCAGAAGATTCAACAGCCTACTTGATAGTATCATTGCCACTCACCCACGTTAAAAAACAAGTGAAGCCAAGATCACTATTAAAAAAAGGGCTGGAAGATACTTAAACACCACCACATAAGCATGTGTGTGTTTTCAGGAGGATGGGGTAAGATTTCCAAAGTAAAGTTTTATTCTGTGTGCTGCTAGCCCTACTAAATTTTGGTCACTACTTTTAAGTCTCAACTTTAATGGGGGGGGGGGAGGAATATGAAAATCAAGTATTTTTACATATTAAAGTGGGCATAAACATGCACAGTATGTAGTTGGTGCTAAACTTTGTTATTTTACCAAAGTGTGTTGATTTTTGCTGACATTTTCAGGCAGAAGATAAACTTACAATTCACATAGTATCACAGATGAGACACCTATTAGATATGGAGTATTCAAACTTTTCTGTCCCTTGACCACATTTTAACAGACATTCTGTTTCTGTCTAATGGACGTATTCTTTCCCATTCACAGTTGGGCAGACCACCTCCATCCTATTTGTAATCACCTGACATCTACAGTATTATATTTGTTGCTGTCTTAGAACATTTTTGCAGCGGACAAGCTAGCACCATGTCAACAGACAGCTCTCCACTGGCTCTCAGACACACAGTATAAGAACTACCAAGTCCATCTCCCAGCAAGATATGATCTCCCCAGAGGATAAATTAGCTGCTGAATGACATTTCATTTAATCTCAGCCAGGAGACAGAGTCAACTCACCTTCCAAGCATGGTAAGTGCCAGAAGGGTCAGTCTGATAGAGCCGGGGAGTTCCATCGAAGTCAAATCCCACAATAAGTGCAGAAATCCCAAAAGGTCTGCGGCCATTACTTTGAGTATATCGCTGATGAGAATCAAGACAGAGCTTATTTCAGAAACTTCTCTAAAAAGCATATGGATTTCTAAACTAGTAATTGTATAAAAGTTGCATAAAAAGACAGTTTATCGTAAGTATTTCCTATAATTTGTTACTGGGACCTTTCCTACCCTTGTTGAGGTTTCAAGATAATATTTGCTTGTACTGCAGGTCACCCATAAACTAAAGCAGTTAAGAGGATGGTTCCAAAATAATAGCCTTTCTTAGATACTTCTGAATTAACTACTACCACATTAAAAAAAAAAGATATCATTGTTCTTGTTTCATGTTAAAATATTCAGAGGTATCTAGGAATGTACCTTGTGTAAATTGATTAGCAGATGTGATGGTCACAGAGAGAATGCAAAAAAAAAAGCAGCTTTACTAATATGTATTGACATGACTTAGAAGACCCATTAAAAAACCCCCAAAAGACATGGAGGTGAAGCTGAAACATGCTGATTCTTACAGAACAGTAACTTTTGTGTTAAGTCCAATAGCTGCCAAGATCCCAAGTCTCTCAGAATTTAGATACTTTGTGATGAGAAGCAGCCTACTCCACAGCTAGTGTTGCTTCACTATGTTAAAGAGCACCCACATTCCATTTCCGTCAGTACAGAGGCCCAATCCTGCTTTCTTGCCCAATTATTTTGGCAGGAATTTGGGCCACAGGTAAAGTTTTTAAAATATTTGAATTACTTGTGGCACCTTAGAGACTAACAAATTTATTTGCGCATAAGCTTTCGTGAGCTACAGATCACTTCATCAGATGCATTCAGTGGAATGCATCCGATGGAAGTGATCTGTAGCTCACAAAAGCTTATGCTCAAATAAATTTGTTAGTCTCTAAGGTGCCACAAGTCCTCCTTTTCTTTTTGTGAATACAGACTAAACACTGCTGCTACTCTGAAACCTAAAATATTTGCGTATCTGTCAGAATGAAAAATAATTACACGTGAGATTATTCCCTTGCGGTAAAATAAGTCTAAAATAAACTTTCATAGAAAGAATGTAAACATGTTTTGCCTTTCTGATATGTAAGAGCTTACACTAAAGCTGGACCATGCATAAACTGGACTCTTACTAAATAGTGGAGATCAGAGTTTAATGCATTACGAAGAGATTAAATAAAAAATGCACCATGGAATATACTACTTGTCCATTTTGATACTGTATTTAATTTTAAATTTAATAATACACTAGGAATTTTTTAATGTATTTTGTAAGCATCTTAATAATGAGGTCTCACAACAGTGTTCTGCTAGTAAATCTTGGCAAGCAGGAGAAACCAATCTATGTGAATTAAAGATTGCAGATCAGCATGTTTCTACTGTTAATACATAATACGAGAAGTGCAATAATGCTGTCCCAATGAGCACAAATTAACTTTCTGGATTTGCCCATCTTTGGGAGAAACCAATGACAACCGTTTCTCCCCTTTGCCTGAAGCTAAAGTAGTAATATCCAACGAAGAGATTCTGCTCTGTTATCCTGGGTTTTCACTAGTGTAACAGCAGAATTTGGACCAAAGTCAGCTTTTATTTACTCACTGATTCTCTGGCACCATACTGTATTTTTGCAATGAATGGAGAAACAGTACAGAGAGTTGTCTAATATACCTGTTTCAGGCTTGCGATGTAACGTGTGATGTATTCCACGGTGACAGGATCCTCCACAGTAAGTCTATGGCTTTGACACTCCACACGAGCCCTATTTATAACTATTCTGGCATCCGCTGTGAGCCCTGCAATGATAATATGATTCACTATGTGCTCAAATGTGTATTTAGCACCAGATAGATAAATAAGATAGACAGTCCTGCCCGAAAGGGGCTCATAATCTACATTCAGACAAGATGGATGGGTAACAAAAAGGGGACATGGGTCACGATGACAAGATCATGTCGTTACTTAGGCTTGTCATGAAGGTACAGTAATTTCTGAGTAGCTAAGATGTGAAACCAAAGTTTAATTTTAGTTTTTATTTTTCATGCTTGTGAATTAGAGACAAATGCTCGAACAAGTGTCCAGAAGATTTGTTAGCAAACTATCAGTAGTCCAACTAGTAACAGTTTAGCAAAATGTCTGTCCTCAAAAAGATTTCTGCTATATATACTGTAAAGATTGCTTATATACTGTACTGCCTCATAATGAGCACAGGTGACAGATCCAAATTAATCTTGTCCAGTCCTCTTGGTTAGAGGTAAAGTTTGATGCTACTGTTGCCCTAATAGGTATATAGGATTAAGAACTGTAAAAGTTAGTTTGCAAGTATGACAGATGTGTCTAAATCTAAAGAGGAATACCTTGGCCTACAGATTTGGATATCTGTACTAAGAGTAATAATTTACAACTGTATAGTATTTTAGAACACTTGTGTTACTAACAACTTTCATTGTCCAAGATGAGTTATGAAAAATAAGCAGCATAAGTAATGACAAGTCAAAATTCTTTCATTGTCAATGTAAGTCAATTAAGTCACTTTCAAGTTCTTAGTGTTGCAAGGTTAGAGCGTCAATCATTGTAGGCAGAGCCATTCATTTAAAATGAGTCTTTTTAATTCTGAACTTTGGTTTTATAATAGCTTGTAAAATTTAACCTTGGTCGGATTCAAATGGGGAGAGTTCCTTTAATTTAGCCTGTTAATATACATTATGTCCATTTTATGGATGATCAAATAATGTTTACTTTATCTCCATTTGTTCCTCGCTCCTCACAATGCACACTTCTGCCAAAGCTGGAATTAAAATACAGAAATTCCCAGTTTTCACCCTCCTGTTTAATCCATTGCATCACACAAGCTCCTAACATAAGGATATTTTCCTCAAATTGCTGGTTCTATAGAATTACCCTTTAGGCATTCTTATTCAAAGGAAATAAGTAAACAACTAAATATAATCCCTCCTCTTCTCCTCTCCACCAATTGCCCGAAGGAACTTGATTTTCACCATTCATAAACCCTATCCAGTATAGCAATGCTCCAATAACTACCTTTTAATTCCAAAGCCTGTTCCCGGCTTACTAGAGGAGTATTTAATAGTTCAACTGTCAGAAACTGCATACCTGCAAAAGCCATGCAGACATTGTCATCAAGGGCACAGATCTTCCTCACAGTTCTTTCATCTTGAAGTTTTGCCATAGATTTCTTTTCCACACCAAGAACAACAATCTCTTTTCCTCGTACTCCAACCTTCAATGCATTCAAAACCAATGACAGTTAAGATACACCCAACAGACCTCTGATAGGTATAGACTTTTCTTGAAATGACTACAAAAGTATTAATTCCATTTGAAGCTTCAAATGCTTTGCTCCATGTTGTAGTCTACAACAAATTGGAAATTAACTGATATTAGACAAAAAAAGAACAGGAGTACTTGTGGCACCTTAGAGACTAACAAATTTATTTGAGCATAAGCTTTCATGGGCTACAGCCCACTTCATCGGATATACAGAATGGAACATATAGTAAAAAGATATGAAAAGGTGGAGTAAGAGGCTAATTAATTAAGATGAGTTATTATCAGCAGGAGAAAAAAAACTTTTGTAGTGATAATCAACATGGCCCATTTAGACAGTTGACAAGAAGGTGTGAGGATACTTAACATGGGGAAATAGATTCAATAGGTGTAATGACCCAGCCTCAGATTATATAAAACAGCAGAAATTGGCAAGCGTGAGGCTTTATCATGAATATGCCACAGAATAATTCTCTGAGCATACATTAGTGTTTGTAATGTAGTTGCATCTTTATACTTAATTCCAAGATGAATTAAGAACACTGTTGCTGCCGTAACTGAGTATTTGTTACGGTAGTAAGTCAGAGCCAAATACAAGCTGTTGCTCCTCAGGTCCAAAACATACTAAGATTGTTGCATAGTCCATGGTCCTAAGCATAAATGCAGCTCATCCCTACGTTGCTTCTTCTATATACCAAACTCTTAGATCATCCTGTGCACTCCTTTCCCCACCCCCCCTTTCCCAAAGTTAGGAAAACAGGCTTTTTTTTTAAACCCATATTCCCACTGCTTTTCATACAGGGGACTGGAAAATTTGGTTCTTTCTTAGCAGTCTGATTTATGATGTTCCAGTAGATCTTGCAACGTTACCATATTACAGATTATCGCGTATCGAGAGCTGCAGCCAAGATTACCTTGGACACTTCCACATTCTCATTACTTTCTGAAATTCTCCTTTGGGCTTGAAGTTTGTTATGCTCTTCCCAAATGCAAATATTTTGGAAAGTGATCAAAATTGTCCAGCTGTTTTGTTATTGCTGAGTTAAAGAGATGCACAGTTTTTCAGTGTTGTCTTTTGCTAAACAATAACCCACACAGTTAGAAAACTACATTAAGTAATTAAAAACTCACTTCTGTACATCCAGTGGGACAATTCTACACCTGAATCACTGTTGCCCTAAACTTTGTAAAGTGGCAACATTTTGCACCCACTTTGCACTCGTGTAAATAGCTATACAAGGTTCAGTGTTCTGGTGAATCAGGCCTTCCATTTTTTTTCTATTGCTGTCACCCTGAACAATTTTACACCCTGCACCTTTTCCCCAGATACAAGGCTACCCAGCTAGTTCAATCTTGTAGAAAATAGCGTGCCGCCAAAAAGGCATGCAGCAGCTGTCAGAACTCATTCCTCCACACACCATTTGCCTCAATGACTTGTAATGACTTACTGGTTTGGGGCTCAAGTTTGTAGTAGTATCACTGCCAGATACAACTATTCAATAAAATATGAGCGCCCCAATGTATTTAAAATAAGTTTGTCATCAGATAATTTTTTAGATACAGATTATCTACTTTACAGGTGCATTATAGATAAGGGCTTTTTTGGTAAAGTGCCAAACACACCTATGTCACTGTATAGGTTAGTATTATACACTTGGGCACAAACAAACTCATTTGGGATTCATTTTTAAAAGCATTTAAAAGCAAAAGAATGTCTATTTCATAATTTCCAGTTTGCAAACAGACACCACCATCAACTTGCATTTACACAGCACTTCATGTTTTCAAGCAGCATGGACACTCAATCATTGTGAAGTAGGCATTATCCCCATCTTGCAAGTGAGGAAATGGAATCAGGGATGTTTATGTGCCCAAGGCCCCATAGCAAGTAAGCAGCACAGAAAGAAGAATTCATGAGACCATGCTTTGAAGTGTCCCTAGCCTCTGTTTGCCAGAAGCTGGGAATGGGTGACAAGGTATGCTCGAGGATTACCTGTTCTGTTCATTCCCTCTGAAGCACCTGGCACTGTCCAAAGACAGAATACTGGGCTAGATGACCTTTCATCTGACCCGGTATGGCCATTCTTACGTTCTAGAAGATCTTTGCTCCCAACTCCCAAGAGCAATCTTCTAGTAACTTGCCATATACAATGGGCTCCTGCAGACTTTATGCTGGCAAACTCCCATTAGACGTCGGTAGTTTTATTATTATTGGAGCAATGTTGGACCCTGTGCTCTGGCGTAGAGAGATTTTACTGACTGGATAGTAGATCATTTCAATTATATTCAATTTTCTTCCCAAGATGAGGAATTTTGTTTCTATTATATTTAGAACTCCAGCATTGTTTTAAAGCTCTCTCCTTCAGAGAGCTACAGCCAAAGGGGCTCTGCCTAGTGGGCTTTAGTACACAGACCAGCCCACACTACACACGCTATGGCAGTGTCAGACACCCCCCCGGGAGGCCAGCTCAGTCCAGCTTTCTCTAGTGGGAGACAGGAAGCTGCAGAGTCTCAAAGGCCAAACGGTAGCTGGTCACCCAGCTCCTAGGTGTGCCAGTGTCCTGGGGAAAGAGTTATGGGGCGGGGGCTTCCCAAGACAATGGGCTCTGATCGCAGGAGCTTCCTGTCCTGTCATACATCGCATGCCCGCCCGGGGGTGCATTCACCACATGCAACCACTGCCAGGCGTGTTCTCCCCACTACTGCCCCAATTCCCCCCACACCTCCAGACATCCCCATATCTCCCCCCAGCCCCTTCCCCCCCATCTCCCCTTCCCCCCTCAGGCCCCCCTACAGCGCCCAGCCCCTTCCCCCCATCTCCCCCTCCCCTCAGGCCCCCCACTACTGCCCCCGGCCCCTTCTCCGCACCACCCATCCCTCAGGTACCCCCATCTCTCCACAGACCCCCCCCCCGCTCGAGCCCTGCCCGCGGGCGCCCCCTCCACGCTCGCCCCGCGGCCCTCGGAGCGGCGGCCATTCCCCGAGGCGAGGCGGCGCGGCCCAGCCCCGGCCCCGGCCTTGACTCACCGCCGTGGAGCCCTTCTTCACCGCCTCCTGCGCGTACTCCACCTGGAAGAGGTGGCCGTCCGGCGAGAAGACGGTGATGGCCCGATCGTAGCTCATGACTCCGGCCCGCCGCTTCCCCGGGGCCCGCCGAGCTGCCCAGACCGGAACCAGCCTCCTCCCTCCCTCCGCTCAAAACAGCACACTCATCCCCCGCCCTGCCGCGCGCGCCGCTTCCGGAGCCGCGCCGTGCGCGCCGCACGCCGAAGGCGCCCTTGCGCCAAATGTGTAGGCGGATCTCCATCCTGACGTACGTCCTTGGCAGGAGGATCGCAGGCAACCCGGAATGCCAGGCGCCTTGGCTACGCCGTTGGCGTACCAAGTTGCTGTCAGCCTCCCCTACGCATTTGACGTATGCACTAGGCTGATCGTGGGGTCTGTTTCCCCCCACGCGCTTGGCGTACCCTGCTTCTTTTCCTACGCACTTGACGCACTCGGCCGCTGTTGGCAAAGGCAGAAAGATGCTGTTCGCCTGCGACAGGAAACCCAGCAGCAGGGATGCACCATGTGCAGATCAAAGGGGAGGAGGGGAAGAGGGGGGGACAACTCGGTTGCCTTTACTCCTCCTCCCCAAATCTCAGCAACTGGCTCCCCACCTTGCTTTGGGATCAGGGCGAGGGTGGTGCATGCAGGCTCGTGGTGCAGTGCCCCTGGCTCATTGCAGGGCACAGATTGTACCATCTGCGCTGGCTCCCCTCCCCATGCACTGCGGAGAATCTTTGCACAGCAATAGCAGCCAGATAATAACAATATTATTAGAGCCTAGGAGCAATATATTATAGACACATTAAAAAACCCCACCATGTCGGTTGCCTTTGCTTCTGCTCGCCCGAGAGGCAAAGGGGAGGTCACCCAGCAAACTATCCAGAAGGTAAAAAAGCATGCTTTTATACAGACAAGAAATGTTATTTATATATCCCCTCTGTGGTGCTGTGGCTGGGGAAGGAGGCTTAATTCTAAAGTGATCATGAAAACTAGTGAATTTGCAAGGGTTGGGAAGATGGACAGCTGGAGGGGGGAGTAGGAGGAGGAACAAAGCAAAGGTGTTCAGATCACTGCAAAAACAGAGAAGGGAAGCGGCCAGAGAAGGATCTGCAGAATAGAAAATTCACTGCATATTATCTTTCGTGATTGCAAAGAAAAAAAATGCCAGGGATAAATTGCAAGCAGGGATCTGCACATTTTGGACCGCATATAAGCTCTTAACAAAAAAAAAAATGTCTCAGTGAATTGACAAGTTTTTTTTTTTTTAATGGTTGCAGGATTTTAATCTTTTAAAATATGGAGGGAGGTACTGAAGTGTTGCAATAAAGATGCTCATTGCCATCCTCCAAAGGTTTTTTATTAGGAATTGCAGTTGTTCATGTATAATGTTTAGCAGGTAAAGGTTTTAAAGGATTTTCTCTGCGGACTCAGCCTGGGTTTTGTCTGGAGGCCAAAGCTGAGGGTACCGACTTTGGAAGTTATGATGGGTGTTTGTAAGAAAATAACAGAAGGGTGGGGAGATACATACTTACCCTCACTAACCTGCCACCTGCCTGGGATGAGATACTGGTGAGATAACTGTAAATAATGGAAGAGGTGTGGAGATGTCAATATAGAACATGTCTGTGCCCTCGGTCTGGTTTACTTAAACAGTACCTGTAATTTCTAGTTCCACTGTGTATTTTATGTCATGCTTTGCTCTGCTTTAGAAATGCTGGCTGTGCAGGAGTTTGTCTAGTCAGTGCAGTGGAACTAAGGAATAAAGATCTAAAATGGCTCATTTGTAAATTATAATGGTGAACACACTCACGCACAAAAGATGTCAGAGCTAAGAGAGTAATCAGTTGCTCATCAGCATTTCTTCCAGAGCCAAGCGATCATCTGTTGTCAGTTTTATGAATTATAGGGGAATTAATCTCAATGGAGGATATGATCAAAGTACGGGAGAATTAAGGCAAGACAAACTACCTTAAAGAGAGTTAAGAGCCTGGTGTACATCTGTAAATACCAGGAGATTCAATCTGAAATTCATCCCCTTGTGTCTTTGTCTTGCCGCACATGTGATATTGGGATCACATCCACTTACTTTTAAATGCTGAAATATTTAGGCACTAGCGGTTAAGGATGGAGTTTTATCCTTAACTCTGGATGTTTGTGTATTTAAGATAGACTTTCACAATTCATTTAATGTAGTCCTTTTAAAATGACTTTTGATTAATTTCCATGAAAAAGGACAATTAAAGAATTTTCATAATTCTCTCAATTTTCAAAGCATTGATATCTTGGAACTGAAATCTATTTTGTTTCAAATATAAAAAATACTCCCTCTATCAGGTACACTCAATGACCTGTTACTTTAGGATTGCTCATGTATGCTGAGCTGTTGAATTGTTCATGAATGTGGAACAATTTTCTTTTTCAAAAAGCACTGAAGTTTTTGTCTGGAAACAAGCACATAAATAACTCCATGGGCTTTATAATCATAGATTAGAAGTCGGGGTCAAAACTAATTGTGGGACACTAACTTTAGGAATCCACAACAGTGTTCTCTTTAGGAGCCAAAATTGTATATCAGTTAAATAAAAAAAAATTCACAAAAATGCACAATTTTTACTTGTATGTTTAAATACATAAGCAACTAATTTTCATCATACATGTTACTAACTCAATTTCAATGGCTCCTTCAAAGCCTTTACTATTCCAATACTACATTACTTACACAAAACTTTCTTTGAAGAAAGTGAGACTTTTTGAACCACTAGGATTGCAGAATTGGTGATTGTGTACCTAGCATTAGCTCATGAGCAAGGCTGGGCATTGATGTTAACCCTATATGTACTCCCGTGCAGCTGAGATCAGAACCTTGTCCTTTTTTATGTAGTAACTGTCAGGACACCAGAACTATTCCCTATTCTTTTTGCAATGAGCAAAATGGATTTAAATTTATTATCGCACACAAAGAACCCTTTTATTAGTGCAGCAAGCTTTTAATGTATCACCGGAGTGCCAGTACTGGATATGAACACACACATCCATAGATGAGACTTGATCTCTAAGCCTGCTTTCCTAGATGTGAGTTTGCTATCAGCTGAGACATTTATTAGTGATACTTTAAAAGGTTTTCTCGCATCCTATAAGATAAGTAATGTTTTTCGGTAAAGTAACCCTCTCCATGCTGCTCTGCAGAACTCTGTTTTCTATTTTCCACCAATTCTGCACTGGGAATTTCTGCATCATGAATGCAGAATATGAAACAAAGAGCTTCACTGTGAATCAGACAGGAGTATTTTGCTCATAAAGATTCTGTGCCAAATCCAGGTTCCCGTGTGTGCATAAGTGCATACTAGAAAACGTAAAGGAGAAATGTGGATCATGTCTGCCATGACTCTGACTGCTCCCATTACCTTCCGGGAGGTAGGTACACCCTGAAGGTCTGCCACATCAGGATACAACAGAACCTCCATTCCTCAGACCCTTCATGACAGGAGTCACAGAGGGATGTTGCGAACCCTAGCAGGCAGGGTATGTGATCTGCAAGTACGCCCCCATGCCTGGTAATGACACACCCCTTCTGTCTGCACAAATACAGAAGCCAGAGAAATCTTGAGCTGTGTGTGGGGTTGCTGTTGGCTAGAAGACAGGAATATGATAATACTGCTGTTGCCAATTTTTCCATGTTTGGTCCTTTGGCTGTATGTAAATTTGTCAAGAATGATCCCTTAAATAGAACATGCAGCTATATGGATGAATTAATACTAACTTTGTGTGGAAAATATTTAATGAATGTTTCACATTTCCTGATAAAGTAAATTTAAAAACACAGGCACAATCATGCAAGCACTTACTATCAGTACTTACAACCATGCACATCTTTATGATTGACTTTAATGGGACTAATCACAGTAGTATAGACTATGCCTGATAAGTAAGGTGCAGATCCTCAAAGGTATTTAGGTGCCTAACTTCCATTAATTTCAATGGCAGTTAGGTGACTAAATACTTTGAGGATCTCGGTCTAAGTTGTTTGCTGGATCAGGCCCTAATTTTGTAAATATTGTTTTCTTTACTCTTTTATCTCGCCATTTTTTCATTTGTAGAAAGTTCACCACAAATTATCAAGGAAATAATAAAAAATACTATAACAGACCTTAAACTCAGTAAGAAATTGGTTTCAGAGAAGCAGCCGTGTTAGTCTGTATTCGCAAGAATAAGAAATTGGTGGAGACCAAAATAATTCTGTCTTTGAAACCATTTTACAATAAGCAAAATGTGAATTTTAGGCAGTGTAGGTTGTATGATGAAATGCTCTCTCTTGCATTTTGCCCAGGAACACTAATTTTTTGGAAACAAGTTAACCACTCTAGAACTTGCTTAAGGCATAGACTAGTCAATTGAAGCTTTTGATCTATTCTACTGCCATGCATCATCTCACTGGTGCATGGTTACTCAAAATTTTTCTCTATCTCAGAACAGAACTACTTTAAAGAGCAAAACCACACTGAGTGATGTAATTCTCATGTGAATGCAGTTTCAATCTAGTCAGTGATGCAGATTTCAAATTGTGCTTCTTCAAGTGCAGTATGCTTCACATGCTAGCTTCTTAATTTGCTGTACTGCAGGGCTGGATAGTCTGAAATTATTTTATGTGAACTTAATCTCTGTAAAAGTATGTTTACTGTCTGACAATGATACGGTTCCACGGATATTTTTTAAAGATATTTTAGAATTAGATGCAGATATTTAGTGGAGAAACTGCCTCTGCCTGGCAACAATCTATCTGGCGTTAAGGACTACAAAGTAAACCCATTGATTCTGTAGTGTTGTATACTTTAGCTAAATCCTCTCAAAATATATATGCCTATAAATGTACTATAAAAATGCACAGCAAATGGCTCAACAAAGATATGGATGAAGCTGTATTATGGCCAAACTTCTCTAAAATCCAGCACATAACTTTTAATTAGAACAGAACCATCTGATGGCTTGTTGCCCATTTAAAACAACTATCATCAGACTTATAACTACTTTACTAGCATGTAAGATTTTTTAACAGCCTCCACAGTGGGGAGCTATAAAGGCTGTATTATTGGCCCTATCAAAGCTTTTTAGTCAGGTTCAGAGGTTTGAGATAAAGGAGATGAATTTATTTGATTAAAATAGTTATTAACCCACTCTTTGCTGTGATGATGGGCAGGGCTTATGTTTCCAATAAATGGAAAAGGAAAGATCCATATTTCAGAATAGACCCTTTAAAAATTGTACATAACTGGCAGGGGAATTACAGTTTTCCCGATGTTGTTGTAGAAGGATCAATTTGGGAATCATTGTGTGAAATGTGTTCCTGAGGGAGAAATACTTGGAGAAAATACATAGCTCAACTCAGACATATGTTGTAAGACTATTAAAAAAGCATGCATATGAACCAATGGATTTGAGATGCATGGCAAAGGGAGCTCATATAACTCATGGTCCCAATACTAAACAGAGGTTCTCATGGCTGTTCCATAAGTATTGTATCTTGCAGACCTCTTGTGTACAAATAGGTTACTCATTGTAGCAGAAGTTACTTCACTTGCTGTGCTGCATTGCAGCAAGCCTGCTCCATGGCCTATGGAACATGCAAAGGCGTTTTGGAGATGGGGTGGAATGAGGTGTGAGACCATACAGAGATATTCTGAAAGCTGCCTAGACTTGTACCCTGGCTGATGTGCAGTTTTTTGGGAATCTAGCAGTTATGTCTCCTCTAGACCAGGAGTAGCTGCTCTTAGGTGGTTACTTTTGAAAGGGCTCTGAAGTGAACGTTTTCATGTATATATGTTTCATATCCCAGATCAAGGGAATTGCATATTCAGATAAAAGGACCTCCCCTCATTTATTAAACTGGGGCCTCCTGAGCTAATTGTGACAGATTGCACAGTTTGCAGCTGCAGGCTATAAGGATCAGATGGGGATCAGTCAGTGGGTCGACTTGGTTTAAAAGCCATGGGGTGCCCCATGGCCCAATTACACAGCCCTTTGTGAAGTATCTATTTGGCGATCCTTTGTGGCTTAAAGAACAGTGAGGCACACGGCAAACACCTTGGGAGTTTTCTGTGCCTGCAGACTTGTTAGCCTGTCCCCATCATCTATGAAACATAGATTTATATGCAAATACCAGGAGGTTGAGGTTTTATAACTGTCATATCTGTCAGGTTTCATTTCTTGCATTTTGTAATTGTTACTAAATGCAAGAAAGGAAACTTCCCAAATTCAACAAAAAATGTAAAAATTTAAATATGTTCTTGTGACACTCCTATATAGGATTCTCAGATATGGAGCTGGTGTTTGGCACTAAATACAGTATATGCTGGGAGGGTTCAATGCTCCCTTTACCTGTAGAGTCCTGACTCCTCCCATGGTATCTACATATCTGCCTTTTTCCATATCTTATAGAAGGATCCAGAGTAGCCTCAGGGATTGCTACTGTTCAAGAATCTTTCTGGCAAACTGTAACAATATGTCTTAGTGGGCTCACATGGATGTACAATTTATGTTCTGCTCATCTTTAAGAGATAATGGAAATGCATTCATAAGGCCATGGTCCTGGAATGCAAAAGGGACATGGCATAAAAAGATTAATGTTGCAATTTGTTTATATTCATGTGTGTATTTTTAAATCAAACATCCAACATATTTTATACTGTAAGCTTTTGGGGCAGGGACTGTTTACTATATCTTTGTACAGTACCTAGCACAATAGGGACCTCACCTGTTTGAGCCCTCGTAGTTCCACCACAATATTAATGTTAAGTAATAATAATCACTACCTAAAATACAGAAATAGTATTGACATATTTATTCTTTACAGTATTAACTACCAATGATATATAAGCCTATAGTACAACTTTTGTGAGCTGTAATTTTATGGAAACATGTTTTAAGTAGTATAAGATGTATCATCTTTCATTTCTGATTTTTCCTCCATTTAAAATGAACTCAAATTGTAAAATTTTGTGGGTTGTGTTTAGTGAACCTTTCATAAAAATTGTACTCTGAAACCAGAGCAATGCACTGAGTATTTTAATAAGGAAGTTTTGTATCTTTTTGGTCATATTTTTCTGTTCTGTTATTTCTGTTCAGGCATAAGATATAATAGTTACAGACTAAGATTAACACAAAATGGACTCCCCCCTCAGGAGTTTATTTTATAGTAATGTTCAATAAATAAATTTGACTTTGGGGAGTAGTTGGAAGTTTTGATTCCATATTAATATTCCTGTTCCAGTCTAGGAACTTCATAAATACCTGGAGGCAACAGACATGCACAAAGAACCATCAAGCTAAGACCGAGTGAAAGCGGAATATCACAGAAGGAAGAAACATATAGCAGAACTTGGTGTGTTTTTAGTCTTATCGCATAGTAACAAGTATTTTGATCATTTTTTTTTTATCCAGATGCTAGATGAAAATCACCACTTAATACAGTGTATTATGGACTATCAGAGCAAAGGCAAAACAGCAGAATGTACTCAGTGAGTATTATTTACTTTGGAATATTTTGGATATTATTCCTGTTCTTACAACAAAGTGCAAGAAGAATACTCTGAATAGTGTTGCACAACTGCCACTGGCAAGAGTACATGGAGTGCTAATTTTCTAAGATTTACCATGTGTCAACAAGTATAAATTATTCTTGGGACACAGTATTTTTTTTCATCTTGGATATTTTGAGCAATGTAGTTGTACAAAATATCAGGAGCAATAATATATCAAAGCAAAGGAAAATTTGTGCAGAAATCAAGACAGTAGTGGTGTTGGTGATAAGAGGTAAAGAAAACCTTCTGAAAATAAGCAAGAAAGTTGAATATTTCATCAGTTTTCAAAGGAAAATTTTAAAACTGACCATAGTTTGTGACTTGCACATCACTGTCCTCAGTGGAAGAGCAACACTGGGAATGAGGAAAGATCATGGCAGTTTTGATTTTTAAAAAACACGAAGAATAATTTGAAATTTATGTCGACCTGATCCTGAATTATTTTGCATGCATAATTCCCACTGAAATTAAGTGTGGATCAACTGCAGGACTGGCCCCATAGGCTATATCTGAAGTAGGAGAAGTGAATTGTGGAAAATTTGGGGTTTTGCCTGGAAAAGACAGTATTTTCTTTTAGGACCCAATCCTGCACTCATGATGCAGGCAAAACTCATAGGATTGGGCTATTATTGAATGATACCACATTTATGCTGTTTTTAAAAACATGCCCAACTAGTGTGTGAGAAGAGTCTTTACCATATGAAAATGAAAGCTAGGATCTGTTTTGCCCTTAAAGGGTATATTCCTCTTATGAGGCATATACAGGTAACTCCCGTTATGCATGTACAGTCAGGGGAGACATAACATAAGAATATCATAAGACTGTAGGTCTGTATATAATTCTGTAAACTCTGACGTTCATAAAGAAAATGATTAGTCTTTAAATATTCTCAACACATCGCTTACAAAAATAATTATAAGGACGTGTGAATTTAGGATTCTGGCATAATAAAGGAGATAAATATCAGAAGGTAGGTAATTATTTTATAGTATGCACAAAGTTGATAATATAGTTTTATCAGAAGGGGATTTAATTTTTAGAGATCAAGGATTTTGGTGATCCATGTCAAAATAAAATGAATAAAGTCTTGTTAGTTTCCATCACTACTTATTGTTCTTAATCATGAAGGCAATGCACTTTTACTGTAAACATGGATTAGATTTCAGTAGGAACAGGCCAAACCTGCCCAATGAGGGGTCAAGTTGAGGGAGGGCAGGCATTGTTATTCTTTTAAAAAGGAAAGTGTGTATACAGAGAGAGAGGCATTTGCCTTGTTATGTGCTAATGATTCAATACTTCATCACAGGAGATCTGAATCCTTTTCTGTAGGGAGATGGGTATTTACTTCCTGCACTGGTATTTACTCACAAAAGATCCTGAACACTAAAAAATAACTCAAAGCCTTAGGAGTTCAGGTACCTTCTCTGCACCATGCCTCTCTCCTCCTTTCCATCACTTTCATTCTTGTCACCGTTCTGGATTCATTTTGCTACCTCATTTTCCCCCACCGCCCACCAAAAGAAAAGTCATACAGTAAAAGAAGTTACCTTTTGCTTTTTTGGTGCCTCTCCAGCTTCCAGAAGTTTGAATTTCCTCCTGGGTCAGTGGCACAGTTTTTAATGTTTTGTTTCTAGGTTCTCTCCTGCTTCTCACCATGATCTTTTCAAGTTCACTGATGACTGGGAGGAAGCGTGAATGTTTCAGATGGTTTTAGTGGATGGCAGTAAGCATGCGAGTTAAAGCACTCTTGAAAGGGTGTTGTTCTCCTGAGCTTGCGTGCAGGGCAAAAAGGTTTTGTTTTCTGGAGCTCCAGAATTTATACTCTTTAGGACTGTGTTGACATAAAGTGACCAGTTGTTAGAGCAGGGGACAAGAAATCAAGTCTCTAGGCTCAATACCTGTCTCTGCCACTCGTTCAGTGGGTTTTCAAACAAGTACGTATGCAGGGTTGTAGTAGTCATGCTGGTCCCAAGGTATTAGAGAGGCAAGGTGGGCGAGGTAATATATTTTATTGAGACCCCCAAAAAAGCTCTGTGTAAGCTTGAAAGCTTGTCTCTCTCACCATCTTTACTTGCTGAAGTTACCCATTTGTAAAACAGTTGCTGAGTATTTTGAGACTTTCTGAAAAGAGGCAGGACAGAAATGGTCATTATTATTATTAAGATGGGAAGAGAGTGGGCTAATTTACATTTACTGATGATTTATAGATAGCACGGAGAAGCCAAGGCTGCAATGAATTCATGAAATGGGATATGTTGGTATTGCTAAGTCTTCCCAAAGTAAGCTCTATTCCTTATCTTTTAGATACCAACAAATCTTGCACAGAAACCTGGTTTACCTGGCAACAATAGCAGACTCTAACCAGAATATGCAGTCCCTGCTTCCTGCAGTAAGTACCAATACTAACATCAAATACAATGTTAACTATACCAAGGAGACAATTATTTGAGTATTGATTGGTGACAAAAAGCTGTTACTAGTTAGCCATTTTTAATAAACCTTTTTAGGAAAAAAATACTGAAAAAAAAAGTTCTGGATTTCAACGGACAGTAATAGAAAAACTGCTCTATGGATGTTTTTATTGATTTTTAAATATTTATCAGGACTTTTTTTTTTAATCCTGCCACCTGCAGAGCCAGGTGCCTAAATTATCATGAATCCAACTGTACAGGGTTCAACAGGATCTATTAAAAAATCTCTAAATAACCAAAAATAGCTTTTCTGTATTTTAAAATGTCACTAGTGTATGTGCTAATATCTCAGGACCTTCTTAGGGTTTAACCAAGTGCTGTGTGTGCCACTGGAAACTTCCCTTTCTCATGGTACAAGGCTGCCATTTCTAGTCCTGAAAGGTACCAGTACACTGGTCCTTAAATCTGCCACCAGTTCATGATTAAATATTGCATAATGTTTCTTCATAAACTATCAGCCTGTTTTTTTGGTGATACGCCTACTGTAAAGGTCTGGTCCTGCACCACCGAAGTCCATAGCAGCTTTGTCATTGACTTCAGTGACAGAATCATGCAAAATGCCTATGCCAGATTGACAGCTGTGATCTAAAGATATGGGGTTTGTTTCTGCAGTACTCTTGCAGGAAAAACTCCCACTGACTTCAAAGGCATTTTTGCCTGCATAGGAACTGCAGGATTGAGATCATATTTTCTTAGATTTTGCTGCCAGAAGGGGCCACTGTGATCATGTAGGCCTTCTGCATAAAACAGGCCATAGGATTTCCTTGAGTTAATTCCTGTTTGAACTAGAGAACATCTTTTAGAAAAACATCCAATCTTGATTTAAAAATTTCCAATGATGGAAAATCCACCATAACCCTTGGTAAATTGTTCCAGTGGCTAATAAGGAATACTTACGTGAATAAAGGTTTGCAGGATCAGGCCCCAAATCTGTAAGATTAAAATCTGGAAGCACACTTTCAGATGAGTCAGTTTGTATTCATAATAAGGTTAGTTTCAGGGTTATTATTTTTCTAATTAAAACTTAACCAAAAATCTGCTTCCCCTTCTTGTTGTTTGCAGCCACCAACGCAAAACATGAATTTGGGCCCAGGAGGAATGACTCAGAATGCATCCAACCAATCTCTCCATTCACAGAGCAATCTCAGTGATGCAATTGGGACAGGCCTTCCTCCTTCCTCCCTCATGCAGAGTCAGATTAGCAATGGTGAGCTCTGTTCCCCTTTGTGCTGCTTTATGGTTGCCCAGCAACAAAATCATTAATGCAGAATATACTTAGAAGAGGTCTTTTACAGCTCTGTAACTCACCTTTCAGCCACATGGGAATTTCAGGCACATGCTGAAATATTCACAAAATGGCTACAGTTTTATACTGCTGCTTGGATTCTGCAAGTGCTCCAGTCCACTTAATAAATTTATGTAGGGGAAATAAATGTGAAACAAAATATTTTAAAACGTGCAATGAAAATCACCAATAAAAAGATACTTCAAAATTAAATACCATAATAGTTTTACTAATAAACATCCATTGAGTTGTATGTTGCAACCCTTTTGCACTCATGCAAGCAGCCCCATAAAGGTCAATGGGATGGATAGGGTGAGCAGGGATTGTTTCCATGAGTAAAAACTGCAAGATTAGGTCCTCAGACTTCAGAATTCTTCTAAGATAAGTACCCTTTCAAAAATAAAATGCAGTTACATTAGTCTTCCTTTTTTTAGAGTAGCCTTTAAAATGTTGTATAGTATAACCAAATAGCTTACATAGAACTTTTAATGGAAAACTGTAAACTTAAAAAACACACTTCTGTATGAATTTTTTATACCTGTGTTGTTGCAAGAGCACCATAAATGAATGTAACTGAAAGAAAAGAGATTTTTTTTTCTATTTTTTTTTCTATATTTGACATTTGATGTATGGTCAGTTTCACTATTCCACTTCATAATCATTTAGTCAGTTTTCTCCCTTTGCCTTGGTCTTTCACAAAGTATTGGAGAGGAAAAACAAGTTTTTAAACATAGGAAAACATGATTGTTCCACAAACATTGGCCCAAGGACTATGGGGCAGATGTATGTCATGAAACTACTTAGCTATTTCTTGGTTCAAATTATTAGTGTCTCTGTAAATTAATGGATGAGTCCTACTTAGAATAGTTTTGCATTTTAAAGAATTGGACCTTTAAAGTTTATTCTGGGCATTCCTATTGCAGTGTTCTTCCTGCCTGGTACTCAGTAACAACAGAAATCAGTCAGCAAGGATTGTTCTGTGCACTGAGAAGCTACATCAGAGGTTGGCAACCTTTGACTGGCAGCAGGCTGAACTGTGCTGGCTGCCGGGACCCCGGCTGGCAGGGGCTGGTGGACAGAACCCCAACTCAGCCCGCTGCCAGTCTGGGGTTCCGTCTGCCACCCGTGTTGCCAGTCTGGGGTCCCGGCCGCCAGCCCTGCTCATCCTGCTGCCGGCCTGGATGGACGGAACCCCGGGCTGGCAGCAGGATGAGCAGGACCGGTGAACTGGAACCCCAGACCAGCAGTGCAGACGGCAGATGGAACCCCGGGCCAGCAGCGGGCTGTGTGGGGCTGGCAGACGGGACCCCGGCTGGCAGGGGCCAGCAGACGGAACCCCAGACTGGCAGCAGGCTGAGTGGCTCAGCGCGCTGCTGGTCTGGGGTTCCATCTGCCACCGGTGCTACTGGTCTGGGGTCCTGGCCACCAGCCCCACTCATCCCACTGCCAGCCTGGATGGACGGAATCCCAGGCTGAGCGGGGCTGGCAGACGGAACCCCAGACTGACAGCGCGGGTGGCAGGCGGAACCCCTGGCTGGCAGTGGGCTGAGCGGGGCCAGCGGCCGGGACCCTGCCTGTGAGCAGCCTGGATGGATGGAATCCTGGGCCTGCAGCGGGCTGAGTGGGGCCAGCAGCCAGGACCCCAGACCAGCAGCGCGGGCGGCAGACAGAACCCCAGACTGGCAGCACGCTGAGCCGCTCAGCCCGCTGCCGGTCTGGGATTCTGTCTGCCAGCCCCTGCCAGGTGGGGTCCTGGCCACCGGCCCTTTCAGCCCACTGCCGGCCCAGGGTTCCATCCATCCAGGCTGGCATCGGGCTGAGCGGGGCGGGCGACCAGGACTCCACCTGGCAGCAGAGTGCCACACGTGCCGCAGGTTGCCGACCCCTGAGCTACATTTTCACTATTGTTGTTTTTTTCCTTACATTTGTGTGTGTGTGACAGCCCTGGAGACTGAAGTCCTCTATTTATCCACAGAACAAGTAACAGCAAAGGCAGCAGCAGTGTAAGTTTACCCTGTGTTGCCCCACCAAAGGGCGTCAACCCTGACCTAAGGGGACTCACTTCAGGGGGTGAGAAAGTAGTTTAGTCTCAATGCCCAGTCAATCCTTGGTTTCTGCTGAGAATGTCAGCAAAGCAGCTAATTAATGCCAGTTGATATTGTGATGAGAACACCAGTCCACTGAGAACTAGGCTAAGACTGACACATTAATTTCACACAGGCCACTGAACAACCATTGGATGATAGTAACTTTTGCAAACTGGTACACAAATGTACATGCAATTCTGAAAATGAAGCTCTAGTACTTGTGAAAATGTTTGAGTGGCAGCAGGACAGAACTGAAGTTCTCTGTTTACTTAGCATCACAGGTACAGCACAGGGGGCAGCTATATAAGCTTCTGCACACTGACCCTCCATTATCCTCAGTCAGGTCTTAGAAGGATCCCTTCTAGAAGTGAGAAGGTAGTTCAGTTCCCAACATCTATTCAATCCTTAACATCTCTCATAAGACAGCTAGCAAGTGCCAAGTAGGATGGTGATTTTGGTGATGGGACAACCGTCTACCAGGAAGTGGACAGAAACTACCTCTAGCATTTCTGATAGGCCTCCTGGTACACCAATTGGAAGTCAGTTATTTCTCAGGCCTTGAATGTACAGCGAAAACCACCAAACTTAAACAGCCAGTCTACAAGTTCCACTGGTGCAGTTTGTAAAGTCTGTCAGCCGTACCACTCGTGGTCAATCACAGTATTGCTAATCCCATTCCTTAAA
Organism: Caretta caretta; assembly: GCF_965140235.1. Classification (NCBI taxonomy): domain Eukaryota; kingdom Metazoa; phylum Chordata; order Testudines; family Cheloniidae; genus Caretta; species Caretta caretta. The sequence goes on along the minus strand of NC_134218.1, from coordinate 8,757,727 downwards.
AAATCCTGACTCAGACCCCAGAAATCACACGGTTGGTTTATAAAAATCGCAAGATTTTAAAAAAAAAAAGTTAGGTGCTTTTTTGTTGTTGTTGCCTTCAGTTTTTCAAGCTTCAAGTACATTTGGGTCATGTTTTCAAGTTTTTATCTGCAACAATGAGTGCCAGAAACATACTGTTTTTTAAATGAAAGCTGAGATTCTCATGTAATAACATAAATCTGGGATCTTGGGCTTTAAGAAAACCAACAAATATTGCAAGAGTTATCAACACTGTAGTTAATTGAGCCTGCAGTATTTGTAAGATCCATCAGCAGAAGGACTCTCACTCAGAGAGATTACAAACTCCATTCTTCATTCAAATTCCATGTTGTCTTCTGTTTCACTGAAGAACAAGTGTCAGCTTTATAAGACATACATAATTGTAGGGTTAGACTTCAGCAGCCATAAATTGCTGGAGCCATAAAGCTCCACTTTCTTAAACAGAATTATACCTGTTTACTCTTGCTGAGAATCTAGCCCATAGTCTCTCTATAAGGGGGGAAATAAAACAATCTACAGCAAGTTTTGTCATTCAAATATTTGTAAATACTTTAAGAATACCTACAGAAAACTGGTATTCAAAAAACTTTAAGATGCTGTTCAGGCTGTAAATAAAATTAATATCAATTAAAGTAAAATAACATGAAAACATTTTCTTATTTGGAGATTCTGCATGTGTCTCCATCTAAATGGTCTTGCAACAATATGAAACAGTGCACAGTAAATATGACTAAGTTTGCAAAAAGTTGCTAAAAGAATTTAGAACAATACTGCATATGAAAGAAGAACCTGGTCTTGCATAATTGAAGTTAGTTATCCAATAACAGTAAGAACTAAGATAATTAAACATATGATAAGTTAAGTAGGACAGTGCTTACAGCCCCCGGGTACAACCAAAGCATATTGATAGCTATTCTTATTGACTGTTGGCTTTTATTAGTACCACAGATAATTGACCACAACTTACAGCTATGTGTATGAAAAAACAAGGTCAGCTTTATCAACTGAGTGACCCTAAGCAAGAGTGAGGCTCCATGCTGCTGGAGAGTTGAATGAAGTTATGAGTTTCTTTCCTGTATCATGCAACTGCAAAGGAAAACTGGGAGTTTCTACCCCCTCACCATCATGAGAGGAGATCAGGAATTCGTAAATTGCCAAGTCAGGAAAGAACTGTGGGATCATCCCCCAAAAGTGTGGGTGCCAGGAAATCACTTTGTGTTGTTTATGCTTAAGAACAGGCTTGGTAATACAGAGCTCTACATTTTTGGTTGTTCACTGAAGAAAACTTGCATTTAGTATATGGGTTGGCTCAGAGGCCCCTACAAAACCTTGTTGTCCTTATTTAGGGCCCAATCCAAAACCCACTGAAGTCAGTCGGAGTCTCTGTGTTGACTTCAGTGAGCTTTGGATTGGGCTTTTACAGACCTCTATAAAAGCAAAATCAGCCAAACAAACATACAGTGTCCCAGTCACAGTTAGCAAGATACTGTTAGTATGAATCCCAGAGGTTGAACTCCTAGCACAGGGATCAAGTCAGCAAATGAATTGGGAAGGGAAGGATAATGGTCACGGTAGTAGGGGTTAGCATGGTGTTTTGGAGAATTTTCCCTCTGAAACTATTGGGTATCTTCAATCAAGCTCAGGGAAGACAGAAGGAAGAGGATGTGATAGCTGCAGAGGCAGGACGAGTGCCCTCATCCCCCTCTTTCCTTTCTACTCTGATTAGGTTTGGTGGGGGTCCCTTTCTCCTTATATAGCGGGTTTACTGAGGGACCTCTTCCTCCATTTCCTCTCTTCCCCTCCCCTTTATGGGGCCTTGTGATACCTCACCATCCTCTCTCCCACTGCCCATCTGGTGTCAGGGTCCCTGGGTACGTTCTTCTAGCTTTTTAAATCCTAGCAGAGGAGAAAGTCTGTTGGTACTGCTGCTGGGCACAGAGCAGTTGTGTTTGATGCAACAGCAGCATAGAGGAGCTGTCAGTCTCTGTTGGGTTCTCCCAACAACACCCGTTACAAGAGAGGGGTAGCTGATAACCCTCAGGGGAAGCAGGGGTTGAACCTAGTCAGGGAACACCTGAGCTACTGAAGGGCTCGGATACTCCCAGAGTTCTTGATTCAGTTTAGAGGCTGAAGCTGCAGCTGGCATTTGCCAACCATGTTATTAGATTTGCCTCTGTCTTAGGAAAAGCTAGTTGGAGAGCCTTCACTTCTGAAATTTGTTCCTGCTTGCAGTTCAGCAAAGCCAAGTTTGGTAGTCTTTAGGGACAAGGTTCAGTCTAGCTTTATAACAGACAGTAGGTGGTACGTTTGGCTGTTTGTAACTCACAGGGGTTTTAATGATGGGGATTGGGGGAGCGGTATTATTTTTTTATTTTATGGCCCTTGGTATATAAAATATTTTATATTTTTATTTTATTTTTTTTACCCCTTTCTAGGTACCATAACAAGAATCCAGGTAAGGCACTAAATTTTTTTATACTTGGTGCAGGTTGTCAATAACAGCATCACTCTTCTTGTTGTGATCTATTAGGTCCTAATCACGTGTCTATGCAGCAGTCAGGCCAGAATACGATGCCCACAACCTCTCTGAGTATGACCGTGAGCAGCCATGGAACTGGGCCTGGTTATAGCCATACAGTGCCTGCATCTCAGAACGTGCCAATGCAAGGCCAGGGGTCAATAGGCAATTATGTCTCTCGAACAAATATCAGCATGCAGTCTAACCCAGGTAAGGTTCCCTTCCCTTTCCTTTCCTTTTGGGCTTGAAAGGACTTTTCAGTGGCCTCAAAGATGCACAACATGTGAAAATGTGCTGTACATACTCTCTGTAACCCTGTTCCTGCATGGGAGAAAAAGATGCAAAAGAGGTGGTTTTAAACTACCTTTGTGTTCAGTATTTTCTGGACTCAGAATAAGTCAGAATAGCCTCAGCATCACTCTGACTTCCATTCTGTTTCTCATGGCCCTCAGCGTGTGGGGGAAGGAGTGAATATCCAGAGTGCAACAGCACTCTGGTCATACTCTGACAGCCCCAACACATATCCCCGATATGTTCTGAGCTGTGAGAGGGGCTGTCATAGAATAGTTATGCCAGCTAAAAAAGCTGTCCATGCTGGTGATATTCCTCAGAGGATATTTCCACTCCCTTTACAGGCCTTTCACATTGCTGGAGTGGCACAGAGGGGCCAGAGGGCAATGGAGAATCTGTCCCTGTCTCTTAAAAATGTTCACCACTGGGTAATGAATAGCATATCAGATATTAAAAAAATTCTTTCAAGGAAGTAATGTGAAATTCAGAAAAAAAAAAATACCGTAACTTCAATTTACTTAAATTCTATAGTCATCAGGCCTATAAATAAGGTAGAAGAGGAAAGAGGAAGTTAGTTTAAAAAAAATGGAGCTGAAGATAAGGGTGCAGGTGAAGAAGAACAAATATTTCAGTTTCCTCATACAGGGCCCTTTTCTGTAATCATGTTGCAGAAATGATTTCTGTTATTTATTGAGACCAGATGTATTTTAAAATATCTGACAGAAAAATAATGGTATAAATTGATTACGTTATCAGCATATGGGTTCAGATTAGAATGTAGAAAAGTTAAATATGCACACTGGAAAAAAGTAAACAATTTCTGTCTTTTTTTTCCTGTCCCCCTTGTGGAGGATTCACTGAATGATGATCTGAATGCAACTTGAAAAGACTAAATTGGCTGACAATTTTAGTTGTTTTCAAAAAACAGTAGGAAAAGAATTGTGATATCTCTTTAGAAAACAATTGTATCTATGTTCTTTGTAGTCTCCATGATGCACCAGCAAGCGGCAACATCCCACTACAACTCGGCACAAGGAGGGAGCCAGCATTACCAAGGACAGTCCTCCATTGCCATGATGAGTCAGAGCAATCAAGGCAACAGCATGATGGGTCAGCGACCCATGGGCCCTTACAGACCTTCTCAGCAAGGTAAAGTGCACTATTCAGTTCCAGAAAGGTCGCTATCCCACCATTCCTGCTGTCACAGACAAATATACCACAGAAGCCATAATGATCTGGGAATGAGCAACTCCAGTGAAAGTTGATAAGACAGGAAATGCCAAACAGGGTGAAAGGTGCAGGTAGAATGTCAATAAGGTTTTGCTCTAGTTTTATTTTCATAGATTTCCATTTCTAAAGTTCAGAAATGACTGAGCCTACAGGGCATCATCTGTCTGTATAAAGAAAAAGACGAAGAGTCTGATCCAAAATCCATTAAAATCAATGAAATTCTTTCAGTTTACTGCAGTGGGCTTTGGATCAGGCCATTAGTCCCAATGTGATACTGTTCTTAATAAAAGAAAAGGAGTACTTGTGGCACCTTAGAGACTAACCAATTTATTTGAGCATGAGCTTTCGTGAGCTACACGAAAGCTCATGCTCAAATAAATTGGTTAGTCTCTAAGGTGCCACAAGTACTCCTTTTCTTTTTGCAAATACAGACTAACACGGCTGTTCCTCTGAAACCTGTTCTTAATAAGGAAGAGGTCTCTGCAAATGAGATTTCGGTTATAAATATAGATTTATATAATATAAAGGTGATGGAAGGAACTGTAGGAATATGGGCCTACATTGGACTTAAGTAAATTATGATTTTGAGTTTGAATGTTAGCATGAACAAAAAGCTCAAAGAATAAAAACATGAGAAAGAATTGTTTGGGTTAAATTTGTAGTGACCCTAGAAATACCAGCATTATTTTAGGTAACGCTTGGGAAATAGGGAAAGCATGGTTAATTGGAAACCACGTGCAAGGTGTAGTCCTGTGACTCCCTCTTCTGTCTTTGCGTAAGGTCCGATAACCAGCAATGACATCACTTGTTTGTTATAGTGTATAAAAAGCAAGGTTCTTTAGTAGTTTCTTTGTCAGAGCTTTCCTTAACCCCAGGTGTCATGCCAGGATAGGAAAGTACCTCCTGGGTCTGCACCTGTTGTAAGTATTTTGGCCAATGCTTATAACTGTAGTGTTGCTAGGGTATAGAATATTAGGGAGTGTATGCTTATATTGATATTTTGGATGTAACCAATACCAAGTGGCCTTTAGATTAATGTTTGTGTGGAAACTTAGTCGTGATAAGCCTTAATAAAATTATTAGGAAAATTATTTCCAATAGGCATCAAAGGGTAATTGTACCACTGTCAATCTTGACTGAAAACATCTTGGAAAACCATTACATAAAGTGAAGAAACTGCTAGGCCAATTCTGACGTAAAGTGAATTTAAATTATGAAGTTTTGGTTTATTTTCTAATTGGATACTCATAGACATTTAATGCTAACTATATTATTAAGCACAGGATTCCTTTGGGTTTTATGCTATTGGGCAACTCAGGCGAGTAGATTAATTGTGTAGGGTTTTTCATGCCCTATTATGGCAGCTATGCAATTCTAATATTAAACTATACTTTCATTCTCAGATTTAGCAAAAACAGTTTTCCTTTCCAATGAGAAAAAACATCTTTGAAACAGTTCTGAACATATAAAACTCAAGTGATTTCTCCCAGAAGAAAACACTATTCATCTCAAGAATATCTAAATAATGAAAAATCTCCCTTTGGGTTTATGGGCTACTTAAAACACTCTCTCCTTTTGGTTTACAGGTTCCTCTCAGCAGTACATGGGGCAGGAGGAGTATTACAGTGAACAGTACAGCCATGGACAAGGCTCATCAGAGCCCATGAACCAGCAATATTATCCAGATGGTAATTTTGCTGAGTAATAGTAACGCTAATATTGATTCAGCAGAGCTTGATGTGGTACTGAATTGTACAACTGCCATATTCAAGAGTTAAAAAATTGGAAACCAAATCACCTATAAGATCTGTTTCCAACCTGAAATGCCAGCAACTCCTGTTCCCAATACATACGATTCTGTGTAAAACACATGCCTTGTAGCACCATTACGAACTGCATCCTGAAAAGAGCAGAAAGCCTACAGGAGAATCTCTGGGACAGGGTACACATTCAGTTTAGCAAAGAGTGCTGCTTCTGACTTGGCAAATGCATTGTCATTTCACCAGCAAGCTATCTACCTCAGATTTGCCCATTTGAGCTCTTTCTTTCTCTTGGCCTAATCTGTGAAGCTATGTGACTTTAAACTGTGTGTGTGTGTGTAATTATTTAATTATGTATAAAACATAATAGGTACTCTCTACATTGTGTACACACACACACACAATTATATAATACATGTGCCAAAACAAACTATGGATCAGATGAACCTTTTTGATTAACCTTGTCCATTTTGTCTCTTTCTTACTGATTGCAGGTCATGGTGATTATGCATATCAGCAGTCATCCTATACCGAGCAGAGCTATGACAGGTCATTTGAGGACTCCACACAGCATTACTATGAAGGAGGTGAGATGATATATTTGCAATCTATGCAAACAAAAGCTCTAAGCTACATAAAATACAAAGTCTGCTTAGGAAAAATATGAAAGCTGTTTTATAGCATTTCTGCAGAATTAAAACACTGCTCAGCTGCTAGACTAAAATATTTTCCTAAATTGAACGTTATTCAGAAGTGTCTATAAAATAGAATTTAGTTATGTAACTAGCAACTTTATACTAACTAGCAACTTTATACTAACTAGCAACTAACAACCCCTCTAACTAGCAACTTTTATATTACATATATCTCTAAACACTATGCACAACATTAGATAATGTTAGTAACTGTGTAGGTTAATGGATAATAGCTCACACATAAGCCTTGTGTGCACTAGTAAACAACCCATCGCTGACAACAGAACATGTGTAGCTCAACTAGATGCAGTTATAGTGTTAGATATTAGAAACTTTTTTATGTGTGAGGAAATATTATCTATAATACCACAATTATTTCTTTTCTTAAAAAAAATACTGTATGATGTTTTCATTTAACTTTAAATTGAGATATAAGTGGCTCTTAATATATTAACCATTAAAGTCAGAGATCATTGTGGGGGAAATAAACTAAGGTGCTAGAGTTAGAAAAATGGCTTAAGATTAGGGAACAAATAGTCTCTATAGATGGAAACTTTTTCAAATTGAGGGAGAACATATTGGTCTTTAAGTATTGTGAAAAGCCAACTGGTCAAAAGCTCAAATGAATGGGGTTTCACACCTGTAACTGAGATCAAATGATGGCCCAGTATTTCTTAATTTTCAGACAGCACTAAAATTGGAAGCAGAGCAGATAATGAGGAGCAATAGAAGTAAATATAAAGAAGACCCGACAGCTTAAATAATTGGGACTACCGAGATGAGTAAAGGCTGTAGAATCAGGCCTGTTGTTCCTACAAAGTTAACAGGAAGCACTTGAGTTATTACTATTTAATATATAATTAAATATTCAAATTTAAAATTAGAAAAAGGGAAAAAATACAAAAACTGGCATAAGCTATCAGACTGCTCCAAGGTCTTATATTCTCTCTCCTCATTTCTTCCTCCTGTTCTCTTATTTCATTTCCCCCATCCTGACTCATTCCCTTTTTACAGGTCAAGGAAGGTCTTCTCCCTTGAATAACTAATATTTTTTGTTTCATTATGTTTCAAAATGGCAAGTAAACAAATATATATCAGTTATTCTGGGGAGAAGAGCCTTGCTGGCTAACAGGGAACAAAGAGGGAGGATAAGAGAGGAGAGAAATGGTTGTGAGTGAAATGAGTCAAAGGATTTTAACATTAAAAAGAAACCTTACAATTTCATCTTCACCACTATGACAGTCACATTTCCTTTGCTTTTTAATACGCTTTTTCTTTCATATAAATGTTGGAGTTAGTCTGTTTAAGATGAAGAGATGGTAGCAGATACTTTTGTTGCAGGCAAATTTTTTAGCACAGGAACCACCTGGAGCAAAGGGATTATAGCAGTTAGAGTACAAAGATTTGTGTATTCACAGTACAGTTATTGAGAAATTATCATACAGGGAAAGATTTTCAATTAGGCACCTAACTTCCATTGAAAATTAGTGGGAGTCAGGCACCTAAGTGCCTTTGAAAATCTGTACCACTGTGATTTTGCAAATCAAGCATGAGAAAAACCTGAGTATTACACATCAGTAGTGCCACAGCTTCCTGCACTCTGATTGGCTGAGAGAATTTAATGTCAGTATAATGAGGTTTATTTTCCTCCTTGATAATAGTGACACTATATCAGTCATTTCAGCAAGATTCAGCATATTTATTCCAGAACGGAATGGTAGAATTTTCAGCCAATTTTATGACCCTATTGTCTGAACACTTTGGGGAGCTTAATCACTAGAAACACTTAAATTAAATTACTATGATGTCTCATCTAAGGAAGCCAACTTTTATGTAGAGACTTTGTTCATTTTTGTTGTTCACAAATTTGCAAACTGGATTTCCCTTTAAATATTTTAACAGTTCCAATAAAAAACTGCAGGGTTCCATAACAATGAAATGCCTTATTTTCCTTGGAAATATGAATAAAGGAAATTATTATTTATGAACTGAAAGCAAATAGTGGGAGGGCTTCTTGGGACACCAGCTGTTGTGTCCTGGCACTCTTGTCATCGAGACTCTCTTCTTTTACCTTTGGGACAGTTTTTAATTAGAAAAGCTATCCATTTCGGGGTAGGCTGGTTATTTGCATGTTCAGTGATGTAGATGAATAAACAACCCCTTACATCCCATCTGCCCCTGCTGTGAGCTCCACAAAAATGGAATTTATGCAGCTCTAGGATTCAACAAATTCCAAATTAAAGCTAATGCACTTTGCATGTTTTTGAAAAACAAAATCTGATTCTAAAGAGTAAAACAGATTTAAAATATAATCTATTTGTAGAGCTGTGTTGAAAGTTATGAATATAATTAAATATCTGAATGAAAATAGTAACTACTCTAAGTCATTTCAGGAGGACTCTGTCAAGGTATCTGAAATGAGTTTTCTAAAATATCATTTTAGTTTTTAACCCACTACTCTGTTTTACAATAACCCTGTGGAAGTTTGAAAATGAAATGCTTCCTTACTGATTTTCCTTTATTATTAGACTAGTTCCATAGTATAGTATTGCTCATTATGGATCAAGTTCAGCCATAAAATTCTAATATTAACTCCTATCGAAGCATATAGGAATTAGTGTGCATTATAGGGTAGCATTTAGTCCTATGAATGCTGGGTGACTGAATTTATTTTTTTAAAAAGAAAGCATATTTGCTTTAAAACAAAATCATACAGGGCCAAATCCTGACTCCTGATATATACATCATGTAAACCCTGTTGGCCAAATAAAACAGCTGAGCTTTATAGTTCTCCCAGCCTTCTCTGTCCATCCTAAGACTGTAGTAACTGTGTTTATTTAGAATAGGGCTGCTCCAGTGGTGAAAAGTGGGAGGAACAGGGGGACCATATCCCCAAAATTTTCATATGTGAGCGTGAGGGGTTGTTGGGGATTCTTCAGCTCAGTGAGTCTTAGTTCCACTCCTTAGCTAACAGACCCATTTTGGAGCTGTGAGCCAGATGTCTTCATAAGAACGGCCATACTGGGTCAGACCAAAGGTCCATCTAGCCCAGTATCCAGTCTCCCAACAGCGGCCAATGCTAGGTGCCCCAGAGGGAATGAAAAGAACAGGTAATCATCAAGTGATCCATCCCCTGTCACCCTTTCCCAGCTTCTGGCAAACAGAGGCTAGGGATACCATCCCTGTCTATCCTGGCTAAACCACTGATGGACCTATCCTCCATGAACTTTACCTAGTTCTTTTTGGAACCCTGTTATAGTCTTGGCATTCACAACATCTTCTGCCAAGAAGTTCCACAGGTTGACTGTACGTTGTGTGAAAAAATGCTTCCTTTGTTTGTTTTAAATTTGCTGCTTATTAATTTCATTTGGTGACCCCTAGTTCTTGTGTTATGAGAAGGAGTAAATAACACTTCCTTACTTTCTCCACACCAGTCATGATTTTATAGACTGCTATCATATCCCCCCTTAGTTGTCTCTTTTCCAAGCTGAAAAGTCCCAGTCTTATTAATCTCTCCTCTTATGGCAGCCATTCCATACCCCTAATCAGCCATGTGACCCATTGGTTTATCCACAAATGATTGCCAGTCATTTAGCCAAGGAGAGTCTTTCTCCCCTTCCCTTGCTGTGTCTAACTGCCATGTGTTGCATTTGCGCTGGGTGGAGTCATAAGATTCACGCCAGGGAAGGGTAGGATCTTTCTTTTCAGAATCTATATCATTGTTAACATCTGCCTGCACAGCAGGCAGGTCACACAGCTCTGGTGGGCTGTGTGTTGTGGAGACTTAGGGTATGTGTACACCGCACTGTAAGCCCAGGGTTTGAACTCAAATTCAAACCTTACCCTCCTTCCATCTACACGCAAACCACAGTAATCCAGAGCTTGGACCCTGGACTCCACGGGGATGGAGGGTCCGACCCTGAGTCAAGCCAGGACCCAGGGTTCAAGCCTATTGCTTTTCAGGCAATATAAGCAGCTCCACTGGACTCATGCTCAGGTAGTCCACCAAAAGTATCCCACTGACCTACTTTCTTTGTCCTCTGGACAGTCAAGTTTGCTGCACGGTCAAGTTTTCCCACACATCACTATGAACAAACGGCTAGAGCAGCCGCATTTTGGGAGGGCACTAGGAAGTCTGCGATATGGGTGGTTGCATTCGGGCCTACATAATACAATGTAGACAATAGACCCCATGTTGGGGCCCAGGGTTCCACAATGAGTTACAAATTAGTGTAGACGCTCAAATGAGTGTACATTAAACCCATGATCTTCTCATTCGAATTCTACTAACGCTGGGCTTACATTGCAGTGTGGGTCAGGGTTTTCCTGTGAAGAATTGGTTGGTGAAGCCCCTCTAACTTAAAAATAAAAAAGGCAGGTCAAATTTTGGGCCACACAACTTTTACAATGTCACTTTTAAATTAATTATAAATTCCAAAATTAGCTTTTGTGTAATGAATAATTCTGTACAGGACTTCCTTTTGAGGAATAACTAACTGCCTCCAGCAACTCTCCAATGTCCAGCATATTTTGAGTTAATTATATTATAAGAGTTGGAATTCACCTGTGCATGATTCATTATCACCTGCCACCTATTGACAGCACTCAGGAAAGGATAGAAAAAGCTGCAAAACAGAAAGTAAATTCAGCATGTTATTACTAGGTGAATTAGACATATTCATCTCCAAAAGAAAACAGTGAGAAAAACAGAGTGGCAAAAAAAGCCATAATATATACTTTAAACTGAAGTCAATTAATCTTCCAACATTTCAAACTACAACAAATTTTAATGTATGTATTAAAATAAAATAAACCTGGTAACCAGTGTCAGAATTCTACACAGTACTGAAGGTAAGTGATCCCTGCAATCTAAAATACATGTCATTTATGAAAATCTGTCTTACAAAAACACGTATGAAGACAGAACATGAAGTAAATTTCTTTATTATTTTAAGTGATCAAAGTTTCTCCATTGTGCACTAATTCAAACCACAGTGGTTTAGCTTTAACTTTTATTATGTTTTATTTTCCTTAAAAGTCAATATGCCTGATTCTTGTTTGCCTCACACCTTGTGTAGTTCTTTATACCTGTATAAAATGGCTGATAAATGCTACCATTCTGATTGGGTAACATTTTACACCCACTTTACATCAGTGTAATGACTATACCAGCTGTGAAGGAGTGAAGAATCAGGCCCAATGTTTTGGTCACACAGAACGTTCGTGTGGTAATGTTTCCTTTTCAACCCACTTGCTTTTTGTAGATTACCACAAATTAGAGGAAAGCCAAAATATCAACTTAATGGAAAATAAAACCTAGTGAATTAAGGATAAACCTTTGCAGTTCAAATTGGCTGGTGTATATTGGGGAAATTTTGATCACCCAGAAATTTAAAAGTCAGTTTTCTTAAAGAATGCTAGATAAGAGTATCCAAATAAATACATGAATATGACTGTGTACAAACTGTAGGATGTGCATTTGGATAGACCAGGGATGGCCAAACTTACTGACCAGAGCTGCATACTACAATCTTCAGAAATTTGAGAGCCAGGGCGTGCCTGCCGGGGCTTGCGACTGCAGCCCTTCGGTGGGGTGGTGGGGTTGGGGCTTCTGCCATGTGGGGTCTGGGGGTCTTGGAGCTTCAGCCCCATTCCTGCTGAAGCCCCGAGCCCTGGCGGGTGCCTCCCGTGGGGCTGAAACCCCTAGACTCCCGCTCTCTGCTGGGCAGAAGCTCCTAGCCCCATCACCCCACCAAAGGGCTGAAGCCCCAAGCTCCCCCAATCAGTCTGGTAGGCAGAGAATGGGGGGACATGGGGGGTTCCGAAACCTGCATTTTAACTGTAAAAGAGCTGCATGAGGCTCATGAGCCGCGGTTTGGCCACCCCTGGAATAGACTTTACTTGGTCTTTATGTGTTATCATAGGAAAAATATATAATTAGGAGTGTATATTTTTCCTAATTTATAATGTGTTGGAAACAAAGTTATTGTGCTGTTTTAAAATGTATATTTTATTTTAAAATTTTTAATTAAAAGAGAGCTGATGTTTAAAATGTAAGAGGAAAAGGGAGCAGCTGGTGGGGGGGGAGAGGGGAGAACATGCATGTAGACTTCTTAAAGAAAACTTTTTTCATACACCAAACAAAAACACAGCCTCTTCAAATATACTGAAAATAACCAGAGGAATAATCTCCTCTTCACTGATTGGTAAAATATAGTGGAAGTCTCTTTTTTAAAGGAATACCCTTTTCAGGGTTTCATATCAAGGAACCTCATTCAGTTATTTTCAGTGTGATCAGCAGCTATATTGGGACAGCTGCTGAGTCGGTACATAAACTTTATCAATCTTCCCCTTTCTAGGAAATTCCCAGTATAGCCAGCCGCAGGCAGGATACCAACAGGGAGCTGCGCAACAGCAAACATATTCACAGCAACAGTACCCAAATCAGCAAAGCTATCCAGGACAACAACCTGGATATGGTGAGGAAGTCCTCTTTAGCATGTTTTGTGTTTGCAATCCCTGGTATAAATGCGTCCATTCTGTACCTAGGAACAAACAGATAAATTGTCTATCTCCCTTTGTAGCTCAAGGCACCAGCTTAAACTTATAACAAATGTAGTATCTGGTTCAGCTCAGTGGATGTTATCACACATCATACAGGATCTCTAACTCCTTGACACCAACGGCTGGGAAAGCTGTGTAGACAGACAGCATGTTTATCCCCATGTTATTGACTTTTTTACAGGTGTGAGTGGCGGGTTATTATACTAGTGCTCAGGCCTCATAAATGTGAAATTTTTATATAATGTAAAGGGGGAGGAATCCCACAAAATCACTATCACCTCACATAGATTTCTTGCAATAGAGTATATGCTTTACTGTCCATTGGTGAGGAAAAGGGTTGAATGTGATCTGAATATTCTTGCACTAGTGCACTAAATGAGAAATTTTGGGGCCATTCTGCTCACAAAATGGTGCTCTCCCCTACCATGTAGAGAATCCAGGCTTGATAGTTGGTCATGATCTCTCTACTCAGATTAGGGTACTTTAGAAGCAGCACTTTCGGTCCCTCAAAGGAAGAGAGCATTTCATATTGCTGATCAGCAAGTAATGGTGTTTGTGGTCTCCAAGAACAATGGTCTGGACATGCTCAGCCACAGGATGGTGGCCACATCACAGGGCTTTGAGACTGCTATATAAAACAATAAGTAATAGAAATATCCTTAGGATTTGAGAAAGGATGTGAATGACCATTTGTGGGGAAAAGAAGCTTTGATTTGCTTCACTGGCACTTACAAGGTACATTACTTGCTGACCTTGGAAGCATTCTAGTATAAGAAGTATCTTTTTAATCATCTGTATCCTAGTAAAATAAAAGGCAAACTATAAAAAATTGTTAAAACTACTAGACTGACTTTAATTTAAGCGCTTCACAGTCCTCAGAAATTTTGCCCTTATTTTCTAGTTTTTACCTAGCCTTTTTCAATGGTTTGGAGCACCAGTTGCTGGCAATCTTCTGTGCTGTGACCCAGGAGTAGAAATGCAGTTCATTCAATTTGTACAAACTTATTTATAAACTATGTGACTAAAATGAACAGGAGGAATGTAATCTGAACCTAGGTCCATCAAAACAGGGACTCAGGATTTAGGGATGGTCCAAGTACTATCCTCCAGAACAAGGATTGCTAGTGCACATACCTGCTTTACTCCAAATTTGAAAACTTGACCTTGTTGATATCGCCAGTCCGAGGCATCATAGTTCTGAGGTTGCTCTGGATTCCAGGTCTGCCCTTGAGACTATTTGTAGCTATGCAATTGTACCAACCTTGAATGTCTATCCTTCTATCTAGCAATAAAACCTAGATTTATGATCACTATATTAAAATATTTTAATTTGGCTGTGCAATATTGGTAAACATTTTTGACCACCAAAACCGGACAAATATTATAGGTTTAAATTATAGGCCCAAAATTTGGTTAACAATGTTAAAAACTGGTGGGGAACAACCTTCTAAATATTTTCCCCCAAAATATCCACCAGTACCTCAGAAAAAATTTTAAAAGAACTCCATTTGCAGTTTAAACACAGAATCTACAGACATAAATTTTAAAAAAATTCAGTATTCACATGCAGTTGTCACCAGACTTGCATGTATTACTAAAGTATCTGCATATCCATCAGACCAGTTAAGTGTGTAGCTGGTCATTTGTGCTCACAATAGCATTCACAGGTTGGGCATGAAGTTGCTTGTGCATTTTCTGAAAATAAAGACTACGATATTTCGGGCTTTTCTGACGCAGAGGCTGGCAGTGTTACAGAAACTAATCTTATTCCCAAACTGATGCAGGTATACATTTAAAAAAAAAAAAAGGTAGAATTATGTTGACTTTTGCATCATCAAAAACAATAATAATACCCAGCATTTAAATCAGTATTTAGTCTTCATACTACTCCTGTCAGGGTAAATATCACTAATTTACAGATGGGGAAACAGTTTAAGTGACTTGCCCATAATGATGAATGGAGTCAGTGTCAGGACCAGGATCGGACACATGCTTACATCACTAGACAATGCATGTCTTCAACAAAAAAATGGAGAATGCAGCGTCCTTCAAATGGGAAGGACAACCAAAACTGACAGGAAAAAGTCAGTATTATTACAGTATTAAAACCAATGAAGTAAATAAAAAAAAATATAACGTTTTTAGCCTCTCTTTTAAATAATGAAATTATCTACAGTAGAACCTCAGAGTTACTAACACCTCGGGAATGGAGGTGTTCGTAACTCTAAACAAAATGTTATGGTTGTTCTTTCAAAAATTCTTACAACTGAACATTGATTCAATAGACTGAAATTTTACTATGCAGAAGAAAAATGCTGCTTTCTCTTTATTTTTTAGTATTTTGCTTTTAACACAGTACTGTATTTGCGCCTTTTTTTTTTGGTCTCTGCTGCTGCCTGATTGCATACTCCAGTTCCAGTGAGGTGTGTGGTTGACTGGTCAGTTTGTAACTCTGGTGTTCATAACTCTGAGGTTCTACTGTAATGGATTAATGAAGATAATGTGTAGGGATCCAACTCAAAATAAATATTTGCACTACCGTCAATTTTTCCATTGGGGAAATTTCAAAAAGCTATATAACTGCTACTGAATTCAGCCTTTAGATCTCTGGAAGGTAGATATTGTCATTAATTTAAAGCTATTGAAACCAACTCACAGAGTGAGTTACCCTAGGAAGTCAGTGGCAGAGCAGGAATAAAATCTAAATCTCCTGTCTCAGTGCTGTTAACTACAAGACCTCCCCTGGGTAAATCAAACTTTGGTCATAGGTTTCACTATCTTAATCACAGAACCATAGAAATGTAAGGCTGGAAGGGACCTTGAGAAGTCATCAAGTCCAGCCCCTTTGCACTGAGGATGGACCAAGTAATCCTAGACCATCCTAACAGGTGTTTGTTCTTATTCCACAACCTCCCTTGGCAGCCTATTTCAGAGCTTAACTACCCTTATAGTTCGTAAGGTTTCCCTAATATCTAACCTTAATCTCCCTTGCTACAGATTAAGCCCATTATTTCTTGTCCTACCTCCACTGGACATGGAGAACAATTGATCACTGTCCCCTTTATAGCACCCTTTGAAGACTTATCAGGTCCCTCCTCGGTCTTCTTTTCTCAAGACTAAACATGTCTAGTTAGGTTTTTTTAACCTTTCCTCATAGGTTCTGTAAACCTTTTAGCATTTTTGTATCTGTCCTCTGGACTCTCTCCAGTTTCTCCACATATTTCCAAAAGTGTGGTGTCCTGAATTGGACGTACTGCTCCAGCTGAGGCCTCACCAGTGCCAAGTAAAGCAGGACAGTTACCTCCTGTGTCTTACATATAATACTCTTGTTGACACACCCCAAAATATTAACCTTTTTCTCAATTGCATAATATTGTTGATTCATAATCAGTTTGTGATCCACTATAACCCCAAGATCATTTTCAGTAGTACTACTATCTAGCTAGTTATTCCCCACTGTGTAGTTGTGCAATTGATTTTTCCTTCCTCAGTGTAGTACTTTGCACTTAACCATTATTGAATATAATCTTGTTGATTACAGACCAATTCTCTAATTTGTCAAGATCCTTTTGATTCTAATCCTGTCCTCTAAAGTGCTTGCTACACCTCCCCTGTTGGTGTCATCTGCAAATTTTATCAGCATACACTCCCTCCATTATCCAAGTCATTAATGAAAATATTAAATAGAACTGGACCCAGGACTGACCCCATGGTATCCCACTAGATACGTCCTCTCAGTTTGACAACAAACCATTGATAACTATTCTCTGAGTAGTCTTTCAACAGTTGTGTACTCACCTTAGAGAAATTTCATCTAGACAACATTTCCCTAGTTTGCTTATGAGAATGTCATGTGGGACTGGGGTAAAAGTAAAATGGAGCTCTTACTGGGGCCTTGGGCAGAAGGGGCAGGGCTGGGGTCAGCATCTCCCAGCAAGCCCGTATGCTTGGTCCGTGCTGCCTGGGGCTCCAGCGGTGATTTAAACCCATCTGCGCTGCTGCCTCACTGCCCCTTTTGCACCCCCCTACTGGCAGCCCTACTGGGTCGTTGCTGCCCCTTTTGCGCCCCCCAGTTGGCGGCCCTGCCAATAGGGACCTGGCAGGGCCGCTGATGGGAGGCACAAAAGGGGCAGCGATGTCAAAGTGCTAACTGCGGCAGCGTTTTAAGCAGGGTCCTTAAAGAGCTGCATGGCAGTGCTTTAAAGTCAGCGGTACGGGCCAGTACTGGCGGCTACTTTTTACTGGTACACAGTACCGGCCTGTACCGCCTTACTTTCACCCCTGTGTGGGACTGAGTTTACAGCCTTTTTAAATCAAGATATATCACATCTATTGTTTCCATCCACTAGGCTAGTAACCTTCTCAAAAAAAAGAAATTATGTTGGTTTGGCATGATTTGTTCTTGATAAATCCATGCTGCCTATTCCTTCTAACTCTATGATTCTCTAAGTGCTTACAAACTGATTGTTTAATAATTTGTTCCAGTATCTTTCCAGGTATCAAAGTTAGGCTGACTGCTCTATAACTCCCTGGGTCTTCTTTGCTCCCATTTTTAAAGATAGGTAGTATGTTTGCTCTTTGCCAGCCCTCTGGGAGGTCATCTGTCTTCCATGAGATCTTGAAGATAATTGTGACAGTTCCGAGATTGCTTCAACTAGTTCCTTAAATATCCTGGGATGAATTTCATCAGGCCCTACTTATTTGAATACATTAAACTTATCTAAATATTCTTTAACCTGTGCTTTCTCTATTTTGACTTGCATTCCTTCCATCTTGTCGTTAACATTAATTGTGTTGAGTATCTGATCACCATTAATCAATCTTTTTAGTGGAGCAAGCAAAATAGGTATTAAACACCTCAGCCTTCTTGATGTGATCAGTTATTATCTCTCCTTCCCTGCTAAGTAGAGGGCCTGAACTTTCCTTCCTTCCTCTTTCTCTTGCTTCTAATGTATTTAAAGAACCTCTTCTTATTGCCTTTTATGTCCCTTTTAAGGCATGACTCATTTTGTGCCTTAGCCTTTCTGATTTTGTTCCTACCTTCTTGTCCTACTCTTTTGTACTGAGAAATTCATCTATGTTTCTACTTTTTGTAGGATTCCTTTTTGATTTTCAGGTAATTAAAGAGCTTCTGACAGAGCCATGCTGGCCTCTTACTGTTCTTCCTATCTTTCCTTTGCAGGTCCTGCACAAGGAGCCTCTTCACAGTATTCCAGCTACCAACAGGGACAGGGGCAGCAGTATGGAAGTTACAGAGCTTCTCAGACAGGACCATCTGCCCAACAACAGAGGCCTTATGGCTATGAGCAGGTAAATTATTTTAGCGTCTGCCATAAAGGGTCTGGATTAGCCTTTTTTTCAGGATGTCCTGCCTTGGAAGAACTCAGCTTTTTCTTGCACACAGAAAAAGCTATGAGGTTGAAGACCCAGATCCATTGTCATAGTAGGGAATCCAATGTGAGTGTATTGACAATGCATTATTGGGCCCATCCAATTTTGTAAACCAAAAGACAGTAATCTGATTCAGCCCCCTGAGTGCATGACACAGAAATGATATTATCTTCTAATGTGTCGTATTTTGTAATTTTTAACAGGGTCAATATGGAAACTACCAGCAATAAAGTGAGAAGCTCCTGTATCTGATTCATTTCAATAGTATATCCATCTTTTGAACTGGATGTACTGGCAGTTTTGATTAATTGTAATATGTTGGTTACCCCTTAGCACAAAGCAGCGTCTCTATGTGAACAGTGTTCATTTCATGCTGGATATGAAGCAGTGCACTACTGGTAACAAGACAATGCTTTAATGGTTTGATATATTTGGTGCTGTGTATAGTATGTATGTTGATACAATGCAGAGGTTTTTTTCCCCATTCTTGATGTTTCTAAATAGCTTAGGGGTCATTTGATCAGAGTTTTGATGTGCCCAGATCTGGGAAACAGCTAGGATATTCTGCAATCCAGCTAAATACAAAGATCACTCAGTCACATCTCTGCCCATGCAGTTATTTTAATGTAGGTTATGAACCTATGTTTAACTGGATACTTTGCAGTTTACCTGTTGTATATGCCAGCCTCTGAAATCCATGGCTCTCAATTGTATTACTTTACAGCATGGAGACGGGTGCGTTCTTTATGTTGAATCAATTTCCACACTATAAGACAAAAATAAAAACAACTGAAGTAATATTTCATTTGCTGAGGACATTATGCTCAGCCAATTTATATAGCTGATTACCCATGTCTTCTAATGTAATATCTGCACAATTCCACATTTTTTTAGTAAAAGGTGTAGAGAGATGATCAAAACCTGTTTTCAAGGAAATATGAATATCCAGAAGCACCTTTTTTAGATCCATGAAAGTATGGTATAAGTATGGTATATGCCATGGTGAAAGAAATAAAAGAGAACTCTGGGAATGAATCTGTAAGTCTACTAGAAATCAGTATTGCTTCATATCATGTTTAGCTGACAAACGTGATCACATTCCAGTCTTAAATATGCTACTCCAAATTTTATCACAACTTATAAATATTCAGGCCAAATTTCCCAGGTTGCTGGTTGTTTGCTCTTTAATTTCTGGTTCTTCTATTGCCCTACCCTAGTTCAGATTTTCTAGCAAGCATTCTAACCGTAAATAAAATCAGGTTATCAAATTGACTTTTTCTGCAGTTATTCATCGCTTTTGCTTTTCTGTAGTAGCTTGATAGAAGTAATTTAGAATTGGTGTAAAAAATCCATCTTTGTTTCAAAGGAAAAATCAGTAATTCAGCTTTAACTGTGAACATTCATTATGCATATGGAAAGGTGATTGTTAATGGGATTCAACCATTAAAGGAAAACCTATAGAGGGAGAATGAGAAATATAGGGACAGTGGTACTTAAAAGCCAAAATGAACAATAAAAGTAAAAAGTAGTTTATATTCAGTTTTACATTTTTTTTAATGGGATTTTTACTGCTGAATAAAATATGTCTAAATTGTCTATGACTAAAGGGTTAAAATGGCTAAAATTTATTTAATATACATTTTATTAAAAAGTGAAATAATACCTTACGGTTAACTGGAACTTCAGAGTATGGAGTTAAATATACCCTCTATGAGTTTTCTCCTTTTGAGGTTTTTATTGGATTATATTTTGAGTTGTGGAATTTTTATATTCTGAAAACTAACACCACCCAGAAAATTTAGATATCATGATTCAGGTTTGGATTTGTTTTTCCTGAAAAGGAAAATCTTAATACTTGATAGCTAAATGGTTTATTATTAAATGTTGTTCAAGCTCTGCCCTTGCAGCATTAACACTTCTAATTGCTGATCAGTGAAATGGAGTTAGCATTTTTATTCATTCTTCATTTCTCTTTTCCTTCCTGCTGGTGTTTTCATACAACTGAGTACTTATAAATATCAAATAGGGCACAGAAAAGAAGTTTGAGGGGTTTTTCTAATCTATGTTAATGTTACAGGTAGCCAGGAGAATGCAATATTGTTCCTTGCCAGCTTGAAAATATGCCTTTTATGTGGTTTTTGAAAGTGCTAATATAATCCTTTTGAGAGAATATGGACAACATTTAAAAAAAATTAAACAGCAACATTACTTCTATCTGAAATGTCTTACATTAAGAATTTCTTGAATGTTGTGTATATACTGTATTTGAAAGAGCACTTTGGAAATAGTTTGTACATTTATTTCCTAATTTATACATGATTTTTGGTGTTAATATTTCTAATTGTTAATAACGAAATGTTTATTTAATGTGTTGTCCATTTTTATGTATTAATGTGGAAACAAAAAGTGATGCCAGCATTTTGACTTTTTTCATTAATTGTATCATTTTCTGTAATACAGAATGCTTGAAACTGGTTTAGTTAAAATGAACTGATTGAGAAGCCTATTGATGGTACTTTTCCTATGATGCAAAGACTTTTTTAAAAGGACCAGTGTAATAACTATGGGAGATTCAGTTTTTATTGCAGACTTTTTGGAAACAATGCCTCATCACACTCCCTCCCCGATAATCTGTCGTACTTCAGGTAAAGCTCACTGCATGTGAAAACACCTACTACAGTTTTCAGATGTTCTAAATCAGCGGTTCTCAAACTTTTGTACTGGTGACCCCATTCACATAGCAAGCCTCTGAGTGCGACCCCCTCCCCATCAATTAAAAACACTTTATATATAACACCATTATAAATGTTGGCGGCAAAGCAGGTTTGGGGCAGAGGCTGACAGCTCGCAACCCCCGATGTAATAACCTCATGACCCCTTGCAGGGTCCCAACTCCCAGTTTGAGAACCCCAGTTCTAAATCTTGTTCAATCTGCAAAGATCAAGCATTATACTTTTATGCTGAACCGATCTCTGGAGGATAGACTGTAACTTTATGTTGCAGATTAGTCCCCTGCTTTCATGGATGTCACAGGTAAAAGTCCCACTGATATTAATGGGAGCAGGCTCAGGCCCAAAAGATGGAGACGAAAGCTCTGATATTGCAAAGATTTATGCTTAACTTTATGCACTGCAAGTACATCTAGTGACTTCAATGGCAGTCCTTCCAAGGGGTAGGTCTGCACAGCACCAAAAGGTTAATTCTCACCCCTAGGTAGACAAATGTGCTAGCTCTACTCTAGATAGCAGGGTGGCCATGGCAGCTGCTAAGGCTAGTGTCCAAATACGTACCGGGAGGCAGGCAAGATTGGATCCAGGTGGCTAGTTCCAGCCACCCTAGCCCCACAGCTGTTTTTAGGTACACTACCTTATGGGGAGCTAGCATGCATCTGATGTGGTGGGAAGCATTGTCCCAGCTGCTGTGTCGCCAGGCCCCAGGAGCGAAGTTAAGCCTGTCTTGGCCAGGCCAGGCCTGGGCTCTATTTCAAGAGCCGTGATAACGGAACACATGAGGAAACACTGACGATTTCAGGGCCCCCAGACAAAGCCCTAGGTCGTTTCTAAAGCAGGAGCAGCCTCTGACCAGTAGGGATTTTGTAGCGCGCAGGGGCATCTCCACCCAGAGACCATGCCAGCCAGCTGCTCTAGCAACAGGGGTTCTCTCTTCTTGTGTCTGGGTCCCAGCCACCTGAGCCTGTACACGCTGCGTCCCCCCCACACCCCATCCCCATGGCCGGGGCCAGAGCTCGAGCTCCGTGGGCAAGGCAGGGATTGAGTGACTCGAGGCCATCTCATGAGCTAGTTCTTCGCCCAGCCCCAGGCTCCTGCGTGCCTGTAGCCTCGCTGGCGGGGGAGGGGGCGCTCAGCCGGCTGAAAGCCAGGAGGAGAGGAGATAGCGCGGCTCGAACCCAAATAGAGCCGTTAGACTGGGCCCACATTTGACCGCAATGCTTTTCCCGCGCTTTTCATACCTACCGGAGAGGAAGGGGAGAGAACTGCGCGTGCGCCCATCTGACGGGCGAGGACGTAATTTGGGTGAGGTCGTGACCTCTGCGTCCAAGTGAACGTGGTACGAGTAGGTGGGTCCGCCACAGGAAAGTTCCTCGCGGTTGGTGGGTGCTATGCAAGGTTCGGATTTGGGGAAGAGGGGCTGGAGCAGGGGCTGGCTGTGAGGCGGCGCGGGGGGGGGGGGGCGCGCGCAGGGGCTGGCTGTGAGGCGGCGCGGGGGGGGGGGGCGCGCGCAGGGGCTGGCTGTGAGGCGGCGCGGGGGGGGGGAGCGCGCGCAGGGGCTGGCTGTGAGGCGGCGCGGGGGGGGGGGCGCGCGCAGGGGCTGGCTGTGAGGCGGCGCGGGGGGGGGGGAGCGCGCGCAGGGGCTGGCTGTGAGGCGGCGCGGGGGGGGGCGCGCGCAGGGGCTGGCTGTGAGGCGGCGCGGGGGGGGCGCGCGCAGGGGCTGGCTGTGAGGCGGCGCGGGGGGGGGGGGCGCGCGCAGGGGCTGGCTGTGAGGCGGCGCGGGGGGGGGCGCGCGCAGGGGCTGGCTGTGAGGCGAGGCGAGGCGGCGCGGCGGGGGGGGGGGCACAGGGGCTCTCTGCTGCTGAGTAAATAGAGGTTCTGTATATTATATATAGTCCATGCTTCTGAACAGCCTTGCAGTAATGAATGCATGTGCACAGGCATTAGTGAGGGGAAATCAGTTTGGGGAGGTATATGTGCTTGGTGTCTTACTCTCAGAAGGCTATTACAGCGATTGAGTAAGAACATATTGGTGAAATATTGGTCAATCCCTGGACCTTGGGTTTCTAATCCATTATGTGTTTCATGATGTAAACTGATTTTTTGTTCTCTTGATTTGCATGTGAAATTTGTTTCTAGAGCCACAAAGGTGAATTTTTGTTAGTGGTTTTCCTTTGTCTATAATTTTCATTTTCTAGGTGGATATGCTGGGATCTAAAATCTTGTCATCAAGAACATGGACTTTGTTGGACGGCTTACGGCAATGGAGACCTGTATATTCACCGCATATACAGACTTGCTTATTGCAGCAGCATGTTAATTGCTGGCAGAGGATTCTTTCCACAAGCTGTGCAAAGTGTGCAAAAAAACAACAGCTGAAACAAAAAAGAGCAATATCAGAAAAGAAGCTGGTAAGTCTAAACTAAAATTCAGATAGGCTAACCTACGATTTGTTCAAAGAACTTGTTGTATGCTAAAAGAACACACCAGTCCTAGAGATGAGTGTTTTGTGTATATTCCCCACTTACCATTGTCATTCTAAGGAAATATTTTTATGAAATATAATTAATTTTGGATAGTGGGAAAAAATAGTTGTAAATAAGTGTTTCATGTAATAAAAATCTCAGTTCACAGTGAACGTTATTCATGTTTACTTCAATGGTAGTAGTAACTATAGGAGTTGCTTTTCTGTAGAGCAGTGGTTCTCAATCAGGGGTACATGTAGAGGTCTTCCAGGGGGTACATCAGCTCATCTAGATATTTGCCTAGTTTTACAACAGGCTACATAAAAAGCACTAGTGAAGTCAGTACAAACTAAAATTTCATACAGACAATGACTTGTTTAT
This sequence comes from Caretta caretta, assembly GCF_965140235.1. Lineage (NCBI taxonomy): Eukaryota > Metazoa > Chordata > Testudines > Cheloniidae > Caretta > Caretta caretta. The sequence goes on along the minus strand of NC_134218.1, from coordinate 8,733,664 downwards.
GCTATATATTCTATACACTGAAATGTAAGTCCAGTATTTATATTCCAGTTGATTTATTTTATAATTATATGGTGAAAATGAGAACCTAAGCAATTTTTCAGTAATAGTGTGCTCTGACACTTGTATTTTTATGTCTGATTTTGTAAGCAAGTAGTTTTTAAATTAGGTAAAACTTGGGGCTACTCAAGACAGATCAGACTCCTGAAAGGGGTACAGTAGTCTGGAAAGGTTGAGAACCACTGCTGTAGAGGTTTTAATGATCATAATTCTCTTTTGGGTTGGAAAAATGACATAGAACAAAACATGTTTGTTTTTTAGACAGTTGCTATTCTAAAGTTCAAGTAGTGTTTTGCTTGTTTTTTTGTTTTTTTTTTTTAAAGAACTTATGCAACTCACAAATTGCCTAGATTTAATGGCTGGTTAATCATAGGCTTTCTCTTTTTTGTTTCGGCGCTTCCTTTTGGTTCTATATTTCAGCTGCGGGGAAATGAATTCATTTTTTATAATAAGCAATAAATGAATCTAGTTAATTTAAAACAGCAGTTTGCAATTTTGCCGTTTGGTGGTGCTAACTACACTTGAAAAAAGAGGCTTTTTAGCAACGGTCACATTTTTATGATAGAACCTCAACGTTACAAAAACCTTGACAATGGAGATTGTTCGTAACTCTGAACAAAACATTTTGTTTGTTCTTTCAAAAGTTTACAACTGAACACTGACTTAATAGAGCTTTGAAACTTTATTGTGCAGAAGAAAAATGCTGCTTTTAATTATCTTAATTTAAATGAAACAAGCACAGAAATAGTTTCCTTGTTAATCTTTTTTTAAACTTCCCTTTATTTTTATTTGTTTGCTTTATTTATTTATTTTTGTGTCTGCTGCTGCCTGATAGCATACTTCTAGTTCCAAATGAGGTATGTGGTTGATCTATCGGTTCATAAATGTGGTGTTCGTAATGCTGAGGTTTTGCTGTACTAGTGATTGTGCAAAAGCAATTTTGGTTATTCAATAATTGGATTTTTCTCAGGTGCTTGGGTGTCACTTTACTAGTAACAGAATTTTTCACCGCTCAAGTTATTCTTATATTTAAAAAAAATCCATTCTCCACCTAGTTGTAAAGTCCCTTAGCATGTTTTGTATTACCATTTGTAAGTAAATTTTTCTCTACATCTTGACACACAAGAAAATACCTATGTACATGCCAATACTTTTATAGCACTTTTCACCTGAGGATCCCAGAAAATTTTCCAAAGGTCAATGGATAAGTATTGTTATCTTTATTGTGCATAGAGAAGATAAAATGACTTGCCCACTGTAATGCAGTAAATCAGTGGGAGAACGGGCCAGAATCTAGGACTCTTCACACTTTCTCCTGCTTTTACCATTGGACCACTGCCTATGGGAAATATTTAGTGTTCCCCATTCTGCCCCATTTCCAAGAAAGACCTTTCCGTAAATTTTTGTGTTGGAACATCGGATTGTTCTGTCTTATTAAATGAAGATTGAAGTTTGCATGAAGAATGGCATAATTGGAGTAGGGAGTAGTGAACTGATACCAGAAAATAACCCTCCCCTTCACCCGTCATGCAAACTTTAGCTCATGTATAAGGACCAAACCTACTCCTATCTCAAATGTTTGAATGCCTCATTCCTTCCATTTTGTACTCCTGAGTAGAACAAAAGTGCTAGGTGCTACTATTTGTATTACAGTAGTACACAGAGCTTCCAAATCAGGATTGCGCTAGGTACTGTGCAATCATGTAAGAAAGATGCAGTCCCTGCCCAGAGGCTCTCTTTAGAGAGTCTCTTCTGTAACTTTCCAGCCCAGGTTTTGTAGGCTTGAGGTTCAAATATTTCAGATAAGCAGCAAGGAGTTCAGCTTCTTATTATTGCAGAAGTCTAATGCCTAATATTGAGGTTCAGTCTCCATTAGTTTGGAGTGAATGATAGCTTGTGCCAGAGAACAGTTCCATCTTTACAATATTATTACAGCTTGCTATTTTTATATCTTAATGCTGCTGAGACCCACATATCTTCCTTGTATCATCCATAGTTCACTGCATTTTTTTTTTTGGACACTAGGCACAAAATGCCTTCAGTTTTTCCCACTCTGTTGGAAAAGTTCTTACAAATTCCAGGATCTCAGATCAGATGCTGGAAACTCTCTGAATTTAGTCAGCATGGAGCATACAGACTTTTAAATATGCTTAGACTGGCCTTTTTAAAATTTTCCATGTACTGCCAACTACCTAGGTCACTGAGTTTCCTTGCTTCTTTCAGTAGAAGAAGAGTTCTGTGTAAGCTTCAGAGCTTGTCTCTTTCATCATCAGAAGTTGGTCCAGGTATTACCTCGCCCATTTTTTCTTTTTTTCAGTAGATGTTCATTATCATTAGAATAGTTTCCTAATATACATAATTAGGGAGGACGATCTTTCAGCATCTTCTTTCTGGAATTTTTTGCCAGTGGAAACTCAAAGATGTATGTTAGATGTTTTTGTTTTAAGGGTCTCTTAACATGTGTGATCCTGTGTACGTTCTTCAAGATAATTGCTAGGTTAATGGGCTTTCTTTGGTTGATGTCCGAACTGTAGCTATGCTATAGATTTTGATTTTCAAATGGAAATTGAAATTCCTGACGTTTAAAGGTAGCTATGTTTTGTAGAAGCCTTCAGCTTGTTGAGACAGAGGTCTGATAATGTTTCACTAAACTGTAGAGAAATCATAAGAAACTATCTCTCCATTGCAGACCCGATATTTTGTAGATCATCGAAGAGTGTGTGTGATTGGAGGCCACGGAGGACCGGGTATTAACTCTTTTCACAGTGAGCCTAGAAAAGAGTTTGGAGGTCCTGATGGTGGAAACGGAGGAGATGGGGGCCATGTTATTTTGAAAGGTAAAAGTTGCATATCCTTTTTGTCTTGTACACCATAGATTAAGGGACGGCATGGTAAATATTGTCCCTTTGTTTAAAGGTATTTTTGATGTCTTTCCACAAACTGAGTTTGAGTGATAGAATTGATAAATTTCAGGTTTCAGAGGAACAGCCATGTTAGTCTGTATTCGCAAAAAGAAAAGTAGTACTTGTGGCACCTTAGAGACTAACCAATTTATTTGAGCATGAGCTTTCGTGAGCTACAGCTCACTTCATCAGATGTATACCGTGGAAACTGCAGCAGACTTTATATATACACAGAGAATATGAAACAATACCTCCTCCCACCCCACTGTCCTGCTGGTAATAGCTTATCTAAAGTGATCATCAGGTGGGCCATTTCCAGCACAAATCCAGGTTTTCTCACCCTCCACCCCCCCACACAAATTCACTCTCCTGCTGGTGCTAGCCCATCCAAAGTGACAACTCTTTACATAATCAAGTCGGGCTATTTCCTGCACCAGAGTTGCTGTTGTCATCATGAATAGGTCGGAATATGAACAAGAGGCTGCTCAGCAGCTCTCCAACACGAGTTTCTACAAGCCATTACCATATGATCCCACTGAGAGTTACCAAAAGCAACTACAGCATTTGCTCAAGAAACGTCCTGAAAAAGCACAAGATCAAATCCGCACACACACACCCTTGGAACCCCGACCTGGGATATTCTATCTACTACCCAAGATCCATAAACCTGGAAATCCTGGGCGCCCCATCATCTCAGGCATTGGCACCTTGACAGCAGGATTGTCTGGCTATGTAGACTCCCTCCTCAGGCCCTACGCTACCAGCACTCCCAGCTACCTTCGAGACACCACTGACTTCCTGAGGAAACTTCAATCCATCGGTGATCTTCCTGATAACACCATCCTGGCTACTATGGATGTAGAAGCCCTCTACACCAACATTCCACACAAAGATGGACTACAAGCCGTCAAGAACACTATCCCCGATAATGTCACGGCTAACCTGGTGGCTGAACTTTGTGACTTTGTCCTTACCCATAACTATTTCACATTTGGGGACAATGTATACCTTCAGATCAGCGGCACTGCTATGGGTACCCGCATGGCCCCACAGTATGCCAACATTTTTATGGCTGATTTAGAACAACGCTTCCTCAGCTCTCGTCCCCTAAAGCCCCTACTCTACTTGCGCTATATTGATGACATCTTCATCATCTGGACCCATGGAAAAGAAGCCCTTGAGGAATTCCACCATGATTTCAACAGTTTCCATCCCACCACCAACCTCAGCCTGGTCCAGTCCACACAAGAGATCCACTTCCTGGACACTACAGTGCTAATAAACAATGGCCACATAAACACCACCCTATACCGGAAACCTACTGACCGCTATTCCTACCTGCATGCCTCCAGCTTTCACCCTGACCACACCACACGATCCATCGTCTACAGCCAAGCTCTGCAATACAACCGCATTTGCTCCAACCCCTCAGACAGAGACAAACACCTACAAGATCTCTGTCACGCTTTCTTACAACTACAATACCCACCTGCAGAAGTAAAGAAACAGATTGATAGAGCCAGAAGAGTTCCCAGAAGTTACCTACTACAGGACAGGCCTAACAAAGAAAATAACAGAACGCCACTAGCGGTCACCTTCAGCCCCCAACTAAAACCCCTCCAACGCATTATTAAGGATCTACAACCTATCCTAAAGGATGACCCAACACTCTCACAAGTCTTGGGAGACAGGCCAGTCCTTGCCTACAGACAGCCCTGCAACCTGAAGCAAATACTCACCAACAACCACATACCACACAACAGAACCACTAACCCAGGAACTTATCCTTGCAACAAAGCCCGTTGCCAATTGTGCCCACATATCTATTCAGGGGACACCATCACAGGGCCTAATAACATCAGCCACACTATCAGAGGCTCGTTCACCTGCACATCCACCAATGTGAGATATGCCATCATGTGCCAGCAATGCCCCTCTGCCATGTACATTGGTCAAACTGGACAGTCTCTACGTAAAAGAATAAATGGACACAAATCAGATGTCAAGAATTATAACATTCATAAACCAGTCGGAGAACACTTCAATCTCTCTGGTCACGCAATCACAGACATGAAGGTCGCTATCTTAAAACAAAAAAACTTCAAATCCAGACTCCAGCGAGAAACTGCTGAATTGGAATTCATTTGCAAATTGGATACTATTAATTTAGGCTTAAATAGAGACTGGGAGTGGCTAAGTCATTATGCAAGGTAGCCTGTTTCTTCTTGTTTTTTCCTACCCCACCCCCCCGCCCCCAGATGTTCTGGTTTAACTTGGATTTAAACTCGGAGAGTGGTCAGTTTAGATGAGCTATTACCAGCAGGAGAGTGAGTTTGTGTGTGTATGGGGGTGGGGGGGATGTGAGAAAACCTGGATCTGTGCAGGAAATAGCCCGACTTGATTATGTAAAGAGTTGTCACTTTGGATGGGCTATCACCAGCAGGAGAGTGAATTTGTGGGGGGGGGTGGAGGGTGAGAAAACCTGGATTTGTGCTGGAAATGGCCCACCTGATGATCACTTTAGATAAGCTATTACCAGCAGGACAGTGGGGTGGGAGGAGGTATTGTTTCATATTCTCTGTGTATATATAAAGTCTGCTGCAGTTTCCACGGTATACATCTGATGAAGTGAACTGTAGCTCACGAAAGCTCATGCTCAAATAAATTGGTTAGTCTCTAAGGTGCCACAAGTACTCCTTTTCTTTTTGAGAATTGATAAATATATATGACAGGGAAATGTTTTTCTTTTTCTTCACTCCATCTGTTCTTTGCAGTACTTCCAAACAGCCACTGCAAAGGGGATGTGAATGACGCTGATATTCTTACGTAATCTAGCTAGAAAATATTTCAGGTCAAACTGATTTGAAAATCGAATACCTTTTTAATATCTCATAACATATGCCTCGGAAAATACTAAAGTATTCTGTCATCTTCCCACACTGACGCAGATTGCCCCTGAAGCAGGGAGTAAAGCCAACATTTATTCTTTATAGAACTAAACACACACATTCCAGGTGCGCTTCTTTGACCTTGCCTTTAGTAATAAAAATGCATGGCACAGCAAACATAAAAAGCTACAAAAATGTAAGCTAGATAAATACTAAAAAAATCTAAGGTAACTTCTTGGGAGGGAAAAAAAGAACAAATATGACATGCTAGTCATGTGTCTAAATGCACTTCTGGAAGACTCTCAGGTGCTACAATATGAATGAGGGTGGTGTCAGAATCCAAGAAGAATAAAATACACACTTAAAAATGGATATAGTGTATGACCTTTAAAACAGACTTGAAACTACTAATTGGCTTAATATCTGTGGAACGCGCAAAGCAGAGAATTTTCCTAGATTGTTTTAAATCAGTGATTTTAAACTTGTTTTGCATTTGTGCTTTGTAGTTATTTTTCTAAAGAAAGGTTGATTCTCATTGGCTGGTAAACATTAAAAATATTGATTTGTAACTAAATATAGCCTTGACACTAAATTTGGTACTTCTTTTTGCTAACCATCAGTATATACTATATCTATACACATTTATTTAAGCCATTATGTAGTTTAACATACATTTATTAAGATTCATTTTTCACACTTTTTATGATAAAAAATGGAAAATGACATTTCTTATTTACTAAGTGATTCCTTTTTTATTCATGATTTGTGTCAAGTTGCATTTGGATGGAAATGAGAATTCATTTAAAAATGCCCAAAAATAGTATTTGAACATTTGTTTTTGATTAGTTAAATAAAACTACCTGAAATGTGCTGGATACATAAGGAAAAAAGTAAGTTAATCAAAACCGGTTTTGCATTCAAAACTAAGTGATTTATTTAAAAAAGGAAGTATCTGGAATTAGTGAATTGAACTAGTTGTTTTTGGTCACCATGTCTTTCAAGATTTTAGAAGTAGTAGATTGTATCGTCTCACCTCGTTTTTATCCATAGATTGAAAGAGGACAACAAACCTTCCTGCTTAATTTCCAGTCAGTATCTTAACTTTGAATGAAATAGTCATTGAATTTAACTAGCTAAATAAATAACAAGGAAGAAAATATTCTCTTTATATCTGTGGAAGAGGCTGCTGCTGTCAAAACCTGGGTTAGCACTTCAACAAACTCTGATTTCGAGTACTTAGCCAGTAACTCTTACAAGTCCAGTGGTTTGACTTTCTTCAAAACTTTGGTAGCAAACAAACGGCTTGAATATTTTTTTATTTAATTTAAATGATTTTAATAGAGTATAAGATTAGGCCTTAATATCGGTTGTCATAATTTTAAAATAGGTTTATTTTTTTTAAAACGAATTAAATAAAAAATCCAACTTTTTAGTTTAAAAAGAAATAGTCAATCTTTATCCACTTTGAGTTTTCATAACAGAAATGGAGAACAAAGACTGGAGGTTTTGTCAGAGGCTTTTTACTGTGGTTAATGTTTGATGTTTTGGGAAGAATAGGACTCTTGTGTTTTGCTCTGAAATTAAAAGTTATTTCCAAAAGCACTAAATCTGCTCATCAGACATACCTGTTTTTTAAAAAGAAAAGGAGTACTTGTGGCACCTTAGAGACTAACCAGTTTATTTGAGCATAAGTTTTTTAGTTTCATTTGTCTCTTACCTTGTTGTTTGGAGTTACTTGCATCTTTCAAGGGGAGAAGAGACTTCTAACTTTCTGGTTTTGGGTCAGCAATTCTATATGGAATTTGTCTTGGCTTTAGGTAACTTATTTTGAGTTGGTTGGGCCCACTTTTAAAACTGCGAATTAAGTTCAGAATAGTTTAATCAAATTTGGGGAAAAGAGATCCCTTGGGACCAGCAGAAATGTGGAATCATTGTCACAATACCCCAAAAAGTGTCGTCTTACTGACTTTAACAACTAGAGAGGAGTTATACTACTCTCTATTGGGGGGGAAGGTGTGTGTGTGACACTGTCCAGGATGAAGAAGCAGTGGATGCAAAGTTTAGAAGAACAGGCACGATTAAGGCCCAAGAGATCCTGTGTAGATCAGATAGTCTCACTAACAATCATCTTAGAAGAATGAATAGAATGGCAAGCTCTCCCCTTACCAGTTTTGGATTTTTGTCAAAAGGCATTTGATAGCCGGGGGGGGAGACATATATTGCAGAATATTCCTCAGTCCTATGGAATCCCAGCTAAAGTTGTCAACATCATCAAAGCATGGATAGCTATGCAAAATGCTCTGTAAGGTTGAACAGTCAGACAACAGTCTTGTTCATCATGGCATGAAACAGGGCTGCATTTTATCACCTCTCTTGTTTGGCATAGCCATAGACTGGATAAAGAAGAAGTGTATTAGCAACACAAACACTGATATAGCATGGGTAGATGGCAATGTCTAGAAGACTTAGACTTTGCTGATGATATTTCGCTACTGAGCGAAACGCGTGAAAAGTTACAAAGATAGACAACCTGGCAAAAATAGCAGGCCACCAGGGTTCAAAATTAGTTCTACTAAAACTTCATTGAAACCCAGAATCAAATAGTAACATCACATTAGAAGGCAAAAACCATCAAGAAAGTAGAATAGTTCACCTATCTAGGCAGCATCATATTGTCCAGTAGAGTTCACAAGAAGGAAGTGACCTCAAGGACAGGAAAGGCCTCCACAGCAATTACTAACCTCAACAATGTATAGAAATCTAAGCTCTAGAACACCAGAAGAAAACTGAGAATTTTCAATTAAAATGAAATCTCAGTGCTAACATGGCTCCAAAAGCTGAAGATCTTACATTTTCTATCAAACATTAAATGGAAAATTAGACACCTTTAAAAATAAATGCCTATGAAAGATTCTGGGCATTGGTTAGAAAGACTTCATCCCCAGCAAAGAGAGCTGAGAAATCCATAACCAGCTGCTCGTTCCCACCAGTATCAGAAGTGTTTGGATATTTTTGGGGCATGTACTCCAGATGCCAGCACAGACTCTACCATGAAGCTGTCATGTGGATACCAATGAGTTGAGGAAATGAGTGCCCAAGAGACACCTTAAGAAGAATCCTTAGCAGGGAGGGCAGAACAATTGATGTCAGCACCATAAAGCAGAAGGAAGCAGCAACAAATGACAGAGGGAAATGGAAGAAACTAGTTTCCACCATGTGCACCAACGTTGGAACTGGAAGGATGTAGAATAAATCAAATATTAAGTCTTTGAGGTTCCCTTCCTTGTGCTTGTAAAGAATCATTTTTTAAAAGTCTGATATTTAAGCTTCTCAAAAATATTTTTTAGCAATTTTAAAATAAAATTTTTTTAGTGTTTAGTCACATTACAATAGTTCCTTTCATCCTTACACTTATATGGGATCTTGCATTCCAAAGCATCTCAGAGTTTTACATACTACATTGACAACAGTAACTTCATCCATCACAGACATGCCTCCGCTTCTGTTGTGAAATACAACTTTTTTTTAAGAACTCATCAACACTACACAACAACATAAAACAGGCAGTGAGGAATGCCAAATCTCATTGAGGCTGGGCTGTAGGAAGACTACAATGAGAGAGAATGTAATTTTGCAAATTGGAATTTGGCCAACATAAATACTGTACTTTCTAATGACCGCAAGTGATCAGGATCTGATTTGAGTACTGCTCCAAAAGGCAACAATTCTAATTACACATTCTACAGTAGTATCATATTGAGTTACTGATTCATCACTACTGATTAAGAAGGGAGTCACCTCTACCGGATAATAATAGTTAGCACCTATATAGTGTCAGCACTACTTTGGAGAGTGGTTTGGATGTTTCTTGGAAGTTTCACTGTCATCTACAGAGCAAGTCTGATCTAGGATAGCTTGTGAGATTATTATTAGTTGTAGTACAGTGGCACACAGAGACTCCATTATAATGGGTACTGTACAAACAGAATAAGAGACAGTTTGATAAGATCACAGCTTGTGTGGCGTGATTTAAAAAAAAAAGAAGTCCAGACTCTTTGTGAAACATTTAAAAACACAGTGACTTGTCAGAAGGACTTGTCTTTTTATTAGTACTCACATTGCTAACTCAGTAAATAGCAATGGATTGATTACTGTGAAATCATAGATGTTCTTTATTGGTTAAGAAATTTGTTTTGTAGTGGGGTTACTTCCGTTGTTTCTATACTTTATAAACTTAAGCATATAAATAAAACGGTGGAGTTTTACTTTAAGAGAATTGACATCATATACCTCCCCTGGACTCTCACTAGCTTATGGAATGCTTCTGTCTGTGGTATACCGCAAAAGATAAAGGGGTCAAAAGATGATTCTACTGTATTTCTTTTAACATAAGAATGTTTTTAAAGTGTGTTTTGCTTTATAGCTGACCAGCAAATCAAATCACTGGCTTCAGTCCTCCCATTGTATCGAGGCTTTCATGGAGAAAGAGGGAGAAGCAAAAACTGTTATGGAGCCAATGGTGGATACACGTATATTAAAGTAAGATACTGTTGCTGACTACTTTGTAAGTTTTATATGAGAATTCAGGCCTCAGTCCTGCAAAAGCTTACCTGTGTGAGTAACTTTATGCATGTGAGTAGTCCTAGTGGGACTAGTCAAAGTGAGTGTTCATAGCATCTGGGCTAGTTCACACACAGGCATGACCAAACCGCTTTGTTCTCATTGTTCATACCAGAACCTCTTTGAAAGAGCATGGTGCATCTGGCTAAAACAAATAGTGACCAGCCTTTGCTTCTAGAATTCAAATAGGCAGTGCAGTCAAACACACAACTTGTTAAATTAGAGCAGTATTTTTCCCAGGCTAGTTCTGCTACCTGGGACATGTCCATTTTGATGCCTATCACTACTGTGCTTGCCAAGCTCATGACTATATTTTCTATCATTGTTGTTCTTTCCGTTTGTCTGCAGATCCCATGTGAAAACAGGTTTCACACTTTATTGTATGGTTTATTAGCACAAATGAAGGGAGGCTTCCCTCGCTTCTAAGCCTTGTCTTCATTAGAAAGAAAGATGTATTTTTAACAGGTTAGCTAGGGTTTATGTTGACCAACTAATACATTTACATCTACAACTTGCCTTGTCTCCACTAAGACTTTAATACACTAGCTAACACGCACTAAAAAGTACCATTTTTTTGCCTACTGTAGATACAGCCCTAAGCTTTATACCTGTGTTTAGTGTTATCCATAAAGTCAATCTTCAGAGTCTGTTTTGGAACTGTGTCAGCTGTTGGGGTGTGTCTTTATGTATTGATAAATTTGTGGAAATGCCCAAAGTCAGGTAAGCACTTCTCAAGTAGAGAGGAAGACAAGAACCAGACAGATCACACACGTACACCTCTACATGCACACCCGAGCGAGGTGGTAATAGTAATGCATCACGTTGGTTCAGTTTTTTATTAACAAACAAAAACAAATTCCCCGTCTGCTTATGTCTGTTGCTGTTTCCTTATTTTTTAATTCGTTTTAAAATATAAATCATTCTTACTTTGCTTTTTAGCTACCCAATATGATCCATAATCTCCTTATGCCCCCCTGTTGGTATCCTGAATTGGTTCACCATCAGTTTGTGAAACCTGGGACTGGGAACACAAAAAAGCACAAAAAAAAAATAGTATGGTACCATTAAAGTTCTTAATGTCCGACACTGCTGTTTGGGTCGAGAGTGAGAGTGCTTATTTGGCCTCTCCTGCTAGATCTGGCTCTTAATGACTCTTTTCACACTTTCACCCAGCTGGGAGATGGAGGGTTGTGGTGTTGGCTAGACCCTGAAAACATTGCCAGCCGCCGGGAACTGCTGAACAGTACTGTTAAGTATTTGAACTTTCATAGTTTGTTTTTGCTTAGGACTTTCTCTCTTTTCAAGGTTCCTGTGGGCACTGTAGTTAAGGAGGATTGCAAAACTGTGGCTGATCTTGCTCAGCATGGCGAAGAATATGTTGCTGCTTATGGAGGATCTGGAGGGAAGGGTAACCGGTTCTTTCTGTCCAATGAGAATCGAGCACCAATGACAGCCACTCTAGGAGAATCAGGTCAGGAAAGAGTCCTCCATCTGGAGCTCAAGACTATGGCACATGCAGGGCTGGTGAGTATTGCCTCTTTTGTTTTATTAACCTTTGGCATACACTTTCAGGATGTCACTTGGCTAGCTGACGAAAGAATGTTGCTTTGTTATATTTTGTTGTTTTCGCAGCAAGTTTGTGTGGGAGATGAATGACAATGATTACTTAGTAGAGGAGTATCCTGAGTAGCCCTTCTGTCACTTTTTTTGCTACCACTTTATATATAACTTGATGCCATATCTCTTTGGTAAAAGGCTTCATGCTAAATCAACAGGAAACAAGGTTCGGGCTTCAGTAATTGCAATAATAAAACATATTGTCCCATAAATGTCTCTTTAGAATATGTCTTGACATAACAGAGGGCTTGAGTGTATACAGGCAGCAAAGTTATCAGGGATCAAACCCCCAATCTTTGCACTTAAGGGCTTCTGCCACTGAAGGAGAACTTTTGGATGCTGCTTTTAAAGTAATTGGACAAGCTGTTTCTGGGAGACATGATGGCATGCACTGAGACAGCATGTTACACCTAGAAGCCATCAAGGAACACTTATGGCTCTTAAATAACACCCCTTTTTAATAAAAACATAATCATCCTTCAGTCTGTCTTTACTTTGCATTGTTATGGGTATTAAATGTTTAACTTTGTTAGCTTTTTGTATAGGTTTCAGATATGTAAATTTTGTCTTAGCATTTAAGTTTGAATGGTATGCTAATGCTAAGTCAATTTATTGTTTAATCTGATTTCATTTTTAAATCCATGCAATTTTTTGATCTCTCTGGTGGAGCTGTTGAACAAACCCTTATTTTACAACAGTATGTAAAGGGCATGAATCTTACAACATTTGTCTGGCCCATAAGAGCTTTGTAAAGAAAAAGAAATGAACTAGCATGGCTGGTTCAATAAACTTAGCCGTATTTTAGCTTGTGCAGTCTACTCTGGGTCTTAAATTGGCAGCACTAAATCCAGCATTTTGAGTCCTAGCCTATGCCCATAGAAGCCAATGGGAATTTTGCCACTGACTTTAATGGGAGCGTTATCGGGGCTTAAAATTGACACGGTGAAATCATGAGTTTCCAGATCTCTACCATACTTATTATGGCAGTTGTTCAGAATGATTATCCAAAGCAGGCTGGAAAATCTGATTCAGCTTCTTGTGAGTGCTGTTGACACTGCACACACACTTGTCTGTATCAGACAGGATAGCCTATAACTGTTCTAAGGCCATTCCTCCCAGAAAGCGTAGACTTCCTAGGAAAGTGTTTCAAGATGTAGGCTTTAGGAGTCAGGGGGAACTAGCCTCCGAGAGAGACTTCAATAGAAGAATAAAAAGAAAAAAATGTTAGGTTACCCACAGAGCATATTGTGGTTCTGTTACCTTACAGTCCAAATGAGATGATTGGTGATGGTTACTCCTAGTAGTCAGATGTATGATAGATCCACCACCATTCATGGCATGAAAATCCTGTCCATGGAAAAAATGACAAGCCTTCTGTCAGAATCAAGTAGATTTTTATAATGTATGGTCGCCATTTTTTTGGAATTTGAAAATAAATACATAGCTGACAAGTGGTTGACCAACCAGAGATGGGTTTTTTAAAGTAATAAATACAGATTATGAGTAAGACTTGTTCAGGCTTGTATGGAAAGTTCATATATGTTAATGATATAATGAAAAATTAAAAATAGAGAAAAAAGTGCACCCAGATATCTTTAGACATGAGCATGCAAAACTGATGCGTTTGGTACAAACGGCTGTACAGCTCTCTGAGTTATGACAACTACTAAAGAACCATTGATGTATATTTGCAAATGTAAACACTCTTTATTTTGGTTAATCTGGAATTGTGGCCTGGTTAAATATTTGTGTTCCAGGTAGGATTCCCCAATGCTGGGAAATCATCACTTTTGCGAGCAATCTCCAATGCAAAGCCTGCAGTGGCTCCCTACCCATTCACAACCTTAAATCCACATGTAGGCATTGTTCACTACCAAGACTATGAACAAGTGGCAGGTATGTGTTATGAGATTGTTTATATAATAATTACTACTTTTAGTTGTGACATCTGATTGTCTCCCTTTATGTCCCTGCTTGAGACAGTAAAAACTGTAAAAATGACTCTTTAGGAGCTTACTAGTTCTAGGGAACTACAAACCTAATGTAAACATGAAATAGGTTTTAAACCTAGTATTGTTTTTCATGTATGTACTCTTGACCTCAGACTTCTGAGCTGAATTTAGTGTCTCTGGTGAAATAACTTGATTTTTTTAGGGCTGCAGGAGACAGACAAACTCATACAATGCCTTCTTAGAGACTGCATTGAAAGGGAGCTATATAAGTACCTAGACCGACAGACAGACAAATAGAACCCCTTAAGTTAAAAATGTTATGTTCACATTCAATTCTCTCTCATTTATAGTTGCTGATGTTCCTGGTATAATAAGAGGAGCTCATCTAAACAGGGGCCTTGGATTGGCCTTTCTGAGGCACATAGAACACTGCCGCTTTCTCTTATTTGTGGTGGATCTGTCTGTGTCTGATCCATGGATTCAGCTCCAAGACTTAAAATATGAACTGGAGCAGTATGAAGAAGGCTTGTCAAAGAGACCTCATGCTGTCATTGGAAATAAGATTGATCTTCCTCAGTCAAAGGCTAACTTACTACTACTTAAGGAGCGAGTGGAGCAGAGCGTCATCCCACTATCTGCATTGACAGGAGATAATCTGGAGGAATTATTGTTGCACCTAAGAGATTTGTATGATGCCTATGTAAATGCTGAACAATCACGTAGACAAAATCCAGTCAAATGGTAGGAACCAGAGCTCCCATGAACCCTAAGCTGAATGGAGGAGGAAAACAACATTTATTGCAGGATGTTCAACCTGTAGAATTCTTTGCCAGAGGATGTTGTGAAGGCCAAGACTATAACAGGGTTCAAAAAGAACTAGATAAATTCATGGAGGATTGGTCCATCAATGACTATTAGCCAGAATGGGTAGGGTTGGTGTTCCTAGCCTGTGTTTGCCAGAAACTGGGACTGGGAGACAGGGATGGATCACTTGATTACTTGTTCTGTTCATTCCATCTGGGGCACCTGGCATTGGCCACTATTGGAAGACAAGATTCTGGGCTAGATGGACCTTTGGTCTGACCCAGTACAGCTGCTGTTATGTTATTATGATGTATGTGTAGGAGAAGCATGGGGCACAGGACACAACACACTGTAAATTTGTTCTCGATTACTGCACGAAACAAATCGAACTATAAGCATCTCCTATTTTTGCGGCCATTAAATTTTGTTGGAAAAAGCTTGAGACTTGTAGTGGTGATGTGCATAACAAATTGGCCTGTAATCTAAGGAAACTTGCGTACAAATTCTGGTTTACAGTAGGTTATACTAGACATTTTTCGTAAAATACTTAATTAACTTTAGGAAAAACAAATGCACATACACATTTCCATATCATTCTAATTTATTTATGCAGGATTTTTTTTTTGCAGACTCAATAATAAAACTAATGTACAGTTGTCTCTCTTCTTTACTAAACTGAAACAGACTAGAAACATGAATACGTTGCTTTGCACATTCTAATTTTTTTTCTTGTTAAATCTTTTGCTTTTTTTTAGACTTCCTAGTTACCAAGTCTCCTCTGAAAAGTGATATTAAGAAACATACAAATATCACTTTTCACAGCAGACTTATTCAGCCCTGGCAAGCCTGGGGATAAATTAAGCCCTGGATGGGGAGGTGGATATGGAGGCAGCAGGGGACAGGAGCACTGGGGGAGGCAGTGAGGGCCTGGTGTCATGTGCGGGGGCTGACCTTAGGGGCAGAGCCCACCATCGTATGTCTGGGATATGAAGCCTAAAGCCTATGGCTGGAACCTGCCACCCGCCATCCCAGGGCTGGAGCCTGACCCCACCAGCCTTGGGAAGGTGGGGAACTCACTGGCTATCTGTTCCTCCAGCATTTGTGTCTCCAGAGGTGGGCAAGGCCCAACCATTGCTGGCGGCCGTGGGGGAGGGGGCTGCGGCTTTGCTGACCTCCTCTTCCTTCCCTCCCACCCCCCCAAATCACTGCCCAGGAGGTTGTGGCTGCAAGAAAAGTCACTTGTGGCTGCATATGGCCATGGTGCCGCATTTGAGAAACGTTGCTTTAGACACTGTCAAGTCCAAATCTGTCATTTTAAAGCCCCTTATCACTGCTGCTGTGCAAACTAAGTATTCTGATTTTGGCTGATCAGCATTCTAAACGGCCTCATATCAAAACAGAAACTTCCATACTTCCATGCCTCCCTTTCTGTTGCCATTGTATCATACAAATCCATACCACTTAGCAGTGCTTCATCTGCTCCGCAAACTCTTTTTAGGGGCTTTAAAGCGCGATATATCTTGTGAACCACAGTTGTCATTTAAGGCCTAAGAAATTTGGAAAAAAAAGTGGGTTAATTGTATCCCTGCTCTATTAGCTTTTTACACCCTCCTTTTAAGAAAAGAGGTGATCTCATGTAATGGAACACTCAATGGATTCTGCCATTAGCACACAGTAGTGTGGGGTGGTGGTGGTTTGAGTAATTGTTTAGCCTGCCAACTTCATCCCATATATTAGAGTACTGTCTTGGTCTCTCGGTGAAAAAGGTACCGTTCAATCCTTTTCATCTTGCCCCAGTTAGAGATATTAAAAGTCAAGTATAGAAGCTACATGTATATGTACCTCCCCAGTTGTTTCTGACAAAGCAAACAGACAGATTTACAGGTCCCATTCAGCTCAATAGCAAAACTCCCATTGACTTCAATCGTACCAGGATTTGCTCTACAGGCAAACCAGACTCAAGCTTTGACTGGCCTATTGAAGGGCAGCCATGTTGTACTATGAACCTCCTGCTATGATTACACTTGTAGAATAGATGGGTCCTGAAGTTCTGCTCTGCCCTAGCCTTTAAACAGAATTTGGGAACACTTCTGAACTTGGTTTAATCATGATCCTGGTTGAAACATGGCTTCAAAATACTATTCTTACAGATTGGCCTAGTCCATGTTGGCCAGGCAAGCTGTGTTAGAAACTAGTTTAAGTGGAATCAAGTTTAAATGTAGTACTCACTTTGAAGGGACATGGTTCACCTTAGAATCTAATTTCTCTGAAATGTATTTATTATCAATAACATCTAATATTTCTGTAACTGAAAAAGATTAGAGACATTATTTTCCTTTTTTTATTTTCCATTTGTTGTGTGTACTTGACAGTACTTGGTATATAGTTTCACGGTCTCTTTTGTTTGTGTGGTTTTTTTTCCACACAGCAACGCAAGAGAAACACAGGAAAATATTGTCAGACCACCAAAGTTGAGAGGGGTGGAAAGTGTATACTTTTACCTCTGGATGGGTTTTTAATTGACTAGCTTTTAAGTTGATGAGGTCCCTGTTAAGGTATGTCTATGCTACAATGTAAGCCATGGGTTAGTAGTAGAACTGGAGTTAGCAAATTCTGGGTTTGTTAACCTAGGGCTTGAACATCTACACTCATTTGTAACCTCAAGTTAGCAATTATTGAACCCTGGGTTCCAACCTGGGGCTTCAGCATTTACATTGCATTATGCCGGCCCAAGTCCTACCACCCGTGTCCCGGACTTTCTAGTGCCCTCCCAAAATGTGGCCACTCAAGCTCTTTGTGCTGCAGTGTGGGAAAACTGACTGTCCAGCAAACTTGACTGTCCAGAGGACAAAGAAGTTGTCTGTAGGATTGTGGTAAGCTTTTAGTGGATTCCCAGAGCGCAAGTCCAGTGGGGTTGTCCCTACGTTGCAAAGCAGGAGGACTTGAACCCTGGGTTCCGCTTGACTCTGAATCGGACCCTTCACCACCGTGCAGTCCTGGGACTCTAGATCTGAGCTCTGTGTTAGCACAATTTGTGTGTAGATGGGGAGGATTAGGCTTGAGCTTGAGTTCAAACCCTGGGCTTACATTGCAGTGGAGACATACCTTAAAGGCCTGTGTGCATCAGGGCTTTTTTCCGTAGCTCAAATAACACCAGTCCTTGTGAATATTCTGCATAGTAATATGCAATCAGAGCATAACAAGCAATCACACCTTTGAGAAATTCTTTCTCTGAAACCTCTCTGTGCTAGAAGGTTGCTAAGTAGTTTAACAAGGTATAATATTGACTAAATTAGTTTTTGTCTATAACAGGTAGCTGATTGTACTCTGAGATGCCAGTGTGATGTTCTTCATTGTGTGTTCATATGATTAGCTTTAGAGGGGTTTCAGAAGGGCACATTTCCCTTCATCTGATGGAAAAAAGTGCTCTGTTGGTATTTTCCAACAATGAGCTAGAAACATTACATTTTTTTAAGGACCATATTCTCTCATCCTTTCTTGTATTGAGTAGTACCTTTTTCCACAAACAGCTTTGTTGATTTCAGTGGGACTCCTCATAGAGTGAAGTACTATTCAGTATTAAGGGTGACAGAATAGGTTCCTAAATTAGCTGAGCATTCAAAATACTGATGCCACTAATAGTTTATTCAGTCAGGAAAATTTACTTATTTAGACTCTTTGTAGAACAAGTGATGCTTTACAGTGTATAACAGTGAGCAGGAGGCTAGAGAACTTTGAAGTCTTTGTCCCATCTCTGAGAAAATCAGAAATATCCCCAAGGTATACAAAGTATAATGGAGTTAATAGGGTAAATGTTGGATAAGAACTGGTGATGGAAACTAACTTCCAGCAGAGTCAATGTCCAAGGTACCTGTTCTGTAATCTATATGTTTTAGCTGAAAATACTAGGTTAACAAAGGGAATTAGTCTCACCAGTGGAAATATAGGAGAAAACTGATCGAATGAAGGAAAAAGAAAAAAGTGAACTGTTGCAAATGAAATATGCTACCTGCAAAGTCGGCACATATTGCAGGATCTGCTCCCAGTCCCACTTCATAGTGTCCTTGCATTGCTCCCTTTTCCTACTACGTGACCTCCTGTATCTCTCTGTTTTCCCTGTTGAAGTCCACCTTTCTGTCTCCCTGTTGCAAGTTCACAGGAATGTGAATGGAAGAGATGAGATCTTATTTCATGTGAGAGAGAACCTCATTTTAATGTGAATTGAAGTCCTAACTAAAGCAGTAATTGATATTGGAAAAGCTTTAAATATGTTTTGTTTCAACATTCTGCAATTTTACTTGTATTAATGGCTAGTCTCCCTTTTAATTTTTCAGAAGGACTACAGAAATGAATGCAAGATCATTTTAGTACAAGCTATATTTTTGTTCAGTTTTTGCAGTCCTCTCTCCCACCTTACTGCTGTTTGCTCAGGTTTAGGTTCCTCATTTAGTCAAGGGAACTACATTTCGCTTCTCCCTGTCTAATTTTAACTAGGTCATAGAATAGTAGTTTCCAGCTAGATGATCTGCCAGCGCTGTTTTGGCATGAGCTTTTAGGTCTTTGTATGAAACTAATGAGGGCTAGCAGAATCTCTAAGTACTGTTTGAGGGAATGTGCTTCCTAAAGTGCTGTGCAATTTAACACTGCTGCAGTTTGCTGAAATCCTACAAACAACGAGATAATTTCAAGAAAATAGGGCTATTTTACAGTATCCAGTAGGTTGGCAATGATTTATACTTTTTAATAATAAAATCCTGTAGACAGATTTACTTTTTTAGTTTTTGTTACTGTTTTGCCTGCTTTGAAAGCTGGTTTGTTTAGTTTCTCCATGGGTATTTTGAATAACTTGTTTGTACTGTTGCTGAATGAAATGCTGTTTGTAATTCTACTGTACTACTCTGAATGGAGACAATTATCCCTGTATGTGTAGCACATGTACCCAAGGGGGGTTGTCTTCAGCAGTCAAATGACATGGTCTCAAAAGCTGTTCTAAACTTGGACAATTGGCCTTTTGTGAAGATATGCTGTAAAGAGAGGCCTGGACTAAGATGAAAACAGGGAGTCAGGATTTTTTAAGTTGTAATCCTGGTTCTAATATGGATTCCTGTGGTTTTGGAAGAGGTGTTTATCTGTTTCCCCAGCTTAAAAAAATGGGGATGTCACTCATCTCCCATGGCTACTAAGAGGAACTATCGCTTGATGTTTGTAAATCATTTTGAGGGTAAGAGGCAGGGGTTTATAGTACCAGTATGCACGTAGATCATGATGTTGCAGCCCTTACTCATGTACACAGTTCTGTGGAGGTTAATGAGACTATAGGTGGGTAAAATAATGCAACTTTATAAGATGCCTTTCAAAAAGGTAAAACTTCTTATTACATTTAAATTACAAATATATTTTCAGTTTTGCTGCATCTCACTAGAACTTGTGACAGGGCCGGGCCAGATGGCTTCCGCCCCCCCACTGCTAAAAGATCTCTCCCCCCCCCCCCCCCCCCTCAGTCTAAGAAGGGGATTCACAGGACCTGGAAACAAGTAATTCCAGGGGACAACTAATGAAATAACAGGGACAGGAGTGCAGTCAAAGTGTCAAACAAAGGGAACCAGACGGGGACACGGAGCAGAGAACCCTGGACAGCGTCCACTGCTCGAAGGCATCAAGGAAGTCAGTGGATGCTGCCCAGAGGAACTCTGCCCGGATACGCGAACAGACGGAGGATTGGAAATAGGCCCTACAGTCACAGGAGACTCCATTGGCCAACCTCCTCACCTTGGTTTTATAGATGGCCATTTTAGCCAGGGCCAGGAGGAGGCTGACCAAGAGGTCCTGTGACTTTTTGGGGCTATGGATAGGGAGTGCATAAATAAAAAGCTGAGGGGGGAAAGTGCAACCAAAATCTTAACAAGATGTCTAAGAGGAGCCAGAATAGGGGCTGCAGCCTGGTGCACTCAAAGTAAATGTGTGCCAGGGTTTCCCTCCTGCCGCAAAAGGGGCAGGTGTCCGGGATAGGGGTGAACTGTGCCAAGTACACGCCCGTGCTCACAGCCCCGTGAAGGAGCCACCAACTGATATCCCCGGTGGGCCTCGGGACCAAGGTGGAGTAAAGGCTGGCCCACCAGGGCTCCTCATCCTCTAGAGGTGGCAGGAGGTCCTACCACTTTGTGTTGGGGCGGGATGCGAGGGTGAGAGATGAAGGGTATGGAGCATAAGCATGTATAGATGTTTCCTTGGCATGGTCTGGAAGTGGACCGGCTGCAGATCGTGCAGCCTGCTCACAGTGAAGGGGCGGGGGGCTGGTTGGGTCCATGGGGCAGGGGCCCAATAAAATGGTCTGGTGGGCGGGGTGTGCCCTCTCTTAGGACCCGGTTGAGGTAAACCTGAGCAGCGGACGGCAAAGCGGCCCTCACCTCCTGAAGTACGCACCGGGGAGTATGAGGCCAGGAGAGGCCCAGGCGCTGAGCGAGCGTCAGGGGATCCAGCCAGTCTCCCCGGTCGTAGTCCAGGAAAGTGATAGAAGGCAAATATATTAGCCCCAGGTTAAGCAGGTCCCTTTTCCCTGGGTAAGGTAACAGGGGCAGTTCCAGAACAAGTAAGAACTTGCTGGAACCAATTAAGGCAGACAGGAGCCAATTAAGAAGCTGCTAGAATTAATTAAGGCAGGCTAATCAGGGCATCTGATTTAAAAAGGACCTCACTTCAGTCAGTGAGGGGCGCACAAGGAGCTGAGAGTGAGGGGGCATGTTGTTGGAGTACAGACGCTATCTGGCATCAGGAGGAAGGTCCTGTGGTGAGGATACAGAAGGTGTTGGGAGGAGGCCATGGGGAAGTAGCCGAGGGAGCTGTAGCTGTTACACAGGTGTTACACGAAACACTGTAGACAGCTGTGATCCACAGGGCCCTGGGCTGGAACCCGGAGTAGAGGGTGGGCCTGGGTTCCCCCATCCTCCCAACTCCCTGTTGGATACAGGAAGAGTTGACCTTTACTGTGGGTCCCATCGGAGGGGAAGGTCCCTGGCCTATCCCCTGACCCACTAGGTGGATCAGCAGAGGCTGTGGGGATTGTTCTTCCTTTTCCCCATGCTGGCCAGTGATGCGGTTAGCTGAGTGAACGGCAGGCTTGAGCCACTAGCAAAAGTGGTCAAACTACCATGAATCTCTGAGGCAAGCAAATCTGCTATTAAGCGCAGGACTCACCAAGGCGGAGGAACTTTTGTCACAAGCTATACAGCAACCATTCTGCATATTACTGTGACAAGTGTCCAATACAGAGATCATTACAATAAAGCTTGAGATCAAGCTGAAATCTTTTACTATCTGTTGACTTTTAACAGTGAGAGTAAGTGCTGCTGCTTGAACATTAGTTTTCACATAATTTGATTCTTTCTCCAGGTTAGGTATTTGCCTCTGGTATACTATTAAACTATTTTCATCGTTTTTAAAAGTTGTTTTACGTCCCACCCTATTTACACTAATTCCCTAGGCACCTGAAGTAGACTGGTTCCTTGCTTTATTCCTTGTGCATGCCCACTGAGTTGTTATAAGTTGCTCATGAGTGTTGTGTTTGGTGTAAATTTTGAAAAAGAAAACAGCCATGAAATATTACTTCAAAAGCAAATACAGAAAGTTGTTATACTTTGCAAGTATAAAGATAGGGAAAAGTCAGATTTCTGGCAGTGCCTTTGTTAAAATATATGCATTCAATGTACTTAAGTCCTACATATTTCTTATCTTGTGTTACTAACAAAATACCTATCTAAGCTTACTTCGCTTCACATAATATTTTAAAGTGATTTTTAAGGTATTTGCCATCTGTTGAATTGACAGCCATGAAAACTGAGTTCCTTTATCCATAGAGCAGACAAAAGTCATGTAAGTTTCCCTTCACTACCCAACCATAGTTAGTATGTTTGCTTGTTCCATCCCTGGCTCTTCGTACCTGCCTGCTGGTAAGGCTGTGAATTAATGCCAATTTTTGTTGTAAAGGTGATGGTTTTGGTGATGTGGACAGCTGATGAATAGGTTCTGGGCTGGGCCACCAACTCATTTCACATAAATATTTCTGTAAGCTTAATGGAAGCCTCACTAAGTTTGGATAGCAGGGCCCACGTTTGGAGACCTTTTTATGAAAAAGCATACATATTTGTATACTAATTTGTACATGCAGTTGCCGTGATTGTTTGTGCCAGTCAACTGATAGGCGTTTGCCCAAAGTGAATATGTGTATGCAATTATTGATTGTGTGCACAAATTAAGTGCAAATCCATGTGCACAATTTTGAAAATGTTGGCCCATAATGCATGAGCATTTCAAGAGACTGTTGATTGTATTAATATCATTGCTCTTTATGAGGTCCCCTTTGTGATATTTATAATGAAAAAGAGGTCTAGTCTTTCTAACAGGTCATACTGAGCGCTATCTGCAAATCTCGGCTGAAGTTATCTCAATAAGTACATTGTTCCCTGTGATCGCCATAAGCTTTAAAATAATAGCTTTATCAAGCTTTTCACTTTGAAGGAATGAATGTAGCAAAGGCATAATTGGCCTCACCTCTGAGAGACTATTTCCACTTGTTCTGCAGACTGCTAAAATGAATGACTGGGGGATGAGAAAAATTGAAAACAAAAAGCTTGATGGTTACTCTTATGCGAGACCATTGTGACTCAGCTAGTGAGGATAATAACAGTCTTCAGTGTTCCTAATGTGTTCACCAATCAGGGTCTTTTCAGAGCTGTGTCCACATTGTATCGACCTACACTATATAGCACTTGTCTCAGCTGTGATGGAAAATCACTCAGTATTTTTTGTCCATTTAGTATGAACGCAAACAAAATGTGTGCTACCTGAACCTAATATTTCTGCATGTGTAGAAAATGCAGAAACCAGTACTCAAGGCTGAAGCTGAGATGCCCAAGTACTGTAGATGCAGTAGTTACTCTCCAAAAAAGAAAGATGTTTCTTGATCAGGATGGCTCCATTTCTATGGTGAAATAATTTACTCAGCAATAGAGAGGATGGAGTTTAAAGTCCTGATCCAGCAAAGCACTTTAAGCATGTGAGTAATTCCATTGAAGTCAAATTTAAATTTAAGTATGTGCTTAAGCATTTTGCTGGAGTGTAGCCTTAATTGCCTGTTAAACCCAAGAGAGGGCATCTTGGGTGGCCAAAATCTAGAAAGTGGGGGCATTAATTGGGTTAATATCCCCCAATTGCTTAATTTTGCAAGCAGTTATGGGCCTGATCCTACACCAGTGAAATGACATGGCATTTTGCCATTGTCTTGAATGTGAGTAGGATTTGACCCTATGTGTCCCTGGGCTGGATCTGGTGCACCTTATTAAGCAGTGGGTAGCTTACACCACATGTGGAACCTTGGATGTGTGCATTGTATCACGCTTAATGGGATAAGAGGGCCAGAGAGTAAAAAGCTGCAGTCTAGTCTTCAAGTGGATATTAGAGAGAGAGAAAACAGACCCTTCTTCCAAGTAAGCAGGAATTTAAACAGGAAACTATTTTTCTGGCTCCTGAGTTGACCGCTCTTCAGCGGTTCTGGTGCTCCATGTTTAAGAACAGCTAGCTCAAATCATAATTATCAACACTGAAAGAGAGAGGCTGTTGTCAGCTGTGTCACTTTTACAATCCATCACTAAGACTCCTCTTGGGAGCTGGAGCAGATAATAAAGCACAGGTTTAGCTTACAGACCGTCTGGTCTCTTCACTTGCTGCATGTACTGTTAATTCTGAAGTGGCTTCTAAAGGATTATTACATCTTTATCAATACAATGCTCCAACTGTGTATTAAGTACCTCTCAGATAATAGGGAGAGATGATCCCTGTCCCAAGGAGCTTAGGCCCACATCCTGAGGAGAAATTGTTTACTTAACTCTATTGATCTCAATGGGAGTTAGATGCCTAAACTGCTTTGAACATCTGGGCCTTACAGTCTAAAGGCCAGAGTCTGATCCTGTGCCCATGAGTGACCCCACTGAGTTAATAGGGCTACTCTGCTATGCTGCTTAACATGGATAAGAGAATCAAACTGGCTGAAAATAAGGACAAGGTGTGACGACAGAGAGAAGTGGGGAGAATGTAGGAACAGAAATAAGCAATACAGGTTAGTGGGATTGCTTGGCATTATAAAACATCTTGTTTGTGATTGGTTTTTCGGCGCGGGGTTCTCAAGGGTACTGGTCTGCTCCATCTTTCCTCAGCCTCAAGCACCCTATCTCAATGTGCCACATACCCAGGTAGCAGTCCATGGACCGGGAGTAACAGCTGAAGGGGAAGGAGGAGAAAAACCCTCCTTTGGCAGGTCTGGGCTACCTGCCCCTCAAACAACAGAAGGTGGTTCTGCGGGAGGGAGCCCAAGAGCTGACTGGTTTGCGGGAAGGTGATGCATGAGAGAGGGAGCAGGCTGAATGCTATTTTTTTTTTTTATGGGATGGGAGTGAGAGTGGTGGGGCGGGGGCAGGATGAACATTCCCCGGGTAGTTTGGCTTTTAACAGCCTGGGATGTTGCCCTCTCCTCTTGTGAAAAATGTGACAGTCTGTATCTTCTAAATTCCTTCTGCCCTCCTGGAAAATAACTAGGGTCCCTCCCTTGCAGGCCTCTCCTACTTCTTGGAACACAAGGAGAGAGGCGCAGAAGTAGTGGAGCCCGGACAGGAGGGGCTGTGAGGTTTGCCTGAACTAGTTGTAGGGGGAGGGAAGAGGGTTGCCAGCCTCAGCATTAATTGTGTGGGAGGGGCCCACCTTTCCAACCACAAATCCATCTTCTTGTGCCCTGTGAAAGTCCCAGACAAGCACTCTCTCCTTTCCTCACACCCCCAGCTCCCTCCACTGTGTAACAGATTGCAAAGCTAGTTTATTTAGAGTAAGAAAATATCGTTAAAATCAGCTTTTGTACTTAAAAACTGTTATAACAAAACCCAGGGGTTCCACACTGGGAGCATTGGTCGCACATTGTGATGGTTTCTCTCTCACAGTGGCAGGACAAGGTTGAGAGGTATGGGGTGGTGTTATTTACATGCTAGGTTAGAGATGAAAGGTAGGAGTACGTAGTGGGGACAGGTGGGTGTGGGACAAAGAGGGGATTGGGCAGATGGAAAAGTGAATGGGTTGGGGTTTGGGAGAGTGGGGGTGGGGCTAGAAGGAAAGTGATTGGTGATGGAAAGCAGAGAGAATGGTGGGGGGAAAGGAGTGGGAGAGAGGGAAGGTTAGGCTATGGAAAAAGCAAACACCAGGAAGCATGGTGATATGCAAGCACAAGAGGCATATGAATGGAAAATCTTGTTAGCATTCTTTGCACTGAATATTTCTGCTGCTGCTAAGTTTGATGAATCTAGCACTTTTGCTGTGTATTTTCACAAATGAGTCATCAGAATTTTTAAAGAAAAATTAAACTACCAGAGATGCTAAATCACACTTATTTCCGTATTAATCTCTCCATTAAAGGTAACATGTTTCCAAGAACTTCCCTTTTCCCTACCATTCCATATTTTATTTTTAAAAAATTGGAGTTTAACAATAAAATAAAATAAATGAAAATGTTAAGTTTAATTGATCTGTCATTTTGTTTGACATGTATATTAATTTTTAAAAGAATGTTACAAGTTAGGTATTAATAGTTGACAATCCAGTAGAGGGGAACCTCCTAATATGTATCTTTGAGGGGTAGGTGGTGGCGAGGTGTGTGTGGGGGGAATAGCTTTATGTCTACTAGGATGTGATGCCTCAGTCATTGTCTTTGCTGTCCTATTTTCATCAGCCCTTCAGTGGATTTTGTAAAGTGAGCTCAATGGGATGCTGATGGCTGTAATATAGGGTTAATGCCTACAGTGCTAGGGTCAGAGGATGCATTTAATGCAGGTGTGCAACTTAATGGGTTGTTAATTAGATAGAAGGTAAAAATAAATAGGGAGCAGAGCACAGAGGGTGTGGGTAAGCCAGGGTCATTTAAGATGAATGCTGAGCTCTGAAACGCAAAACAAATGAATTAACTTACTGGTGTAATCTTTATAACACCAGCTTTGTTTTTCTGTAGTGGAATGTCATTGCATGCTCCATGAGCTTTGTACTGATTATCAGAATCTCCTGGACTTTGGCATAGGCAGACTGTAGCCTGTAACATGGGAGGACACTGAGTCTCAGTCTGTAATTAAGTTATATGCTGATATAGAAACGAGAGACATTCTGAGTTTTCATTAACAATTACATTCATCATCATGAAAATGGCTTTGTTGACATTTTCATTATGCAATAGTTGCATCTTGTTTTACCACGTATCCTTGTCCCTCAAAGAAAGGCTCCATATTCTTCTCTTTATCTTCATCACTGGCAACTACAATTATGTCTACCACTGGCTAGTTTTCCCCATTATGTTCAATATGGGGATGATAATGCCTGCTCTATAGAGTATTGTGTTTTAGAAGCATTAAAGACTTAAGATTCTCAGATAGCAGACTGTGTATGTAAGTTATGATGAAGGATGATTTGGCCACCTGAGCTGCTCTCCTGAAACACTTCACTTCTGAGTTAATTTATACATATTCCAAGTATCGTTACATAAGTGCCCATGTTTATGAGCCATACATCATTGCTGGCATGACATAGGACAGGTAATCTATCAACCTTCTTTTCTTCAAGTTGAGTGGGTGCTATCTCTTTCACTCTCTCATGCAGATGCAATTATTGTATTTACCTAATTTTCCTGATTTGAAAGAAAATTGTCTAAGTCATCCCTAATAGCATCTAATTTTTTCTTATCCACTGGGTCCTATTCTTTGGCTTTGTTTGAATTAAACATCATTTTGATTTTTCTGAATACACCGTCTGATTCTATATTCATTACTGATTAGATTCAGTTCTCATCTCACTGCTGTAAGTGCTTTTATGATCGATCTTGTACAGGTGAAGGCACAAGACTAGCAATGCAGCTAAGCTGTGTAATTATGGTTCATAGGTGTCACAGGCATGCCTGCTTGCTTAGTTTAAGTAAAAGATAATGGGTCTTTATCCAACGGTCCTACCAACGGTCCATTTTGGTCAATTTCACGGTCATAGGATTTAAAAAATCATAAATGTCATGATTTCAGCTAGTTAAATCTGAAATTTCATGGTGTTGTAATTGTAGGGGTCCTGACCTATAAAGGAGTTATGGGAGGATTGCGGTACTGCTACCCTGACTTCTGCACTGCTGCTGGCAGCAGCGCTGCCTTCAGAGCTGGGCAGCTGGAAAGCGGCAGCTGCTGGCCGGGAGCCCAGCTCTCAAGGCAGAGCCGCCGCCAGCACCAGTGCAGGAGTAAGGATGGCCTGGTATGGTATTGCCACCCTTACTTCTGCCCTGCTGTTTTCATTAAAACCAACGTTTTTATTTCGCTCTTGACGCTTGCTTCCTGCCATCATTAATTACCCTTGAGATTAACGTTACTGCTTTGTGCGGCTATGTGAAACCGTACCACCGCCACATAGACACATAGTAATCAACCATTGACTCATCTAGATGTAGACAGTAAATAGCTACAATTTCATCAATCTTCCACTAAATGTGGAAAATGCTCATGGAGGAAAAAATATTTGCAGGAGGCAATGTAATTGCTAAAATAGTAGTTGTCAAGAAGACATCTGTGATATTACAGATGAAATATCCATGTTTTGATTATCTTATTCATGAAATCATATTTTGTGACTATTCATTTCCTGTTGTTTTCCTGTATTATAAACCAGAAAGATGAGTCTGACCAGCTACTTGCTTTGTCCAGATAGGACACATTTATCATATTTAAATTGACATTCTACTGGGTAATTTTTTTTAAATAACAACTTGATTTGCTTTACCCCCAACCAACCCCACATCCTAGCAGAAAAATGCCATTCAAGTTTTAAGGCATCAGTTCAAATAAAACAATTGTTACAGAGAGTTCTGCCCATAAACATTCTCTTATTAACAATAATTTTCTGCCTAGAAGGTCTAATCCTGCAGCTCTTTTTCACAAGGGGCCTTATCTGTAGTATTGGGCCAGTGGTACCTTTCATCTTTGAGGTGGTACTTTAGCATATGTTACTATAGTATCTGAGTGCCTCGCAATTTGTAATCTGTTTATAATGTGTAATTGTAATCTATCTAATTGTGATCCAAAAATAATAGAAACATTCATTCTTCATTGCCATAATGACAATGTCATTGTTACATCCACTGCAAAATGAACACCTCACCCTTGCTTTGCCACATCCCTGTCCTCACAGCACTCTGGGAGGCAGGGCAGTGCTATTAGCTCCATTTTACAGATGGGGAACAGAGGCACAGTGAGACTAAATGACATGCCCAAGGTCCCACAGAAAGTCTGTAGCAGAGCAGGAACTTGAACCCAGTTCTCTCAAGACCTAGGCTAGTACCGTAACCACTCAATCACCCTTCCTCTCTTCAGGCACTTCAGACATTCATTGTAATAACTAACCCATACATCGCACATTTTCATCTGTCTATATCCAAGTGCTTTACGAAGAGGTGAGGAAACAAGCAAAGCAAAGGTTTCAGAGTAGCAGCCGTGTTAGTCTGTATTCGCAAAAAGAAGAGAAGTACTCATGGCACCTTAGAGACTAACAAATTTATTTGAGCATAAGCTTTTGTGAGCTACAGCTCACTTCATCGGATGCAAAGCAAAGTGAAGTGAAGTGAAGTGACTTGTGCAAGTGTCTCCTAGTTCTGTACCCTGGACACCAGACCAAAGCTGCCTCCCTAAAACCTGAACTTCACCCTGGTGAAGAAGGTATTAGAGAGTAGTGAATAATTTTATTCATGGAATTTCAAATTATTTATTTATTTTTTAATGCTCAGGAGCTGTCTGTGAACAGAACACAGTGCAAATGCATTCCCTTATTTTGAAGATGTTCGGGAGTCTTTTCAGTAAATAATTCTTGGCCTGTAGATCAAACTATAAGTATTGCAATCTAATACCCAAGTCTCACTAACCCATGTAACTTAGGTAAATTATGTAACTACCTCAATTTTTAGATTTTTTTAAAAAGATTTTTCACTGTATCTCTAGGGGCCATTGGCACTTACTAAAAAAAAACCCACCTGTTCACGTGATATATAAAATAGACCAATATGGTATGAATTTTAAACTGTGTTCAGTTGTAATATTTGCAGTTCATACTGTGTCAGTTCTATTGATTATCCAACCAGGCAGAAGAAACAATTCCACATGACTTAGTTACGGAGCTGAACTGTTAGTTAACTGAATTGCAAAATTTACAGTTGAATGCATGGTTTAAATGTGCTTTTAGTAAATAAAATGAGCTTTCAAACTTTAAAAATAAAAAAACCAAAAAACCCTCTTCCCCAAATATTTCTACTAGTAAAGCTTGAGTGCTTATGTGTTCATGAAAAGTAAATGGAAAAGGGTTACAAACACAATTGAAGTAACATTCATTTTCACATGAGAGAGAGATTTTCAGAAAATATTTTCCTTAAATCATCAATATACTCATTTTGCTTGCCAGCTCAGTAGTACCGCCTCTTCACGTGTTATATTGTATATATTTCCTTAGGATAAAGTTAACTTATTCAAGTTCACATTTTGGTTTTTGGAGGAATGTTGTAGTTAGTTTTTCAGTAGGATGCATGATCTCATCTCTTATTAGAGCACCCTTCTGAGTGCTTATTGTTAATATTATCCCCAATTTACAGATGGGAAAAATAAGGCAGAGAGCTGAAATGACTTGCTCAAGGACATCAAGCAAGTGGGTGAGCTAGGATGGAAACATGGGAGTTCAGACTAGATGACCATAATGGTAATTTTTGGCCTTAAATCTATGAATCTATAAGTTCCCTGCTCCCAGCCATATGGTCAGTGCTTTACTGTACCATCTGTCACAAGTAAAGATGAGTGAGAAAGATGATGATCATAATGTTAATTCCCCAACTTACATGATGCAGCAGTCCAAGTCCTCAGAATGGAAATACTTAAGTTCCCTGGACCCACAAGTTCAAATCTTTGCAGAGCTGACTCAGCTCTTCAGCTTCCTTAAGCAGATAAATTTGTTCCATACATTACACTGTGCATGGAAAATTTCAGATGAGAACATCTCCGTTAGTGAGATACCTGCTTTAGGTTAACATTGGAGGTGTTGGCATCTGTGTCCTTAGCCAAAGTTTTGATTCCTCCACTTTGCTGCACAAGATGTACTGAGCTGGTAGTCATTTGTACAAGTTGACTTCCTGCTCTCCAGCCTAGCAGTGGCAACATGTCAGTGGTCCTCTGTCTATATAGTTTTGTAAAGTACTGTGGGATCCTTCAAGATGAAGGAGCGGATCCTTTGACTCCAGAGTCATCTGCTAATATCCATTTTCATCTGGCATCCAGGCCCCCAGAATGCCCCCCACCTCCAATAAAGGAACAGGTACCTCCAAATCTCTAGAATGTCGGCAGATAAATATTTGACAGCGGTGTGCTCTGCAAGTGGCCACACAATAAGGAGAACGGAGAGACACCCCCCTTTCCCTCCCCCACCCCCGGGGTGGAAAGTGAGCATGTATTAATGCATCCAGCTGTCCCTATGGGCCTCCTTATTTTTGGTCCAATGGAGAAAAATAAGATGCCTATAGTGAGACTGCATAAAGGGTCTGAGCTAACCTAGTTGTGAGGCACCAAGTTTATCCTCGTACCTATGCAAAGCACCTATTTGACACAGCCCAGACTTGGAAACTGGGACTAAATCTATAATTTGGAAGGACTGGCAAAGCAGGGGCTTCAGTATTTCCCAATTTTGTTCCCTTTCCAACGCTAAAGCAACATTATGACTTGCTACCCTCAGTGGAGTGACAGTGCTTGCAGCTAAAACGCATCCTAATGTATACTTTCATTCCAGTTCCCCTAGGGCTGTCAAATGCCCAGACCTACTCGGAACCTTTGAAATGCTACATAAACTCCCCAGGCCCATGTCTGTCATGTATGCTTTGCCGATAGGATTATTTTAAGGGCTGCAATAACCCCCCTTCCCATGCTTCCACAAAGAACTCCAGACCAGTGGAGTTCCTCTTCATTAGCAAAGTCTATTATGTAATGTGAAAAATGCTTCTGTGGATCTTAGGCTATGCCTGATACAACACAAGCTTTTATTCAAAATGTATTGGACACCACAAAGGTTGTGGTGCGAGATGGGGCTCCTTATCCTCTGATGTTTGTTGGTGCTGTAATGAAGAACAAGGAACCCTGATGCATACGCTGTGGGACTGTCCAGCAGTCAGGCAGCTGTGGAAGGAGGTGGACACAAGACTGAAACTAGCTCTTGGCTTCAGCAACTGCACCTCAGCTGAAAATTATATCCTAGGTTATGGACCTACCAGGCTGGGTTTAATGCCGCCACCACCAAGACTTTGCTTCCTAAGGGCTGCGATGATCACCCAGCGTTTGATTTTTCCAAAATGGAAGAGTAGGCTTATGCAAAGATAGAGCTGTGCTATTTGGACCTGTCTGAGTCTGCAGCCGAAGAAAGAATAGCTCATCAATGTAGAGAGCCATTATATGAATTCAAAGAAATTTGGACCCCATTTCTAGATACATTGGGTTTGATTACAAAAGTACTGAGGAAAAGAAAAGGAGGACTTGTGACACCTTAGAGACTAACAAATTTATTTGAGTATAAGCTTCCCTGAGCTACAGCTCACTTCATCAGATGCTGTAGCTCACGAAAGCTTTTGCTCAAATAAATTTGTTAGTCTCTAAGGTGCCACAAGTACTCCTTTTTCTTTTTGCAGATACAGACTAACACTGCTGCTACTCTGAAAAGTATTGAGATGGCTCAAAGAATACTTGACTTCCATTTCACATACCCCCCTCCTCTTTGTTTCCCTTTCCAGTCTCCTCCTTCCCGTCTCTTCCTATTCTTGTGTGTCTTCTCTTATTTTATTACTGTTACTCCCCCCCACACACACAAACACATGTGTAATGTCTGCGCTATTATCTGGTCTTGCAGCTCTGACAAGTTGTAAAATTGTGTAATTGAATAATTTTCTTGGTGATCCCAGGAAGTGTGCAGTATTGGGAAACACACATAAAGCTAAGCTTATGCTCAAATAAATTGGTTAGTCTCTAAGGTGCCACAAGTCCTCCTTTTCTTTTTGCGAATACAGACTAACACGGCTGCTCGTCTGAAACACATAAAGCTTTAAGTCATTGACCAGTTTGCACTTTTCAGTCTCTGTTTCTTTATGAAAATCGATACAAAATGAATCGCCAAAACAAAAAAAACCAAAGGTGTGCCCTGGACCTGACTTGTGTAACATCTCTTGAGTAATGGCTGCGGGTTATGTTTCCAGAAGGTACAATTTAGATTTCAAGACCCAGTAGCATAGGTACTACTATTTTATCCCAGTCTATTTAAAACCACTGTTGCACCAAACCTTGTTAAATAGCACTTTAGCGGCAATGGTCTATTACATTTGTGCTTGTTGGTGTGTAAATTATTTTCTCAATAGACAGTAATGACTCCATTTTGTCAGTCCTCCATCAATTCATGAAAGCTGCAGGGTGCATATGCAACCCGATGATCAGGGAATTATGCATGCAATTCCTGTTATTTATTGTTAAGTAAACAGACTCTAATACCCAATGCTGTGTATGAGCTTTTGCTTAACTCTTAATGGTTAAAGTATTTACCAGAACAGCTGCTTTTCTTCTAGCAGAGAGCTGCTTGTTTTGTGAAATGCTGTGGCTATCTTGAGTATAAATATCATTAAATAAAAACCTTTCATTTTGTTCAGTGGGATTTGCATTGCTAAATCCTCAGGTATCACACTAAAAAATTAGTCCAAAGTCTGTTAAAAATCCAAATGAGGTGTGTTAAAATAAGGCCAAATATCCAGGTGAGGGATCCAGACATACATTTGAAATGGGTATGTTCATGCACATAATGGGTGCCTGTGCATTGTTTGTACACACATGGACTACATTTACCCATCCAGATCTCACTTCTTGTTATCTTTGGTGTATGATTGTATATTATTGCAATATGCTCAGATATTGTTGAGTGTATATTGCATTCTCTATTCTGCAATTATATTATTTTTCTTTGTGAAAAGGGTGTCCATTCATTTATTTATGTGGTTGCACCCATTCCGTCTAGAGATGAAAATTTTCTCCTAACCACACTTGCACAGCAGGTACTTTAAACCCTTAGCTCTGGTATGAGTGACTCTGGCTTCTATTCCTGATTGCTGCTGACTTACTGTGTGATCTTGGGCAGATCTCTTCAGCTCTTTATGCCTCAATTACCCCATCTACAAAATGGAGTAGTAATTCTTACCAACCTCAAAAAAGCACTTCAAGACGTGTGGGTGAATAGTGCTATATACTTACAAAGTATGATTAACTTCAGATGAGTTTTTCCAAGTGTGATTTTTTTCCCCTCTTAATACTACAGCCTTAACTACTACTTGGCACATTTTTAAACTGAAGCAGGTTCCAAAATTTTACAAATGCAAAACAACCAATAACAAAAATACTATCCTATTTTTCCCACCTTCACAAATGTAGACATACATAGCCAAATCTATACTATTTATTCATAAATTGGATTAAAATATTAATTCCCTATTGGACCCTGTCACGGAGTCCCTGGGCGCTGCTCTGGAACTGCTCCCTACAAAGCCAATCAGGACTCTGGTGAAATCTCCTCTCTGTGAGCCGCCTGTCTTAAGGGCAAAAAGCTCACAGAGCTGCCACCTTCCTGGGTCTGACGTCGGAGCATTCAGCATCCTCTGCCCCTCCGTGCGCTTCCCACCGTGAGTCCGCCCAGGTGGGGTCCTGGGGAAGCCAGAGGGTCCTGCACCCCAACTTTGCAGTCAGACGTGACTCTTTAGCCAGCCAGTAAAACAGAGGTTTATTAGATGACAGGAACACTAAAACAGAGTTTGTAGGTACAGAGAACAGGACTCCTCAGCCGGGTCCATTTTGGGGGGCAGTGAGCCAGACAACCATGTCTGCACTCACCCTCCAGCCCCTCCTCCTCTGGGCTTTGTCCCTTTCCCGGGCCAGGAGGTCACCTGATTCCTTTGTTCTCCAATCCTTCAGCTATCACCTTGCAGGGGGGAAGGGCCCAGGCCATCAGTTGCCAGGAGACAGAGTGTCAGCCATTTATGTACACTGGCCCTTTGCTCTGCAACAATTACACCCCCTTATCCCACCACCTAGAGACTTGAGAAATGCATAGGGGAAACTGAGGCACCCCTACAGTATTCAGAGGAAACATTAAGAACAGTCCCATTTTGTCACAGACCCAGACCTTGCAAGTGGCTTGTAAATTACAGAGCAAAAACCATATAGTCTGCCCATAAATTCCTGAGAACAAAAGGCCACAATGGAACTACTGATGTACCCTGAACTATGGCAATAAAAGTGGTGCTGATCTCATGGATAATGTGGATTCCTTACTTTGCAGAAGGAGGAGAAACTCCCAAGTATATTCCAGTTGGATTTAGGTCCTCTACCTTCAATTCCTGTATTATTATTATTGATTATATTATAATATATTTGTATTACCATAGTTCCTAGGAGCACCAGTGGTGGACCAGCACTGCACTGTGCTAGGCACAGTACAAACACAGAACAAAGAGACAGTCCCTGCCCCAAGGAGCTTTCAATCAAAACAACATTTAGGGGACAAGTATGTACATGACTCCCTCCTACTGACATCAAAAGACTTTTTGTTTGAATCCAACTGTGGAATGATAGTTTCAATATGATATCACAATACAAAGGATTAATGACGATATATTTTAGATGTTCATCTTGGAGGCTCCCTAAAAGCTTCTTCACATACAGGAATCACTTAATCCAGTACCGAAATGCAGCCACTTCTCATAATGAGGATGGTGGAAAAATTGGCTGTATATAACAGCAGGGGGAAAAGGGAGATTTAATCCAATGGCAAACTTGGGCTCCTTACTACCAATAAAGTCTTCTCTGAAACTTTGAGAGAAAGGATGGGTTTATAAGGTGGATTGGGACTCAAGACTAGGTGGGGCCTTTCCCCCACCTCTGCTATAGTCTTCCTTTGTGATCTTGGGCAAATCATTGACTTGTTCTATGCCTCCACTCCCCATCTTTAAGTGGGGATACTGCTATTTTTTGTCTTGTCTGTTGAGATGGGAAGATCTTTGCAGCAGGGATGATCTCTTACTATCTATAATGTATGTACAGTCCTTAGCACAATGGGGTCCCAAGCTCCGGTGGGGTGTCTAGGCACTATCCTAACGCAAATCCTAAAAAAAAAAGAGCTACGTGCAGTAAACTGGGTGGCTCTTCGTATCCTTGGGATAAGTCATGTGTTAACATTTAAAGGACAAGTCCTGCAATCCATACTCAGTTCGTACCTGGGGGGAAAAACCCCTTGAAGTGAGCAGAGTAAAGCATGCAGGATCCAGCCTAGATTTAAAAAAAAAACATTTGGGTTTGTCAGTTTCAGCCTGAGAATCACTGAGAAGTGACAAGTTGACTCTACTCTAGTGTCCTTCCGTCCTAGTTCTGTGATGTAAAACCAATGTTCATTTGCAGACAAGGAAGGGAGCCATTCGGCATCCTGACAAATCAAAATGTAATCACATCTTCCTGATTTCAAAGAACATCCTGCTTGGCAGGTCTCCTTAATTATCCCAGACAGGTGTTTTTCAACAGAAGCTCGCTCATTTGTTGCCCTTTCTGCTGCCTTCTGCTTGAGCTAATGAAGCCTCAGTGATATATGTGGAATAATGGAGCAATTTACATAACCCCAGGTTAGGACAGCACAAGTAAGGAATCATGACTAGAGAAGGGCATTAAAGAGGGGCTGCAGGGGCAAAGCACCTCTCTCTCTCTGAGCAGAGACATCTCATTATCAGTGATAGGGAGGAAGTATTCCAGCACTAGGGGGGAAAAAAGTTGCTGTGTTTTAAAACTGTTGTTTGATAGCTTGTTAATATGCAGGCGCTGCTCAGTGAAAGGATCAGTCTGAGATCTCATTACTGTGGCTTTTACATCCTGTAGTGTTTGTAGTTAGTGAAAAGGATTGCCGCTACTTCCCTGGGGTAATTCATTTAGGGCCTGATTCTTTGTAAAAATGCATATGCACATTTCATGGTTGCAGAAATGTCTGTGTGTTTGCCAACACTGGCTGCACAACCTGGATACTTCTGCATGAAAAGAATTGTTTAGCTGGCTGGCTGTGTGCTTGCACAAATATCTGGCTTATGCATGCCATCATGGCAACTCCTCGCACATGTTTTTGAAAACCAGGCCCTCTGGGCCTCAGTTTTCCCCTCTATAAAATAGAAACGGGAATACCTTTTTCACAAGTGGGTGACAAAGATTAGCTGGTATGTATAAAGTGCCAGGGTGTAATCCTGAGACCATTTTTGTACCCTGTTCATATGAGTAAATCTGCAGAGGACAGTAGGATGAATCATGTTTGCAAGAGCTACTTGCATGAATGAAGGTTGAGGGTCAGCCCCTAAAATTCTATGAAACTAATTGATGAGTATGCTTTACTAGCCTATAAGTAATTATTATTTTATTTCCTCAAATCCATCTATGGTGTATGGAGAAGGCTCCTTGGTTCCGACCACTCTGTGTTTTCTGCCAGTCAGACTCAGACAGACGTGTATTGTGACAGGGTCAGGCCAGATGGCTACAGGAGAGTGATAGAAGGCAGATATATTAGCCCCAGGTTAAGTAGGTCCCTTTTCCCTGGGTAAGGTAACAGGGAAAGTTCCAGAACAACCAGGAACTTTCTGGAAACAATTAAGGCAGACAGTCTGATTAGAACACCTGCAGCCAATCAAGAAGCTGCTAGAATCAATTAAGGCAGGCTAATCAGGGCACCTGGGTTTAAAAAGGAGCTCACTTCAATTTGTGGTGCACGTGCAAGGAGCTGGGAGCAAGAGGCGCAAGAAGCTGAGAGTGAGAAGATGTATGACTGGAAGACTGAGGAATACAAGCATTATCAGACCTCAGGAGGAAGGTCCTGTGGTGAGAATAAAGAAGGTGTTGGGAGGAGGCCATGGGGAAGTAGCCCAGGGAGTTGTAGCTGTCACACAGCTGTTACAGGAGCCACTGTAGACAGCTGCAATCCACAGGGCCCTGGGCTGGAACCCAGAGTAGAGGGCGGGCCCGGGTTCCCTCCATCCCCCCAACTCCCTACTTGATACCGGCAGAGTTGAACTGGACTGTGGGTTCCACCCGAGGGGAATGTCTCTGGCCTGTTCCCTGATCCACTAGGTGGATCAGCAGAGACTGCGGGGATTGTTCTTCTTCCTTTCCCGATGCTGGCCAGTGATGAGGCTAACTGAGTGAACAGCAGATTTGAGCCACGAAAGTGGCCAAACTGAGGGCTGCTGTGAACCTCTGAGGCGAGAAAATCCACCAATAAGCACAGGACCCACCAAGGCAGAGGAGGAACTTTGTCATAGTATCTTCTAAACACTAAAATCCAGCATAATGGTACGTAGCCCTTGAGGGCATTTTTGCATTAGTCATCGGCCACTTTGAAGGAAGCTTCAAGCACAGCTGCATCTCTCATGACACTTGTTTGAGTCAAAAACCGGGGCTCGAGTTTGACCTGAGATACATGCACGAAGAGCTGTTTTTCCTTTGTTTCTGCAATGTATTAACTTGCACTGCAGGCAGGAAGCAGTGTAAGCACATTCCCCACACAGTCTATCAATGACTGAAACACTTTTCAACTTTAGCCACTGTAATTAATCAGAAGTGACCTCAGAACTGTGAAATCCTGCTAGAAAAGGAGTTTTTCCTGAAAGGCAAAGTTTAGGGCTGTATTTTCCCCCCAAAGTATTTTTTTTTCCAGCCTGAAGCAAGAACTGTTCTGGTTGAAAATCAATACTAGATTATCCAACCTGACCTGTCCTCCTCCTCCCAGTCTGTTCAGATGCCAGAGGAGGTAACTTAGATCTGAGCAGTAGCTATAAAACACCTAACTAACCAGGAATTACTGGGTAAAATCTCAGCAGAGTTGACTCACTCCTTCCAGCTTGCTAGGTAGAGGAATTAAATACCTTGTTTACCATGTGTGGATCTTTCTGACAAATCCATAAAAACAAATATTTATTATTAAAGAGCTCATGACATTTTCTGCAAGAGAGAATTTTCCCTAGGTGCTAACTAAAATTTCCTTTCTCTCACATTGTTGTAAAGGGTGCTTCCGGAGGCCTAGCTCCAACCTGAGTTGGTTTTAACACAACATTTGGGAATGAGGAACACTCATTTCAGAATTTCTTGGGAAGAAGTCTATAGGCCTTATGTGTGTGTGAGCGGGGGGAACAAGAGGGGGAATTAACACTGACTGTGTACACTCCACCTCCAGAACTATTATATGAATTGTGTGTTCATTTACTGTGAGTGCACACGCCAGCCAGCTAACTGCAAGTATAAATTAGGCATCCAACTGCCAATTAGGCATGCGAGAGTCAGACCAATTCAAAACATGATTCTGTTTATCTTTAAGGTTCCAGTACCTGCTTTTGTATTTTATGCACGCTCTCTTTGGGGGAGAGGGTTGATTTTCATGTTCTAAATAGTGTGATTATAAATTCTGGTCTAGAACTAAGAACAAGAATTTTATTTTTTTAATCCCCTTATTCAAAATAGGTGAGGATTTTCTTTGTTGAATTGCAAAAAGAACAGGAGGACTTGTGGCACCTTAGAGACTAACACATTTATTTGAGCATAAGCTTTCGTGAGCTACAGCTCACTGCATCCGATGAAGTGAGCTGTAGCTCACGAAAGTTCATGCTCAAATAAATTGGTTAGTCTCTAAGGTGCCACAAGTCCTCCTTTTCTTTTTGCGAATACAGACTAACACGGCTGCTACTCTGAAACTTTGCTGAATTGGGGATTCCAATGCATAAAGTGCTTAAGCAACTGTTTGGCTTTAAGCACCTGCTCACATGCCTTGTTGAATAGGGATGTACTTACGCAAAAGCTTAATTGGGGAGCGATAATTTTTTAGAAAACAAACACCACAAAATATTAAACAGTGTGTTTTTTCAAGCTCATTCCTCTCCTGATATGGTCGACTGAGCCCCTAGAACATTCCATGTGTGTTGCATCATCATGCAGAAGCTGAGATCTGATCTCTTCAGGAACTCTTCCTCTACGGGTTTGTTGCCCTGAACCTTGGGGTACTCAAAATCCAAACCCAGCTCCAGACAACAAAGGCCCTTTCTGTATGACCAAATGGAACCAAACCCCTGGATTAGAACACACCAGTCTTTGGGATGTTTGGAATAAGATTCAAAAGTTGGGCCTTAATGCCATCTCTCATAGAGATCAGGGATGGTGGGCTCAGCCCAATGGACTCACTTGTCTGCTTTTTGCATTTAATATGTTAAAACTTCTAATTTCTTATAATGCAGCATGATTGCATTAAGTCAGGTTTATTTCCACACACACACACACTGTCAGTCTTTTTTGCTTATATCCCAGTGGAGTGCATGTATGCTGCAGCATGCCAAAAGTCCTGAAAATCATGTTTCCCTGGAAACTACGTTAGAGAGAAATGATACTTTTCTCATTTTTTCCCTGGAAACTACATTAGAGAGAAATGATACTTTTCTCATTTTTTCATACTTTTGAAAATTTATATTAGATTTGGGACTAAGTTTTCTGAAGATTCACAGAAAAAATTAAATTGTTGCCTCCATCTATACGAGGAAGGCAGCGTCTCTGCATTCTTCTCTTTAAATGTAGTTACAGGATTCCTTTACTTCATGTCCCTGGTCTTCACTCTTCATTTTATTATGGACGAATAAAAATAAAGGCCATCTCCCCAACAATGCTTATTTGGAAATGACCCTAGCCCACTTTCCACAGCGAGGAGGAAAGAGGGATGATACCTGTGGTTTATAGGAGATTGCAAGCAAAATCGTTTCAAAATGTTCCCTGCACTAGTGTATGGGATTGAATGACTAATTGGGAGGGTGTTTCAGGGCTTTGGTTTACTTTATACACTCCCCATCCTGGTACCACAGTGAACCAGCAGGAACTAGTTACACAGACAAGTTATGCTAACGAATTATATTTTTGGTTGGTGCTCACACAAGGAGGACCAGAAAGCAGAGGGTTAGTGATTACAATTTGAATCCATTTGTACATTTTGTCCTTCCAACAGATGTGCTACTGAGAGATTCTCCCCTGGACATACACCTTCCCTGGGCTACATGCAGTGTGAAGCTTCTTGAAAGCTTTGGATAAGTGAAGCTTATGGATCAGGCTTAGGCTCGCTAGGACAAGGTAACTTATCAACTGCAACACTGGGATGGGGAGAATCAGTAGAAGAGTTTGCTTCACTGGATCAGACCATATAGTTTGAGACCTTGCCACTGGCAATGATCAAAAACAGATGCAAAAACCTCTCCCCATACATTATAATATCCCCGCCTAATTGTGCAATTCTGTATGTGTAATGGGGACATGGTTTCCTGGTGAACAG
Source organism: Caretta caretta (assembly GCF_965140235.1). Classification (NCBI taxonomy): domain Eukaryota; kingdom Metazoa; phylum Chordata; order Testudines; family Cheloniidae; genus Caretta; species Caretta caretta. Next base: position 8,692,342 of record NC_134218.1, on the reverse strand, counting down.
CTCACACCCTGAAGCATATTTTACTGGACCTATTAGCCAGCATAACTACAATTATTACTGATCATAGCCATGTCAAACTCCATTTACAGTATTTGACATCTTGTGGCAGTGAATTCTGAAGGCTGACAATAGATGATGTGAAGCAGCATTTCCTTATGTTTACTTCACTTGTCCTTGTGAATGGCATGGAGCAGGAGCATGCAGACTGATATCTGCAATTTTTGGCCAGCTGGCCACAACTTTATTTAACACTCAGATAACGCAGACAGGATAACTCCAGAGAGGCGATTCATCCTGGCAGCTGTGAAAATGGAGAACAGGGGAACATGTGCTCCAGACCCTTCTCAACCTTCCCAGAGGCTTCCATTCAGAGCCTCTCCAGGCATGTCCAAGGACCAAATGAGCCCACCTAGGGTGGGATCCACAAGGAACTTTGGTGTTGCAGTGCTGTGTGCCGTGGTGCCTAACTTTTAGGTGGCTAGAAAATCACAGGAACAAAACTGTGAACCACAAAGCCTAAGTTAGGCACCTAGACTCCCTCTCCAATTTGTGGAATGCCATCCACAAATGCCAGCATGCTAGGCAGGGAGCTGCCTAAACCAGCCAATGGGAGATGATGACCAAAAGCATGTGTCTTAAGCCCCAACCCCTCTAGGTTCAGAGCCTCAGCACTTGTCTACACACAGAACCTACAGCAGCACAGCTGAACCATTGCAGTGCTTCAGTGTAAACACTACCTACTCTGATGGGAGGGTGTGGCAGGGCCCCCTTGCTAGGTTCACAAAGTCACGCTGAGACCCTGGGTTTTGTAACTACTGGTGCGCTTTATTCTTAGGCTTGTTCTCACCACCATTTCACCAAGTACAAGCAACCATTCACCGTCTGCAGGCAGGAGGAGATATCACCCTGTTTCCATTCCCTGCCTTTTTCCTTTCCTCCTGCTCTTTCCTGGCTTCCTTCCCCTCAGGCTTTTATGCAGTCCCAGGCTAATTAGGTAACAGCTGTCTTCGCCTTCCCAATTAGGGCCAGGGTTATCTCCAGCCCACTTTAATTGGTTCCCCTAATGAGGAGCAGGCATGACAGAGGGCTGAATCTGCAACCCTTTGCCCAGCACCTGTCACAGAGGGATTCTCCCATTGTGTAGGTAATCCATCTCCCTGAGAGGCAATAACTAAGTCAATGGAAGAATTCTTCCATTGCCCTAGCACTGTCTCCACGAGGACTTAGGTTGGCTTAACTATGCTGCATGGGGGATGGATTTTTTACGCTTATGAGTGATGTAGTTATGCTAACCTAATATTCTAGTATAGACCAGGCTGCAGGAAGGCATCTATCTTTGCTTGCAATCCATAAAATGAGAAGATAGGCAGTCAAAACCCTAAGACACATTCCAGGCCCAAAACAAAACAACCAGGGAGCCGGGGGGTGGGTGGGTGGGGGGGGGGGAACTTCCCTTATAACCTTTAGCCTACTGTGTGGTGTGTTCACCCACGATATAGGAGACCTCCTGTTCAAGTCCCCTCTCCTCCTGCGGGGCAGAAGCAAGTTGAACAGGGATCGGCCACCTCTCAGATGAGTGCTTAACCATTGGGCTATGGAATATTCTGATGTGGAACATCCTCAATCTCTTCTGTTGAAGTTGTTCCACTTTAATTAAATATTAATTGGGCCAGCAAAAGAGTTAGTTGCTCTATAGCCAAGTGGTAGGGCACTCAGTTGAGAAATGGCATCCCCCCGGCCTGTTTTGTGTACACTTGCCTGAGGAGTCCAATCCAGTAGGCAGCCTCTGAGCACGCCTACTGGATCAGGCCCTGCATGTGACTTAGGTGGCCAAATGCCCATCTTCCCCCGTTCCTGAATTGCTTTGGGGCTCAGGCAGGAGCACCCACTCTGCACTCAGGGGGCCATGCCTCCTGCCCGCCCCATGTTCCGGGGCTAGGGTGCTTGGGCAGCCTGGGGCTGGCAGTGGCCATTGTGGTGGTGGGGCTCTGCTGGGGGCAGAGCCTCAGGCTGAAGGGGTGGGGCCAGAGGCTAGCCACCCCGAACCAATGGTTCATGTACCGCCCATGTCCACACCATTCTTGATTGTGTAGACCTCTGTCATATCTCCCTTAGTCATCTCTTTGCAGAATAGTCCCGGTCTTTTTAATCTCTCCTTATGTGGAAGCTGTTCCAAATCCTTATTTATTTTTGTTGCCTTTCTCTACACCAATTTTAATATATGTTTTTTGAGTTGGGGTTACCAGAACTGCATGCAGTATTCAAGGCATAGCCGTACCATGGGATTTATATAGTGGCATTATGATAGTTTCTGTTTTAGTATCTATCTCTTTCCTAATGGTTCCTAACATTGTTAGCTTTTTTGACTGCCACTGCACATTGAGCAAATGTTTTTAGAGAATGATGATGCCAAGATTTTTTTCTTGAATGGTAACAGCTAATTTAGACCCCATTATTTTGTATGTGTAGTTGGGATTATTTTTCCAAGTGCATTACTTTGCACTTATCAACACTGAATTTCATCTATTGCCCAGTTTAGTGAGATGTCTTTGTAACTCTTTGCAGTCAGCTTTGGACTTCACTATTCTGAGTAATTTTGTATGATCTGCAAATTTTGCCACTTCATTGTTCACTCCCTTTTCCAGATAATTTAGGAATATGTTGAACAGCACAGGTCCCAGTACAGATCCTTGAGGGATGCCACTATTTAGTTCTCTGCACATTGAAAACGGATCATTTATTCCTACTCTAAGTACAGACTTAGCTTCTATTTAACTGACTTATTGCTTAGTTTGTCAGTTGTAGTAGGTAACTGAATGGCTCTGGGATTCACAACATTAATGCTTTTTATTTGATTCAATAGAAGTTCAATAAATTCAAACCCCCAGGAAGGGGCAGTTTACAGAAGAAGAATCCTTAAGTGACTTATTTATGTTCCCTGTTCCTATGCTCTGGATCTTGCCTAATAACCTTCTAATGTGTCTGGCACATCTGGGAATACAGACACTCCCTGGGTTACGCAAGACCTGACTTACGCAAATCCGCATTTACGGAAAAAGTTCCGTAAGCTAGAAATAGAAGGGGTTTTTTTGTTTGTTTTTTTGGGTTGTTTTTCTTTTGCATAACAGTCGGGTATACGTTTCCGACTTACGCAAAATCCAGATAAGTCAGGGAGCATCTGTATGGTGCAGGAAAAATCTCTCTTGGCTCTTTATTTTTTTTAATAGATAGCCCAATCCTGCCACACTGGCTCAGGCAAAGTCCCATTGATCCCACAGCTTTTATTCAGGCTCAGAGACTTTGTAGGATGAAAAGACCAGGGAGCACTCTATTCAGTGTTCCCTGAGTCTGTTCTATATTTACCCACTTAGCAATAACAGAAATACAGTGGGGGAAGCAATCTCATGCACCTAATTAATTTGCAGGAGATTTATCTATTGACCACAAGCAGATGAGACAGCTTGTTTGTATATCCTTTGTCCTAGTTTTCCTCTCTGTTTAAAGATCTGGGAGATGAAACATCTATGCCAAGAAAAATGTTGCTCAGCGTACACTTTCTACACAAACCCATCCCTGAATGTAGAAATCGGTAAAGTGTGACAGTGAGGAGCGCTACCTGGGATGTTATGCACTACAGTTGTGTTAGGTTGTGTTAAATTCCATAACTACTGGCTGTTTTGAGTTAGATATCATTGGCAAAAGCTATTTATTAGTAAATGCATGGACCAAGCTTTCATAAATAGCTTCTAACTTGTCCATTTTGGTGCACAATAGTTTGCATGCAGGAAACATACATTTGCACTTGGGAATGGGGGTTTGTGTGTAGAAATCAGGCCATCAGATGGCTATTTATCCCACTTGTGCAAGAAAATGCCCTTTTGTGTTTGCGAATATGGGGGATGTATGCACAAAAGCTGTGGGAACTATTTTAGGATCCTGGCTGAAGCTTCTTGGAAAGTGTCATCTTTTGTTTGAGTGGAGGCCAGCTGAAGTGAGGGCCTATGAGTTCTGTTTTGTAACCAGTTTAGCAATATTTTAATTGTCACTTGGTCTGACATATTAGTCAGTCCAAAAAGTCCAGGTTTCTAAACTCCGTACTGGGGCTGAAGGAGCCATAATCAGAGATTCTTTATCACAGTGTTTTAGATTCTCTGCTTGATTTGACCCTGCCTACCATAGTAAGGAATTAGCTCGGCCTCATTGTCAGCATCATCATCATCTTCTGGAGCAGAAGGAGGAGCAGCATGGTTAAAAAGGTAGCAGTCAGGTAGGAGACAGCCACAAGGAAAGGAAGCTGTTGTCCTGGCTGTCATTCCTATGCTGAACATTTCAATATTGGTGACTATCACCACACCATGAGTGAGGATACTTTGCCTTCTGGTGCTTTTCGGGGCTGCCTTCAGCCCATTCTTTCTTTCTGAACAACCTTAGCTACATCATCTGTGTCACACTGGAGACAAGGCTATACATCAGGTCTTGACCCTTTGCTGCTTTTGCCACCGAATGCACATGGTTTTTCAAATGGATCAACAGCAGCGCCCCCTTCTAAGGCTTTTCTGTCCCGCATTGGGTCCCATTGCTGCCTTCTGAGCAGAAGGCTTCCAGTCACTTGGATGGCGCTTGTCTGGAGGCTGTGTGACATGCCCTTGTTATGTCTGATTCTTGTGAGCAGGCACCATATATTCATGATTCTTCCTCTGGAATTCCCATAGAGAACAAGATGCTTGTGAATTTCACTCTACCACCTATTTGCATGAAAATGCAAATGTACTAAATTGCTACAGTGGGAGGAGGGAGAAAAGGACATCCTTTCTGAGGGGAGATCTCATGTTCTGCAGCAGAGAACCCCAATGAGTCCTCCAGCAAAGCCAGGGTAGATCAGACATGACACTCCCAATATTTCTAAGATTAAAAAAGAAGAAAACAAAAACTCTTTTTTGGGAGGCAGGAGAAGGAAGTGGGGGAAATCTAGGCAATCTTTTGATACCATGAAATATAAACAGAAAAACAAAACAGCCCTCCCTTTTTTCCCTTAAGTTATAACAGAGTTTATAAAATATCATGGATAAGGTGATCACAGCTGCAGGCTAGTAACTTTGTTCACACAGGTACTTTCTCTCCAGTGCAGTTTTTGATTTGACCAGGAGAGATAATGTTAATGGAATCTTTTCAGACCAGGATTTCATGAAACCAGAGCTGTAAAATAGCTGGACTTCAAAAAGAATTGTACGGTGTGCTCACGCTATGGACCTTATGTGTTCTCCAATTCCTGTTAATATTTGGCAAAAGAAATCTGGCTGTTTCAGGAGCTGTCTCTCCTATGATACATCTGGGCTTAATTGTCTCCCCAGGCAGATCACTGCGCACTCATTGCTTTTCAAATATGTTCTGTACTTTTTACTAACACCTTGTTTTCTATAGAGCATTCAGCACACTTTATATAAAAATAACTTTTATTGAGTTTCTCTGCAGCACAAGGAAAGCTACAAGTAGACTTCACAATACGCAACCCTACCGGACTTAGTACACTTGTTATGTTGATTGAAAGATACATTTTTAACAAGTATGTAATAGTCACTTAACTGAGGCTATTACAGATCCAAATACTGTAGACACAAAACAGAACATCGTCAATAAAAATTGACTTGAAACGGCACTATTTATCTAATCAACAAATGTCACTGGAATGATTGGATTATATCATTTCTTTTATTCTTAGCAAAGGCCAAGAGACACAGTTATCTTTACAGCAGCTAAGTCTAACTGGGAATCACAATGTCAGGGATTTTTTAGGGCTACTTTTCAACATTTTGGGTTCCTATTTGAAAATGTAGGTTTCAGGGTCCTGAACTCTAGTTCCTTTCTACAGTCCTGTTAAATCTGAGCTCTTACTGTGGTAATTAATTATTATGATCATACCAAGAGGCCCCGCCTGGGATCAGGAGGTACCACACAAACTATACAATCCCTGTCCTCAAAAATATTACCATCTAAACAGGGAAGAATGACAACAGATAGGATGGGAAAGCAGAGGCAAAGTGACTTGGCAAAGGTCACGCACCAGGCTGGGAATAGATTTGTCTGGGTTTCTTGAAAATAGTGCTGTAGTCACTGAACCACAAGACCACACAGAAAGTTCTTCAATGCTTACATTTGTTCCTTGCAACAGCTGAGCCAGGATTTCTGTTCAGGTGGGTGATGGGTGATCCTGGCAGGGGGCTGCAGGCTGGGACTTACTGAAATGGAAGACCATGGAACTCCCTTATTCCAGGGGTTGCCACTCTATAAATCAATTCCTAAAAGTATTTCTAAAAACTTGGAGAAGAGGCTTAAGCCATTCACTGGGCCTCACCCAACAGTGTAATGCCAGAGGGGTTGTGAGTGTGGAGAGGTTAGTGTCTGACTCGTGCTATAGTTCAATGAAAAAGTATAGAGGTACTGCCCAGTTCCCACCAGGCTGACCTGAGTCCCCCAATCCCACAACAATCCGTGATCTTGCTGTATTCTCATTACTGTTATGCAAGTCTATTATGAAGGTTATTATAGATCGCACCTATAAATCAACATGGTGCTTTGTAAACAGAGGTGTGATATAGCCAAAGAGCTTACATAAGAAAAGACAGACACAGGGCAGCACTTCAGGAGCAGTGGTTATAGGGGGAGAAAAAAAGAGGAAGGATTTCCTGTAGCGGTGAGTTTTATGGAGGGATTTGAAGGAGCAGAGGATGCCGGAGGGCTCAGAGCAGAGAGGCTCCAGGCCAATGGAGTCAATCATAGCTGTAGGTGGAGAAATTCTGTCAGTTTTTCAGCAAGAATCACACAAGACTAATAGGACAATAGCAAACTGATGTGTGAATGTAGTCTGTTCTGTTCATGTGAACTTCAGTGGGGCTAATTTTGTCCATTAACCATTCTAAGAGTGAGACATACTTTCTACTTACAATAGGCAGCTGGAGTACTGTTTTTCATGCTAATATTGTCTCATTGCTTCCTTGTGCTCCTCACATCTGTTTTGTCTTGTCTTGTCTGAGACTTAGATTGTAAGCTCTTTGGGACACAGAAGGTCTTTTTGTTTTGTGTGTATACAATGCCCAGCACGGTGGGGTCCTGCTCTGTCATAGGGTTCCCAAGGCGCTATCACAATACAAATAATTATAAATGGGAGGTGTTTGAAATGTTTGCGCCTTCTCATGCATGTGTAGTACACTGGCTATGAGAAGAGAACCTCACACTCATGGCAAATATCCAGTGGTTCTCAAACTTTTTTTTCCACGGACCACTTGAAAATTGCCGAGGGTCTCAGCGGACCACTTAATGAGCTTTCCAAATGTTGTTTGTACCATTAGCTAACTATTGTGAAGCCTTTTCTCCCCTGCCATGGCAACCCCAGAGCTGGCAGTGGGAAGGAGGGGGGGGGGCTCTCCTCCGCCATAGCATCCGCAGAGCTGAAGCTGGGAAGGAGGGCCGTCTCTCCCCGGCAGCTGCAGCCCTGGAGCTGGGGCAAGTCACCTTTTCTCTGGCCACCGCAGCCCTGCACATCCCAAATTCCTCCCATCCCCTCTTCTCACCCCACTGCCCCCTCCCACCTACCCCCTATTTCCCCCAAGGGCCACCACCTCACCTTACATATGCGTCTTCTCCAGGGTCCAGGCACCTAATTAGTGGAGCCGTGCCTGCTAGTGGAGCCTCCACTCATTAGGTGGGTGGCCCTTCATTCTCTCGTGTGTGGCCACCCAGGTGCCCATAGAATCATAGAATATAAGGGTTGGAAGGGACCCCAGAAGGTCATCTAGTCCAACCCCCAGGTCATCTAGTCCAACCCCCATCTTAGAGGGAACTATCCGCGGACCACCTGAATGGAGCTTGCGGACCACTGGTGGTCCACGGACCACAGTTTGAGAACCTCTGGGTTAAACTATATATTACTTACAGTGGGCAAGATTAGATTCTCTGCACTTTAAAGTCTTTAAACCACGATTTGAGGACTTCAGTAGCTCAGGCATAAGTTAGGGGTTTGTTACAGGAGTTGGTGGGTGAGATTCCATGGCCTGAGTTGTTCAGGAGGTCAGACTAGAGGATCATAATGAACCCTTCTGACCTTAAAGTCTATGATTCTATGATTTACATTTTGGGTTTCTTTTTTGTAATATGTACCAATCCCATTTTGGCTCTCTAAGTGCCAGTAGAGCTCTTCTGGGCATGTGTAGGAGGGTGAACACAGACGTAAGTGCCATGGGATTAACACACATCTCTCCATTTAGCCCCCCATGAGAGAGCATGAGAAGTTAATACTGAACACCCTTACCCCCTGAAAGGACTATCATCACATTCTTCAAGGGAAATGAATTACGGTGGTTTTGCAAAATACGACAAAGAGATAAGACAGCTCCTCAAATACATGGGTGGATTGACTCACTTCCAGCAGTGTTGGAGGGAATTGTGAGGTTGGATCTTTAGCTTCTTGGGGCACAGGAGTTTAATGAAAGCTCTTCTAAAACTGTAGTGGCAGAGGGGATACAGGACAGGATTAACAGCAGAGTTGATCCACAGGAGCCAGAAGGAAATCTCATACCAGTAATCAGGGATGCAGTGGCCATGGCAAGCAGCTCGGATGATCATGAGGAGGGTGTATGGTGCCCAGCAAAGCCCAAAAATGCTCACTATAACTGCCAGTGATTTTGCCACCTTCTTGTCTCTGGAGAGCCTGAAACGCTGTGTGATGCTCTGGGAGACCATCTTCATCCGTTTCTCTAAAGACATTGTAGATGCTGAGTGTTTATAGCCCCTCTTGTTGAAAGACCTTGATTTCTCACCAAAGGGCCCAGAGCTCTTTGAGTTTGATATCTGTGAGTCTTTCACACTCTGACTGGCATTGGCAGCTCCTTGTTGTGTTTCACATTTAGGAAGGTCTAGGGTTTCACCTGGCTCTTTCTGGTCCCACTTACAGCATTTTAGGGAAAGCTTTCCTTCCGGGCTCATTTCCATCTCTTCCATGAACGACTGGCTTTGTACTTCGTGGAAGATGTCTAGGCGGATTTTGGTGCGTTTCTGAATGTTCAGATAAATGCTCAAGTTGAAAAACAATACACTGATGAAAGGGGCGAAAAACTCCAGTGTGGAGGCCGTCATGAGAAAATACCAGTTGTAGAAAAATTCAGCATAGCATTCCCCATCAGGTATGATGCTCTGGCCTGTTACATATTCCCAGCTGATAATTGCAGGTCCATAGAGCAGGAAAGCTAAGACCCACACCATTACCATCTTCAGCACTGCTTGCTTGGTATTACCTTGCTGAGCTCGGTATGTGACCTGGAGGGGAAAAATCTTTTCTTAGCTATGACCAAATACATTAACTGGCTTAGACTGTTTTACAAATTGTAAAATTTCTGGCAAAGTTGCTATGCAATATCTCTGCAATGTAAAAAATACATGTGCTGGAGACAGCAGACCCAATCACTACATAAATCACACTCCCACAGAGAAGAGCTAGGACCTGGTCCTTTAACTCCAAAACATACTTGGCTCATGATTGGCTTAGAATACATTTCAGGGAGATATTCACCGTTTATGTCAATGAATCATTCTTGATACGTAGCCCCAATTTGGTATCTGCTTTTTAACCCCATTTCATAGATGGGTAAAATGAGGCAGAGAGAGATTGGTATTTGTCCAAGGCTGCACCTTGAGTCAGTGGTAGAGCTGGGAATAGAATCCAGGGAGCCTCAATGTCTAGTCTGCTACCCTAGCCATATGCCTATGCTTTCCCTGAATGCACTTTGAAATTGTTAGAAGGGCCCACGCCAAACTCCTGTGTCCAACACATGTGAGCTTTGATGCAATTTGGCCCCGGATCTCTGAACTTTATGCATGGGGTCCCTCTGTAGATATTTTGTTCTGTATTTGGAACCCTTCTAGCCTGTGAGTTGCTGTTCACCTCCTGTAAGGTGCTGAGCACCCTCAATTCCCATTGTAATAATTGTGCATATAGGACACTTGGCACCTTGCAAGATTCCACTGCAACCTGTGCACCAGTTCCTGAGTGAGACTGACTGTAACTCTCACTAAAATCAGTTTGTTTACTCTGGAAATAACCATTCAAGTTGGTAATAAACTGTTTACCTCACTCAGATTGACTGGTTGTCACTCAAACACCTTCTTCACAGACAGCGTTTGAGGGACAATCTGCTTCATGGGTTCTGAACCTCAAAGGATTTGATTGTTTAAAAAAACACACACCTGAAGTCAAGGCTTGCAAGTGAATTGTATATTTCCCAGGAATTTGTCTTTCCCCTGGCTAAAAGATTCATAATTTCCCAAGGAATCAAACAGCTTTTATTTAGCACAGATGACTCCAGACAATAAAATGAGGGGAAAGGCTTTTCTCATCTCTGACATGTCAGTACTTACCGCTCTTGTCACAGAGAGGAATCTGTCATAGCTAATCAGTACAATGTTGAAGACTGAAGAGGTGCAGAGCAGATAATCAATTACCAGCCAGAGCTTGCAGAAGCTTTTCCCAAAGGCCCATCTTCCTGTCAGCACATAGGGCACATACAAGGGAATACAAAAGGCACCTGTAATGAGAGGTGTTTATATTTGAAAGGGCTTCTGCACCATGCGCACGTGCTTGAAAAAAGTAACTCTCTCAAATGAACGCTGAGAATAACTGTTGGTGTATGTGATGTCATTTGCAAGTCTGCTCAGTGGCCTTGGATGGCCATGTTGTGTATGGGCCAGCTTGTGGCTGGTGTTGGTTGGGTCACTGTTTGTGATTTGCCAGTGAGAGTCTCTTCAAAAGCTAATCTGTGACACATCAGCAGCAGCATAGGCTGGCAAGGTAGAAAGGAGCCCATTAGATGAGAATTCTGGCTCATGAACATCCAGGCTGTGATTTTCAAAGTGGCCTAAAAGATTTGGGGCCTGGATCCTTGAAGACATTGGTGCCTAGCTCCCATTGATTTCAGTGGGGGATAGGCACCTAAATACCTTTGAGGATCTGGGCTTTGGTTGCATGACTCCTATGAAAATTAATGGGAGTTGGGTGCTGAAATGCCCCAGGAAAAGCTTGAAATTGGAGTTTTAAAGGAAAACTGTAAAGCAAGGTAACAATTTGGATTTTTATCCATTACTGCCTCATGGTGATGCATAAAGAGAGACTCCCAATTCTCCCTTTAAAAATCAAAGCTTCCTTGGCTTGTATTTTGACCTGAGCTCCTCTTTGCTGGACGGCCCAGGTCAGTTCCTTTGGAGGGGCTCACCAGTGCTCTCAGCTGAAGGCCTGATCCTACAAAAGCTTACACAGGGTGGCTAGTTGACTCCAGTGCATGTGTGTTTGCAGAACTAGGTGCTCAGGTGTCATCTACGTGCTAGGTGCTCTGGAGTCATCTGCTGCTTTCTCTGCTCCCTAAATGAAGGGGAGGGGAAGATGAGTATGCTCCCCCTGCAATTGGCACACAGGGAAAGCTGAATCTCAATGTACTGCCTTATCACTGTTAACATACCCAAACCCTCCAGTGATTTTGCCCAGATTCTCCAGCAACATGCCAGAGGTGAAGGCTTGGTAGTTCTGTCAAGATACAAATCAATTTTGAAACCTATCACTGAGCTCACCTGTATATCAGAGAAGCAGGGAAAGACTGAATCAAGGTTTTGCTGGGCTTTGCAGCTTAGCTCTAAACCAGGGGCTGTTCAGAGGCTCTACCTAATTTGTCTAACATTCTGAAGCACATAGAAGCACAGTTCAGTAACTCTGGCTTCCTATTTTTGTATTTGAGACATTAATAATGTCCTTGCTTATCGGTGTGACTGTGACAGCAAAAGCTGCTCTTGGGTCTCCGAAGTGTAAGTCTGAAGGGTGGTGGGTGGGTGGGTGGCTGGTGTATGTGTTTTTGTGTGTATGTGTTTGTGTGTGGCAGCTAAAGCAATCTCTCACTGGTTTGATGGCCTATAATCCTTCCTGGGAGTTGGGACCATTATCCATTCCTAGCTAAACGTCAATAAAGAAATCCACACCCTTCCTCCTGCATAATCCCCCTCCCGCGGAGATGCGTGTTGCAGCTATTAATCTTTGGCTCTAGGGATTGGTCAGGGCTGCATTCAGAGCCGATCTGAACTCAGCCCTTTGGTTTCAGCTTCACAAAGCAGGGCTCCCTGACTGAGTAGGAGAAATGGGACGGTGCACCCTTCTCCTTCAGTGAGGCATGCAACTTGTTCTCAAAACTTCTGGCAAGCTACAAGTCTGCGCAGTTACTCCCACTGCACGTGCATCACTATTAAATAACCCCTTGCAAGACAAAAAAAGTGATCAGTTCCTGCAGGGCTCATTTTGCTGTCCACCCCCTCGGACGTAACTAACAAAACAAATCTCCAACTTGGGCTCTTGGTTTTGTTTTTTGTTTTGTTTTTTTTTTACAATGCACGTCTCACAGAATAGCATGTCCTTGTGGCCGGCCTGATATCAATGTTGCCATGTTAACTGGGCATCGCCAAACGTGTAAATAACTGGACTTCAAACTGCATCTTCTTTCCAGAATAGACTGCAGAGGCAAGTGCGTGTGCCGTGTAAACGGATCTGCGTTATCCATCGGTGTGTACAGCCGTATCTAGAGTATGCTGTGGAAGGAAGATGCGGTGATAGATAATCTCCGTGTGAAGTCCAGTACTTAGAGGGGAAATAACCCATGTTTTATATTGCCCATATTATTACAGTAAAATTTGTTCTGATTTTTGATACCGGTTAGCTGTGGGTGACAACCCTTTGCAAGGGAACAGCAGGAGCTCACGCATTTGCAAAGATTGCCTGGAAGACCATTTTTACCTGAGCCACAGGGAAATGACTGGATCGAGCCCCCTATTTCTCTCTGGAGTGGCTGATAACGCAGCCCCTAACATAAAGCCCAGCTCCTGGGATCTTTGCTGCTACCTTTTAAACACACGCAACTTTCAGCCCAGCGGGGAAACCTTGTGTCCGAGTTGCTGTTACTGAATCTGCTGGCCCCGGGAACCCGAGCTGGGAAAAGTGAAACCGACGTGGTACTTTACCTACTAGGAAATCTGAGATGGCCAGGTTGAGGAGGAAGTAATTGTTCTGGGTCCGCAGGCTGGAGTCCACCACGAAAGCCAGCATGACCAGCGCGTTCCCAACCACGGTGGTCACGATCAGCAGAGCCATGAGCGCGGCCAACGCGATGGTCCACGTGGCCCCGAACCTGCCCGGCCCCAGCAGCTGGTCCCCAGCTCCTTTGCCTTCGGCCGCTGGGGCGCTGAGGGGCCAGTCTTGCAGGCTGCTGTCCATTTCAGCACCACGCCGCTCCGCGATTCAGGCGGTAGCGCTGGTCCGCACCATGCCCGTGGCAGGGGCTGATCCAGTTTGCCAGCGGGGCCTGATTCTTGGGCAGAGTCACACGCAGCCCAATAGGCAGCGGCGGCTGCCTGGTTCCCCCCCGCTTCTCGGAAGACCCTGAGAGGCACCAGTCAAGAGGGAACCGAAGCGCTTCTGGCCGCCGCGCTCAGCTTGCCAGGACTTGGAAGGAGCAAAGGGGTCTCACTCCCGAGGGGTTAGTACCTGATCTCTCCCCACCGGGATGGGCTCGGTGTCCGCCGCTCCTCTGAGTGGCTTCATGCCTCTGACCAGCCTAAACCTCCGTGTGCCCCCGCTGGCTGCCGAGTCCCAACGGGCGGGGTGGTGTGCAGACCAGGCGGTGGGAGGCAGGAATCACACCGCAGCCACTCCGGGTTAGCGAAGCGCTGCTCCCAGTGTAAACGCTCCACGGCTTCTGCAGAGAGGAAGACCCAGCGGGAGGCCGCGCGGTCACTGGCTGGAGTGTTCAGTCTCTCGCCCGCCAGCTGTTTTCCCCCTCTTCCCGACTCCGTGTCCCTGGGTCTGAGAGCTCCCCGCCAGGAGACAGTGCTTCTGTGCGCGGATGAAACAACTGGCCGCCTTTTAATGAGGAACGGATCCAGACTTAGAAATAATCCACTAAGAATTTGGAGGATCGGTGATACTGGACATGCTACCTGAACCTTCCCACTCACCGTGGGTGAAGTGACAGCGGGATCCACAGGGTCCCACACTATAAATACAGGGAATCGAGCAAATAGTAGGAGACAGGTACCTGCCAGGGTGCAGTAAACACCAGGGTTTTAATGGAATTTTCTGTATACAATATGCATAGGAATTGCTGTACCAGATCAGACCCATGGTCCCTCCAGTATAATATCCTTTTTCCGACAGTGGCTATCACCTGTTTCAGAGGAAAGTTCAAGAAGGCTGGACAATGATGAAATAATTTTCCCCTCTCAGTTAATGGTTGTCTAATGTCCAGAAGCAGGAGGCTTTATTACCCTTCTAATGTTTTAATGCAATCGAATGTAAATGTGGATGCCCACAATAGCCACAGAAAGATCCCATGTTGTTTTGAATCCCACCATGCTCTTGGCCACAATAAGGTGTAGTGACAATGCAGCCTGATTCTTCTCTTAATTAGGTGTAAATCAGGAGTAACTCCTCTGGAATGAGTAGAATTAGCCACTCAAGCATTACCCACACAGCAGGAGAGAAGGACATTAAGCTTCCTGTGATACTGGATGCTGTGTTGCTGACTATTCTCAATCTTTCTAAAACCAAGTTTGGAACATTCTGAGAAGGTCCGTTTTCATTAGAAAGATAAGGAGGACTTGAGGACTTCAGAAGTGAGCTCACGAAAGTTTATGCTCAAATACATTTGTTAGTCTCTAAGGTGCCACAAGTCCTCCTTTTCTTTTTGCGGATACAGACTAACACGGCTGCTCCTCTGAAACCTGTCATTATGCAAGGCATTAGAAAGATAGAACCTAATGCTCCATCATTCCTCCAGGTTACACTCTTCACTTTCTAATAAGAATAATCTTTACTCTGCTAGTGTCTACTATCTGTTATTTTCATCCTAGAGAATCACCAAGGACCCTAAAACCTATTTGCAGAGGACCTGATCCAGTTCGCATTAGGAGTCTTTCCACTGACATTTACTTCAGTGGGGAATTGGATTGGGCCCACTAAAATGCAGCCACCTCTGGGGGAGAGGATGCCCACAAGAGAGGCAACTAACATGCTGCAGAGGAGGCAGGAAATGATGGGCTGAAGACCCTGGACAAACACTTATTCTATAGAAAAATTCTTAACTATGAAATATTCTGTAAATTGTTAGAGAGTAGCGATGAAGGACTAAGACTAGAAAACATCATGAACCCTAAAACATGCATGATTCTAATGTTGTAGGAGACCTGTGGAATTCTCATAACTCCAAAACATATTTTCACATAGCAATGTGTAACTGGCGGTAGAGTTCACCTGGGAACCCACCACCACCTTATTAGCAGTGGTTGATCTTGCTGGGAAAGGACTAAGGAGGTTCTGCTGACACTGTGACTCATTGCTTGGCCTGGATATAATGAAGGTGGAAGTAGCTCTCTGAAGAAAGCAAATTGAGGGTGTGGGCTGAGCAGTCTTGAGGGAGGAACCCTTTGGAGCAGCCAAACCTAGGAAGAAGGCTCAAGCTGATTGTAATGGCCCCAGTCCAGCACAGAACTTAATTATGTGTTTCCCTTTAACATTACTGGGACTATCTGCAAGCTTAAAATCTCTGTTGGGTCACAGTTTACGTTACGATTGTTTTCTGCATTTAAAAAACAAACTGGAGGATAAAGTTTGGACTTTGCATATGATGTAGACTGTATTTAAAAAACAGATTGGGAAAGGCAGATCAAGGATATTAGACAAAACATCTTCAGTGTTCATCAGTGAACAAAATGTTGTGGGATTTGCAGTAGTGAGAGAAGCTTCCCCATATGCATAGGAAGTAATGATTCAACTCAGTACCACAAAGCCTGAGAACAGAAGGGTTCTGCCCAGAGTCATTTCACAGACATGACAGAGGATGTCACTGTGTGCTTGTCACCACCAGCACAAGAAACTGAATAAATAAGATTAAAAGCAAAGTGGAAAAAATACAGAGAAAATGCACCATATGTGAGATAAAAATATTTCTACCTGAAATAGTCAAGGGCTGCAGGTAAGGTGGCTATTTGTGCATTCGTTATCCAAATAATTTCATGCATTTCTACAGGGAAGCTATGAGGAGACCAGATTTAATGATAAGCTTGAATGAATATCAGTATGTTCCAATAGATCTGCTGCTATATTTAGAACAGGTGATCGCCTCTTCTATGCTGGGTGTTCTCTTGGCACTAATGGGAGTGGCTTTTCAGACTTCTGTGAGTGTTTGATCATAAACTGATTAATGAACAAACAGGTCAGCTTCACTTTGCTGCCCTTTGAGGGGTCATATGATTCATCACTTGTAAATATTCAGGCAGCCACTAGGTATTCATGAAAATGTTTACGATCTTCCAGTGATTCTGGGTCTGTGAATGCATTATTCATGATCTATTAGTAGTTATTCACTATTGACCATTCATCACTTGGTATTCTCCTGCACACAAAGTTTCCATCATCCAATTGGAAGCAGAAACAGTACCCGGTGACTAAGGTAATTTAAGATGGTTACAAGCGATTTGCTAATTGAAATATGGCCTAAATTCTTAATGACGATGGCTAGCCCTGACTAAATCTCCCTGCAGTGTTAATTACATGACACTTGCCATAGTAGCGCAGACTATCAGTGTAGTTCAGTATCTTGCCCTAGCAATGACCTTTATCTCCTACTTCAGTGTAAGGTAAAAAATGTCTAAAAATGTGCTTGGGACAACGGTGCAATATCTTGGCAGTAGGAGAAAAATTCCCTCCTGACCCCCACAGGTGATCAGATTAAACCCTGAAGCATGAGGGTTAATAGAACTTCTAGCTTTCTGACCTACCTGCCCATCAAGTGCATATCATAGACATGTATATATAGGGTGAAATTCAACACTGTTCAGAAGGTCCATGCCAGTCCTATGCATGATTTAAGTGCCACTTAGTCCTTTGGGGCTTATATACCACTTAAGTCCCACTTATGCTCAAATGTCCAATTGGACTTAAGGGATGAATAGGGCCTTCCTTGTGTGGGCCTTCTGCACAGTGGTACATCTCACCAATAAATATTTAACCCCTTTAAATAAATTTTCCCTAAGGGGTGAGTTCCACAAGTCAAAGAATTATTTTATACTTCTATCCATTTTGAATTTGCTACCCCGTCAGATGGACATGAGCCCTAACTCCGATAGCAACTCCCCTGAGCTCAGTTCTCATTCTGGATATGAGCTTTGCAGCTGGCACCTATTTTTAAAGAGGGTGTAAATGTAATGTGTGTGCCCTTTAAGATTGCTTTACACTAAAAGTGCAGTGTAGACAAGCCTCTAAGCCCTGTTACACTTGAAAGTTATTTTGGATTAAGATAGGGTTTAAGATATGAATTTAAAGTGCTGGAATTCTGAAATAAGAAGGTCCATCTGGGGAGCTATTGAGGAATAGCTACTGCAGTTAATTTACCCATGTAGACAAGCCCTTAGTATAAATGAGAAATGGCTTCCCAACTCCCCTGATTTTTATGGAAGTTTAACATTGAATGTAGCAACTGGCCCCTATCTTTAGACTGGGACAAATCAAAGTCCTGGATCCAACCCCCAAACTTTGGGAGTGTTTGGACCAACATACTGATCCCAAATCTGTGGCTTAGGCTCATGTCTAAATTTTAGTTTCATTGAACACTGCTGTTCTTCGCTCGCTGTTTGGTATTGACAACCATGGGCCTTTGGGGTTGTGGTTGGGAACCTGTAGTCAGGCCCTCGCACATGGCACTCTCATCGTTTTGCACATAGCTTATTGCCATCTGCCTCTCTGTTTCCATTGTTTTCTGTATTTGTTCCCACATCCTGCAGGGACTAATTTTAAGTTGCCTTTGACATGCTTCCTCTGCTCAGCATCAATCATGTTCATGGTCTCTGCTGTGACTTGCACACAGACATATGTGCTGGGCATGGCAGGCACTGCAGTTGCTCTTGTGCTTAACACAATTCCTATTCAGATAAAAAAGTGACTGACTGATTATCCTCTGAGGCAGTGTTGATTATCCATCCTGCTTATCTATCCTTCCTGGTGGAAATCTCTTCTCCCCTGCAGGGTTGATTCTTTGATCGTGCTTCTTATTCTTCCTATTTCCAGAGTTTAGCATCTTGGAGTCCCATTTAACCCCCATCTTTCTCCTGAGTCTCATAGATAATATTATTGTCATAGTATCACTTGAGGAAGCCATTCAGGTTACAGGCTCTATGCAGTCATGCATACCAGGTTTCGGAGCCCATCATACATGCCTCTATTGCATCTCGGTGCTGTTTGTTATCTTCTTCATTTATTTGCAATTCATGAAGATTTCTGGCAGAATGTTTACCAGTGCCAAGATGTCAGATACAGAGATGGGTTCATGCTGTGAAACCTGTTTGCAGAATCTGAATATCCCAAGTTAAGGGACAAGCACCTGAGATTTTGTTAGGTTCGTTAAAACGATAGAGACCATCTAAGAAATTCAGATCCAGGGTTTTGGATTGTGATTATCTTTAGGATCCAATAAAATATTCTTCTGGTGTTCATTGACTTCAAGTGGAACTTATATCAATCATATTTATACAATCTACTTAGACTTTATTCACTGAGAGACCCTTTTTCATTCTGAGGAATAGATAAGGGACTGTTCCTAAAGTCCAGACAGCATCATGTTTGCTCTGAGATATCTATTATGCACAATAATCATAGAGCTGAAAGGCCTCTCTTGTTATCTTGACGGCTCAAGTAGTGTTGTTTAAATGGACAGCTTCTCCTACAAATGACAATATGATAGCCCTGCTTTGATCACTAAAGCCACTTCTGATTTCATCTTAGTATGCATATTCTCCAGGCAGTTTTTCTTAAAGAATGTGTGAGCTGAAACCTCTCACATTCACATATTCATCACAACCCAAACAATTAGAAATGGGTCTGAACCAAAATTCTAGATCCAAACAACCCCAAACTTTGCAGTGTGGAGAAGTAATGGAACTGGGTCAGAACTTTGCAGCTTAACTTCATCCCTGTATTTTATTCCATTTTTGGAGGGCTTGTCCATGCTTAAAAGTGTTTATTCTGGTATAGCTTTTTCCAGTTAGGGAATCAAAATAAGATCTGTGGGTATAAGGCACCTTTATACCAATATGGTTGCATCCACACTAAGACTTTTACTGGCATAACAGTGTCAGGAAAAATCACACCCCTAACTAACACAAAAAGAAAAGGAGTACTTGTGGCACCTTAGAGACTAACAAATTTATCTGAGCATAAGCTTTCATGACCTACAGCTAACTTCATTGGATGCATCCGATGAAGTGAGCTGTAGCTCACGAAAGCTTATGCTCAAATAAATTGGTTAGTCTCTAAGGTGCCACAAGTCCTCCTTTTCTTTTTGCAAATACAGACTAACACGGCTGCTACTCTGAAACCTAACTAACACAGTTATAGCAAAAAGAAAAGGAGTACTTGTGGCACCTTAGAGACTAACCAATTTATAGCAGTAAATGTGTAGACGAGTATAGTCCAGCCGCTAGTGATGGTGTCCTTTCCCCCTTCATGAATGAATAAATGGGAGAGACCTTCAAAGAGAGATTGAAACTCCTCCTACTCCTGCAGTAACGGAACACAGAGCAGTACATAAACTGAACAAGGCTCTAAAAAGGCAGGTGCTCCAAATTAGTACAGGTAAAAGTAAAGCGGTTCTCTCTGAACAGCTGTCAGCATTCCTTTCATTAGTGAGTTCACACGTTGGCTTGCTGATTTATTAAGCAGGAGGAAGTGTGTTTGAAGCAAGTAAGGGGCATGATATTGACTTCATTTGAGCACCGCCTGCCACTCTAAATTCATCTGTTGATAAATGTTCATAGAACTAAATTTTGTTGCCAGTTTAAAAACTGATTCCAGTTTTATGGTGTTTGGCTTGTTACAAACAAGCATGGGATCACAGCCAATCAAACTCAATATCTGGCAGTTATGAGTTGCCAATACCAAAACAATGGGCCACATTTAATTAGTGAAAGTGTGCCCCAGTTCAGAGTGGGAGAGACTTGTTGCCATTATTTAAAGTTGAAGCAGTCCTCTAGAAAATGCATGGTGAAGGCCGTGATCATTATAACAACCAGTGGAAACCCTCCCTCCGCCATAGACATAGACTGCTGAAGAGGTAGGGAAAATGCAGTCATTCGGTTGTGTGGGAGGAGGATCTCCGATGTCTTTGCTGGGAGGGCGACCCCCTTGCCTGCTACAGAGCTGGGCTCCATGGGAGAGCCCACGCACCCTAGTACACAGAGCCATTGGCTGATGGGGAAGGAGTAGGGTGTGGAGAGTGGGTCCGTGACTAAGTGGATCCACCAGCCAACCTTTCCCCTTCTGTGCAATAGGGCAGGGGAAGGGATGGTCCTGCCAGCTCAGTAGCTTTAGAGGCTATGGCAGCCCTGAGGCTGCCGTAGCAATGTCCGTACAACCCTGCTGCAGCTCTATAGCTTGGGGAAGGCAAGATTCTGGACTGCCCAGCAGAACTCCCCTGTGTGTATAGCCTTGTTATTTGGGCTGTGCACAGGAAGTGGGATTTGGTCCAATAATAATAATTGCATTTATACAGCGAGCACTTGCTGATGTGCTTGGAGCCCTGTACAACATCCTGAAACCAATGTAATGCACACGAGAATCATCAAGGGGTGTTAGCATCAATGGTACTTTCAAAGGCCTATTAAGATGTTCTTGGAGTCACTCTCCTTGATGAGTGTCTTCCCTGCCTCTAACCACGAGTCTGATCCTGCAAACCCTTGCTCATTTGAAGAGTACCCTGCTGCTATGGTACTACTCAGGTGATTAACGGTGTGCAGGATTGGGCCCTGAGTGTAAACCACATGGACGGTAAGCCACAAAGCACATTTTGTTTAGAGCAGAGCCATCTCTGCTCAAAACAAAAGAGAGGGGTTCCCCTTGCGATCAGTGAGCTGTAGTTTTACTGTTCCTTATCTGTCTCCTGAGAAGACGGGGTGTGCGTGAAGCAAACTTTAAAGCAAGACATGGTTACAAGAAAACATTTGTGCTTCTTTTGCTAGTGGTGGAAGTTCAAACTACACCTGCACACATACTTATGAATCTCATCCTGTTTTTCTTCCTTTTTCAAACAACGAGCTATTTTGCCCTTCATCGTTGTCTGAATTTGTTTGGTTCTAAGAAATTCAGATATCTTGGCAGCCATCTGAACAAGCTATCAGCCACATGCTAAGAAGCACGTGTGACTGGAATAGGTCAAGCACCCCCAGAGCTACAGCAGAATGAGAAGCTAAGAGGAACCCTATAGTTGCGGCTTTGCCAGGTCATTGTGCTTCTGCTCCTGCACAAACAGAGAATCAAAGTGTGAAAAAGGGGTCTTTTAAAAATAGCATCAGAGAATAGGATGCAACAGGAGGAAATGCTAGAGGAAGATCTCCCTTTATGTTACAGCCTTTTCCAGAGAAATGTCTGTTCTTGAATGTCTCTCCCTTTTTAAAAGATGGCTCCTGAGTACAGCGCTTTGAAGATTGATTAGGATTGAAAAATTGTAAGGGAAACAGTATGACAATCCAAACACTGATGGAACGCAATGAAATCAGCCATTGGACACGCTTCATTCTCTGCTTCAGCCAGGTGTCAGAACAACTTCTATTAGCTTCAGAATGTGTTTCTTCCTTGCCAAGTTCCAAGGTACTCTCTACAGTAAGGTTAGCACTTGACAAAAGTGGCAATGACAAGAGCAGCCCTTCATGAAATACAACAAACTTCTCTGTGGGTTGGGTATTCAAAATTATGATGTCTCATGTTGTGAATCTAAGAATAGCACTTACCTATATGCATCCAACCAGCACCTCACCCAGAGGCACAGATGTAACATGCAGCACCACACAGTGGTATGACCTATGTACGCCTAATCAGGAATATAGATACCCAGGCCAGGACATGGTCTCCTATCCTGGCACATCAGTGGTATTTTTAACACCTTCAAACCGGGACTGACTGTCTAATGAGGCCTGCTGATTTAGTCATAGAGGTGTAGCAGTGGCAAGCCAGGCAGTATGGCCCAGTGCATACAGCATTGGCCCAGAAGCTCTGGGTTCCATTCTCAGGTCTGCCACTGAACTGAACGTAGGCAAGTCACTTCACTGCTCTGTGCCTCAGTTTCCTTTGTGTGCAGTGGAGCTAATGCTACTTAGCTTTCTTTGTAAAGCGCTTTGAGATCTACCAATGGAAATTCTTATGTAAGTGCATATGGTATTATTATTCATCCACCCCCCTCTTATTGCAAGTTTATCACTTACCCTATTTCCTAGTGTTTTGCCAAGTCTAGAATTAAATGTCACAAGGCTTGAGTCTTCCATTACTTGCAAGGCCTTTACATACCCTCAGATGCAGGGGGATCAAACCCATGCTGTTGTCTTCCTTTTCAGAGTCTTTTTTCTGTGGCCAGGGCTGACCACCGAGTGGCCCAAAGCCTGGTCCAGATTTCCATAACTGCCTGTGTATGTAAACCATTCACAAGCCATTACCACGTCTGTATGAATCCTTGCAGTAATCGTACCTGGAAATCCAGCATGCGCATTTCAGGACATGCAATTATAGAACTCTGTGTCATAGCAGCCAGGTAGTTTCATAGGAAGAAGGATCAGGTGATGGTGATTATGTTTTGAAGAAGAGACAGCTGGGGAGATCTGAGCTATGAAGAAGCAAAGAGTTGAGGACACATAAACTTCTCCATCCCCAACAGACTAGTGTGTATGAGTTGAATTCCAATGGGAGGATTCCTACAGCTGCAGTAGATACACTGAGCAGCCACACTGGAAGAAGTTGAGGTGTAGGGTGTGGCTGTAGAAAATGATGGTGAAGGCCACAGAGATAAAAAAAAAACCTGATCCTAGTTTTGGCTGTAACCTGAAAAATCTGGACACAAAAAAATGTCAAGAAGTGTACCATTTGGCACAGAAAGATTGTTTGTGTTTGGGCCCAATCTAAAGCCCATTGAAGTCCAGTGGGAATCTTTCCTTTGATGTCAGTGGGCTTGGGATTATGCCTTTTGGAAACTAAAACTTTAAAATTACAAACCAACTTGTCTTCAGGTAGGGTCACGTTTCTTGTTTCTTGCGAACAAAGTGCGCTGTTATTAATATGCTGCAAAATATGCTGTTCAAAATCTCTGGAGCAGGCAAACTCCACAGGACAGGATGTGCTAGGATGTGAGATGGTTTGTAATGGGGATATACTGAACAGTATCTTTTGCTAGTGGTGGCACTAGTCAAGGCCAGATCAGCTCTGCACTTTGAAACACACAGTTTAGAGCATAACAACAGTAACAATAATATCCTCTGTGTAGCCATCAATTTGGAAGGATTTTGTGTCAGCCGCTAAGCCCAACAATGTTCTCAAAAAGGGAAGGCAAGGTCTGAATAACAAAGCATAGTGGCCACTTCCTGCTGCTGAAAACGATGCCAGATTCAGGTAACCATGCTGAGGGAGCAAACTTCCCATTTCTATTTAAACAGTTTCTAGTTACACCAGTTATTTCACTTAGGATCCATTTAAAAAAGCAAAGCCAGGATAGATTTCTGGTACTCCAAGTGAGGCTAAGCTATGTGGGTTAGAGGCTAAATAGAGGAGTTTTAGCAGGACTAAATAGATTCTGAGCTCAGAAGATTTTGCTCTCATGCTGATGTAAGAATGCTCTCATGCTGATGTCAGTGGAGTTACTCGGGATTGACACTGCTGAAAGCAGGAGCAGAATCTGTCCCTCAATGTTTAATACAAAGCTCACAAAATCCAATGTCACTCAACAGTTAGGGGGCTGCAGTTTAACTCCCATATATGTAACTGGAAGTTTTCTTTAGTACCAGTAGAAAGTACGTATGGGAGAAATATTGCAAATGTCACCTCCCCACCTTCCTGCTGGTTCTGATACCATAGAGGCCCCGGAGCAGAGAGCTCATCTGTAGCCTCATAAAATATTTAAAGGACTTCCTGAACTAATTAAACATATTATTTGCTATATTTACTCATGTATCTCTTATACATATGAAAATTTAACTCAGATTAATTTATTGCTGCCAATCAAATCTGTGGACCAAATTCTCATCTCACATACAGTGGTGCAACTCTATTGACCTATCCCAGTGTATACCATATGAGAGGACCATGAGGCACTTGCTTCACAGGTTGAATTTGAGATGGAAATGGAGGAGCAATATGCCAACAATCTAGAGGTCTATGTGAAACAAGTTGATGAGAATCTATTCAGTTCCTCGTGGACAGCTATCTACATTGCAAAATCCACCATCCTTGCTGGCAGTCACAGTAGAAAGAGCAAGGATTGAATGAACATGGAAACAGAGCTGCTTTCTTCATACACACAGAGGTGGTCTCTGCAGATCAGGAATGCGGTGCAGAGTCAGGGTGGTGTACAGAAGCCTGCGTTGCCACCTATTCTGTAGATAAACAAAAGACTGAAGTCTCCAGGGCTGTCAATTCAGCTCATTTCTGTGAACATTTGAACAGGGTGACTTACCCCTTGAAGTGCCTGAGGCCAGCCCATACTATACAGGCACAAAACAGGCATACCTGGGAAGGATCACTTGAGCCTCCTACAAAAGAGCAGCAGGGAGCACCAAAGGGATTGCAGAGCTCTCTAGGTGAGAAAGCAAGCAAGCTAGCTCAGGAGATGGTTTCCCTGCTACCCAGGATATAGACCCCACACTGTGGCAACCAGGAAGGGGTTATTAGACCAGCCAGTTACCTCCTCAGCTGTGACTAACTGGCAGATCAACCACAGCTTGGATAAAAGGCTATAACTCCAACTGAGCAAACTCTCTGCTAAAAGGGCTGAGAAAGCTGCGTGGAGAACTGAACCTCCAGGGAGAGAGGACTAGAGAATGGACTTCTGCAAGAGGTGCCTGCCAATAGGCCAAAGTCAGAAGCTGCCCAGAGAATCAGTGAGGGAGTGTAAGAAATGGACCCTAGCTATCTGGTTCAAGGGCCTTGGGCTGGATCCCAGAGGGAAACATGGGTCTGGGTTTCCTACTGCCCCTCCCCTTGTGGGGTGTGTGTGTGCAAACCTTGAGAGCAAAGAAGCAAGGACTATTGTGGCCGGACTGAGAGCAAAGACCTGGTGTCAGGGCAGTGAACTTCAGGCTTTTTGTTTTCCTTTCCTGTTCACCTGGAAGGGGTGTGACTCCAAGCAACCTGCCTGGAGGGCTGAGGGCCAAGAAATAAAAGATGGCCGAGTGGCCTGAGCTGTGCCTGACAGACAGAGGGGCTGCTATGCTGTGCCCAGCTATGAGATGGTCACCGCCCCCGCCCGTGAGTGAACCTCTGACAACTTACCTAGCTTGGTGGGGGGAGGAGTTTGAACCCCCTGCTAGCTCTAGCTATACCCTCGAGCTGAGTATTTACACTAGGAATAGGCTACGATCTTTACTGCAGCCAGGAAGGGGTTAACTGATGCGTCATGGACCCAGCCCTAGTTTGGACTCTCTCTGAGAGTGGTGGCTCTGAAACCATTTCAGGAATGGACAATAACCTACCTTTCAAATTCCACTATGGGGGTAAGCTGCTACCGGGGCATGTGACGTGTGGGTGACGTCTAGGAGTCTGCTGGCACGTTGGTCTAAATCTTGAAGTCCTTACTCCGATCACAGGCTAAACTCTCTGCATAGACTTAAAGATTTCACCCACTGTTAACTTGTGCTCCCCCTGGAGCTGGATGCTGACAGAGCCCAAGTCTGGTTGAATTAGGAGTCTTAAACTGGCTTAATGTTACTGTCGGAGGGTAAGATGAGCCTGGAGTCCCCAAGAGCCCCAACTCGGAGCTGTGCTTGGGTCCCTCCCAACCTTTCACAGCATGTGACTGAAAGACAGGCTAGCCAGGGAATAAAAGAAAGCGTGTTCTCATGGGGTAAGAGCTATCGGGAGAAGGTGAAGCTGTTTACTGGAAGCCCTTACAGGAGCCATGGTCTGGGGGTGGACTGGTGCTGTCTCCTTGCTTACAGAGCCTAGGAAGAACTGTGTGAAAGTAGGCCTGGGAAGGGGGCCTAGAGGGGTGCTATCAAAGGAGCCTGGGGAAGCGGTTGTATAGGCAGGTGCTAGGGGAGAAGCCCTGGTTAGTGACAGGCACTGTAGGAAGTAGCCAAAAGAGAGAATAAAGCTGGGGTAATCCTGGTTTAGAGTAGACTGCTGCCCACAATTTAGGGTACCGGTCCCTTTAGTGCAATGAGGGAGGTGGTGTGGAAACCCCTGGACTGAGGGGGGAAAGGCCTGTTGCTGTTGGGGGAGTGCTGAAGAATTATTTGTCTTGCCTCCGAGGGGGAGGGCAAAATACCAACAAACTCTGAATCCGCTGTCCTGATAGAAAGGGAACGGAAGGAAAATGGAGGTTGTGAGTGCTCCCTGACACTGGACAACCCTGGTGCTGCTGTTACAGCTGCCTTTCCACCCACCCCTGCCCCCCGGAGTAGTGCTGTGGGCTTTAGTCCCTGGACTGCAGCCAAGATCTTTTATAAGACGTGTGTCTTATAATTCCAGAGGTTAGATACAGGTTTCCTATTTTCTGAACCAGCATGCATGTAAGATGGTAGTCACTAAAGAGGCTGCTTGATGTAATTGTCAAATAGCTGCAGGAGCTCCGAGTTGCCATGCAGCTCAATAGGACTTCCCCGACTGATTGTTCTTGGTATGTCTACGCTGCAATGCGGCAGCAGCAGCTGGCTGGCCCATGTCAGCTGACTTGGGCTCGGGCTGTGGGGCTATAAAATGGCAGTGTAGATGTTCAGACTGTAGCTTGGGCTTCGGGACTCTGAGAGGGGAGGTTCCCAGAACCCTGGTTCCAGCTTGAGCCTGAACATCTACACTGCCATTTTATAGCCCTGCAGGCATAGCCCGAGCCCAAGTCAGCTGACGTGGGCTCTTTGGAAAATGACAGTCAATGCACGCTTATGGTTCCTTGGCAAAGCAAATTTCTACTATGAGAAAAAACTCCTATGTAGCATTAAAATGTCTATTATTTCAATCCCTGTTGATTCCATTGAATTCCATATCTCTTCCACCTCTAAGTGATTCGCTTTGTGATCCTGGCTTCATGCCTTGCATCTCTTCTCAGAAGGCAAACCTGCTTGTACTGTGTGTGGGACTGTAATCAAGTCACTTTCCCTTCCTTGCATGGAACATGAACAGCTCCTTGTTTTCTTCTGTCATCTGAATCCATTTAGCTTAAAAACCAAACCCTGGCCAACCAAGGATTTTCCTGCCTGCTAGCTTCTCTAAACAAGTGCCTTTCTCAACCAGCTAATGACCATACAAAGCTGCCTTTAGATCTATCTAATAAAGACAGATGGATAATGATTTCATTGAGCCTCTGCCCGGCTAATGGATTCTTTTCTATTAGCTATTGCTCTGTGTCATGATCTTTGATTCCTCATCTACTCAGACTTTCCTTTGATGTTTATGGCATGGTGCAGAGACTAATACAGAGAGTGCCAGGTTTCTAGCTACAAAAGCGTGCTAGAGAGGAAATAACAAGGACCTGGTGACAAGATGCAGACAGGCAGTTGGAAACCTCAGCTCAATGCAGGCAAAGCCAGCACAATTTACTGAATATTTTAGTCCATGCTGATGGATGCTTTCTTCTGGTTTCCTAGAAGCCCTCCTTCCACTGGGAACAACACATCCCCTGCTTGCTATGAAGTAATGATAGCCCTGTTATCTCACTGCCAGCCAGCAGTGGATGCTGCTGTAAAGAGCAACCAAATTCCTCTTTCTCTAGACACTGCACAGGCCACCTCTGATTTACTTGTGTTTGGATTGGAGTGCACCTGTCTGGGTGAGGGGCAAGTACCATGTGTGGGGCGGGGTGGAGAGGAGGGTCAGCTCCCTTTCTGGATGCTCCCTGGCTCTTAAATAACATGCATGCTGAAGGTAAAAAGGGTGTTTATCGGAAGCATCAGCTAGCATGCAATGGCATTGTTTTTCATACTAAGAATCCCCTCCTCCTCCCCCCCCCCCCCGCTCCAGATCTTCCTAGAAGGACTCTACCTTCCCTCTCACCCAGAGTCTTTAAGACTCCTGGGCCCCACAGACTGAGCTCTTTTGATAATCTGGCTTGGAGTTAATGCTCCACTGACATGCTGCACCCTTGGCCTAGATTTCATTAACTGATTGTGCGGATACGAAGAGGCAGAATTTCTGTTATTAAGCCAGCCCCAGGCTGGGGTGATGGTAACCCAGAGAGAAGCCTGTGTGCAATAAGGGGCCCCTAGGTGGAAACAGAAGCAAGGTGTTGCCACATGATCTCTGGCTGCGAGGGGATGCTCAGGAGACAGCTGATTCTTACGCTGGTGTAAAATTCACGTTACTCAGTCTATGCTAGAGGCTTGCTCTGGAGCAGCTATGCTGGTGGCTGAAATCTGAGTGCTGCGGACAAGGCCTAAAAAGACATTTGCTGTGCTTGGTAACCTGTCAGTCCAACTGCTTTGCAAACATTCAGTATCTCAACCAGCCCACACAGTTTGGCTACCAAAATGGAGGAAATCTGCTAGCCCACTGGCCAGGTCACAGTAAGCTATGCTGTCATGTTGGGGATCTGGGTTTGGAAGTGACTGCTGACGTCCTTCTCCCTTGGCCAGGATGGGGGTGGTCTGGAGATAAGCAGCCCTAGGCCTGTTGTTTTCCTTCTTCCCCCGAATGACCGGTCATGGGGCAGCATTGTTTTCTGAAAAGAGACTGTTTGAATCTGTAGTGTGATGAAGGGACTGAATGACACACAAATCCTAGGAGAGCAAAGGCATTTTCCAGCGGAACCCGTCCCTTCCATTAAAAAGGAAAGGAGACTCTCTCACAGTCTGCATGCCACTTTCTCCCTGGCCCAATGATTTGATGCAGCAGGCAAGGTGAAGGCAGCGAATGCAAATATTAAAATGTATGGAGTTATTCCATGGCAGATAAAGCAGTTATTATAGGTATAGGGCCTGATCCTGCTGCCATTGAGCTCAAGGGAAACTGAATGGGAACAAGATTGGGCCAGTTTGTCCAGCCATTGGTAACCAAAGTAAAGAGCTTTAAGGTTACTTTTAGCTGAAATGCAAGAGGGTCATCATCCTTACCTGTACTCTCAGCAGACAATGAGGATGTGCAGTATCCTATCCCAACATCCCAGCAGATACAGGCCAGTCATCAGTGATGCCAGCCACCTATTGTAAAGATTGTGGCCATGATAAACAAGTTCCACTTATTTTGTCATTTCACTTATGTCTCAGCTTTGACAGCGCTGTGTGGAACATTGCCTATTAGTAGTGAATGGTGAGTTTGGAAATAATTCCCCACTTGTCTCTTTTGTTCTTCTTTCCTTTCTTCCACAGGACACATGAGACAAGGGCAGGCTTGGAATTAATATCATACAGACACAAAACTCAGGTGCACAATTTACATTGGCTGCATCAACTAATGAAGGCTGGATCAGTGTCAGGCTGGTAAAGAATTCCTTTGGCTTGATAAGTCACTTGGGAAATAGACGAGAATAGCCTGGGTTGGAATCAGTCGAAGACCTGCTTCTTGATTGCTTTTTTCCAATTCTCTGGCTTGATATCAGTATCTCCTGGCTCCAGGGCAGCCTTCAAAGTCCCATTTGGCAATTATGAAAATGCAGGTTTTGCTGTTGCTGCAGCACTGATGAGAGCCAGGGGAGGCAGGGAGTCACTGTCTGCTGGGTGGCCCTTAGAATATTGCCACGTGAAACATGTCATTAAAAAGATAAACAATAACAAATAGTGGCTGCTGCAGGTTCTGAGCCAAACCTGGGAAGCACACCCAGAGTGGCTCTATGGGGAGGGAAGCAGGCTTGCCCTGGTCTCCAGATCACATGCGATATTTCACAGATGGTTAAAAACCTTTTTGTGAGGGAATAATAAAAGGGAAATATGGCTTGCAAAAAAACCCAGCCATTCTTCCCTGGCATGGGAATGGCCCTACCATGAGCAGACTGTACAGGAATGGGGGAGTAGGCTAGAAGGTAGTGATGAGACCAGCAGGCTGCTGCTTCCCCTTTCCCAAGACAAGCTTTGGTGGCTCTCTAGAAGACTGAGACATGAAGGGCTGTTGTAGGACAGAATCGCTGGAGCTCCAGGAGGGACAGAATACTTGGATTACTACCTATGAGGCTTTAATGCCCAAGCCATGCTCCTTGGCGTAGGCATGTGCCCCAGTGCTGTAGGACATGGGACTGAGTGTGAAGACATTGGTCGTGAATAGGCCTAGGTGAAAGCAGGACAAGTCAGAGGTTGG
Organism: Caretta caretta; assembly: GCF_965140235.1. Classification (NCBI taxonomy): domain Eukaryota; kingdom Metazoa; phylum Chordata; order Testudines; family Cheloniidae; genus Caretta; species Caretta caretta. The sequence continues at coordinate 8,662,023 of NC_134218.1, read as the reverse complement.
TGACCTCAGATGACATACTTCCCTTCCCCTGAATTCATCCCATTCTTCTAACAATGATGGCTGGAGAGCTCTAGAAGGAGACCGCTACCAAGAGTGTAAGAGGAGATGAAAGAACGAACAAACCTTCTGAATGCAGCATGTGTATGTCTCTAGCTAAATGAAGTTTGTCAGTTCCTGCCTATCGCAGACAATGCAGGGAACCAGCTGCCCTCCTTGGCTTCTAAAGCCCTGCATTGACCTACTCCAGCCGGCCTCATAACCCTGGTATCTTCACTGCCCTCCTTGCTCCCTCTGCTTATCTAGGCCCAGATCCCATGCCACTGAGGTCAATGAGAGCTTTGCTATTGACTTCCGTGGGTGCAGGATCTAGCATCTGCTGCCTCTTGGTGTCTCCACAGAGTCCTGCCACTTCTCCTTTCTGCTCTTATTACCCAGAAAAGTCTCCTTGTAATTCACATCTTTATATGAATTCTCTAGGTAAATTTTAGCCGTGAAGCAAATGATATGAGTTACAGCTTGGCTTGTGGATGATCCACATGCTGAGGATGTGGAAAGGATGGGGGTTGTAGCAGGAAAAGCGGCTACCAGGGGGTTAGAAGGCTACTTTCAGACAATAAACCTTTATGTATTCTGTTCCTGCTGCAGCTTTATCTTCTCCACCCACTTACCACTGTGCAGCTTTTGCCACCATGCAGAGCATCTATGAATTTTGCCCTCCATTTGATTTCAAATGTCAGCTGTAAATATTCTCCTCTCTTGACTCCTCTTCTAAATTTCCCTTTGCTTTGGTATAATTTTTAAGTTGATAAAGCATATGGCTTCTTTAGAAGGCCTCTATCTGCAATATTAGATGACATTTTCCCCACTTTGTGTTGTACTGTGTTCACCATTGTCCCACACCACAGTGTAACATAATAGGAAATGCAGAGCATCAAGACTAATTTTGTTTGTTCAGGTACAAGCTGAATTGTCTGAATCAATTTACAAGCTGTCACTCTGCAAACAGGCAGAGTGACAGGCTGCTGGAGGCAGCAGGATCTGTTCCGAGAGGTTATTTGAAATAACATCTATAATTGTGGTTGCTAGTAATGAATTATGGAGAGAGCTTTGAAGAGCTAATATTTCCAATGCCCAAGACTGGCAATTTCAGCTCCCTCTTGTGTATGCAGACAGGTTGAGGACACGGAGCTGTGATAATCTACGAAATGTTATTTAAGACTTAATAATATTGCTTTGCTGTTTTACCATACTCTAACCGTTCCAAAGTGCACACCCTAAGTCAGGAGCAGGTTTTCACATACGAAAGTGTGCTCATCCCTTTGCACACATTTGCCTTGTGCATGCACATCAGGGGAATTTGCACACCTAAGTCAGGGTGTGTATGCACGCACTTATGCTCAGGGACATTTGTATATCCAAATTAGCTGTGTAAAAGTGCACCTTTTATTGAAAATTCGATCTAAACTGTAAAAAGAAAAGGAGTACTTGTGGCACCTTAGAGACTAACCAATTTATTTGAGCATGAGCTTTCGTGAGCTACAGCTCACTTCATCAGATGTATACCGTGGAAACTGCAGCAGACTTTATATACACACAGAGAATATGAAACAATACCTCCTCCCACCCCACTGTCCTGCTGGCAATAGCCCATCTAAAGTGATCAACAGGTGGGCCACCTCCAGCACAAATCCAGGTTTTCTCACCCTCCACTCCCCCACACAAATTCACTCTCCTGCTGGTGATAGCCCATCCAAAGTGACAACTCTTTACACAATGTGCATGATAATCAAGTCGGGCTATTTCCTGCACAAATCCAGGTTTTCTCACATCCCCTCCACCCCCATACACACACAAACTCACTCTTCTGCTGGTAATAGCTCATCCAAACTGACCACTCTCCAAGTTTAAATCCAAGTTAAACCAGAACATCTGGGGGGGGGGGGTAGGAAAAAACAAGAGGAAACAGGCTACCTTGCATAATGACTTAGCCACTCCCAGTCTCTATTTAAGCCTAAATTAATAGTATCCAATTTGCAAATGAATTCCAATTCAGCAGTTTCTCGCTGGAGTCTGGATTTGAAGTTTTTTTGTTTTAAGATAGCGACCTTCATGTCTGTGATTGCGTGACCAGAGAGATTGAAGTGTTCTCCGACTGGTTTATGAATGTTATAATTCTTGACATCTGATTTGTGTCCATTTATTCTTTTACGTAGAGACTGTCCAGTTTGACCAATGTACATGGCAGAGGGGCATTGCTGGCACATGATGGCATATATCACATTGGTGGATGTGCAGGTGAACGAGCCTCTGATAGTGTGGCTGATGTTATTAGGCCCTGTGATGGTGTCCCCTGAATAGATATGTGGGCACAATTGGCAACGGGCTTTGTTGCAAGGATAAGTTCCTGGGTTAGTGGTTCTGTTGTGTGGTATGTGGTTGTTGGTGAGTATTTGCTTCAGGTTGCGGGGCTGTCTGTAGGCAAGGACTGGCCTGTCTCCCAAGACTTGTGAGAGTGTTGGGTCATCCTTTAGGATAGGTTGTAGATCCTTAATAATGCGTTGGAGGGGTTTTAGTTGGGGGCTGAAGGTGACCGCTAGTGGCGTTCTGTTATTTTCTTTGTTAGGTCTGTCCTGTAGTAGGTAACTTCTGGGAACTCTTCTGGCTCTATCAATCTGTTTCTTTACTTCTGCAGGTGGGTATTGTAGTTGTAAGAAAGCTTGACAGAGATCTTGTAGGTGTTTGTCTCTGTCTGAGGGGTTGGAGCAAATGCGGTTGTATCGCAGAGCTTGGCTGTAGACGATGGATCGTGTGGTGTGGTCAGGGTGAAAGCTGGAGGCATGCAGGTAGGAATAGCGGTCAGTAGGTTTCCGGTATAGGGTGGTGTTTATGTGACCATTGTTTATTAGCACTGTAGTGTCCAGGAAGTGGATCTCTTGTGTGGACTGGACCAGGCTGAGGTTGGTGGTGGGATGGAAATTGTTGAAATCATGGTGGAATTCCTCAAGGGCTTCTTTTCCATGGGTCCAGATGATGAAGATGTCATCAATATAGCGCAAGTAGAGTAGGGGCGTTAGGGGACGAGAGCTGAGGAAGCGTTGTTCTAAATCAGCCATAAAAATGTTGGCATACTGTGGGGCCATGCGGGTACCCATAGCAGTGCCGCTGATCTGAAGGTATACATTGTCCCTTCTGGGAGCATCCTTTTGAGGTGGGTATCATTAGTTTTGCTGTGGGGGGCGGTGTGGACACAGGTTAGAGTCAATGCTTCCAACAGTGGCTACTGATTTCTGAGTGCCTCAGCTTTTGGGTATCCAACGTGATATGTTTGGCCTAACTTTCACAGGTGCAGAGCTCCCATTGACTTCCACTGGCATTCTGAGCGCTTAGCATTTCTGCAGATCCGACCCACGATGTCTAAAGATAAGGCCCCAAAATCAGTGGCCACTTTTGGAAAACGTGGCTCAAGTCCACCCTTGTGATTTAGTGGAATAAGAACAGGAGATTCTGGCTCTATCCCTATGATCAACGGAGCAGGTCACCCACTGGCTCTTTCAGTAGCACTTGTCAACGGAGATTTACAAAATGCTTTGTGATCCCTTTATCGATATAGGGATTGCTTCTTGCACCCTTGAAATGCTGGCACCCCGGAGTCAAATATCGCAACTGTGTTTGACAGTCCTAATGCAGTCTACTCCAAAGGCTAAGGCAGAACGTGAAAAAGAATGAAACTGGTGTGGGAGTTTAGTTCAACAAAAGCCATAGATGCCACGCGAAGAGGCAAGAATTTGAAAAAGTTCAACCAGTCACTGACTCTGTTTGAAAGAATACAGAATGTTCCATTTTCATTCAAGCAGCATGAGGGAGATTAAAAAAATGAAATTAATTTTAATAGCATTAGCTAGATTAAACTGACTCCCTTGACCCTGCTGTAGCACTGCAGTCATTCAGGAGCCTCCGCAGTGAATATGAAACTTCCTCATGGCCTGGTGCTTATGGCATTGTTTCTTTGATAAAGGTTTCATGGGACGTGCTTGAAGCATCTCTTTGGTGGCATTTTTCATTGTGTTTACTCTTAGGGTCATCCCATGTCAGAGACTCACGGCAAGCCTCTTGCAGGTGAAAAAAGGGGATAAGGAACAACAGAGAGAGAGAGAGGATTGTGCCTGTAATTGCTCAGCTGTAATTATCTGCTGTTGTGCATTGAATTAGCATGGAGTTGGGGAAAATATTTAATTTGTAACACTTAAATGTTTCAGAGGGGTAGCCGTGTTAGTTTTTGTTTTGTTATCCACAAAAACAACGAGGAGTCCGATGGCACTTTTAAAGACTAACCGATTTATGTGGGCATAAACTTTCATGGGTAAAAAACCCACTTCTTCAGATGCATGAGGTGAAAATTGCAGATACAGGCATAAATATATATTGGCACATGAAGGGAAGGGAGTTACTTTACCATACCCTACCTTGTAAGTATGAAATGTACAGCCACAGTAATTGTATGGGCAAATGGACATTCACGATTGTGAATGTCTGCACAACACTCGGGGGGGTTGTTTTTTTGGGGTGGGGATGTGGGGGGACAAGGACATGGAGAAACCCTTCTCTTCTAAGAAGTCCCATGCTTACTGCATATGAACATTAGCAACTCAGAATCTCTGATGTAAAGGCTTCATCTAAAAAAGCCCCACACATTAAACTGAGCTGATTGGTGATGAAAGATTGAGCTGATCCTGCTGAGATTCAGACCTGTAGTTACATGGAGTCTTGGGTCCAGCTGAGCGCCGTTCACTACAGCAACCAAGGGAGTGATAAAAATAGCTTTTAACATCAGCTTTTCATTCCCTGCAAACTGGGGCCAGATTAGCCTCCCCAGCACAGGTGAGAGCGGGGCCATTATCAGAGTGTTTGGCTGTGCCAACTGTGAGTGGCATCACACTGGCTACATTATCTTTACACCAACTGGAGAATCCCCTAAAGCAGCAGCATTCCTAGCTGCCACTAAGGATATCTTTCCCACTGCTTTGTGTTACCCCAGGACTCTGCTGCCCCCTCTTCCCCTTGGCAGGTAGGGAGATGCAAAAGCAGGCAGTCCTGAAATTCTGCCACCAGCATCCAAAACAGCAGCAGGGCTCATTCGAGGATGGCACTATGCCAGCTCCACTGTGCCTCAGGGACCTTGGGGGGAGGGAGCACTTTTCAAAACACTGCAAAATATACAACAGTGCCTAGGCCTATCCGGAACAAGTATCTACCACCCTGCCCAAAGCTCCTCCCCAGAGCCAGCCTCCAAGGTACACACCTCTTAGGCAGGATAAACAACCTCGCTCTAACGCTTAGGTTGGCTGCCAGTTCCACTCCTCTTAAGTGTAGTTCAGCTGTGGACGACCAGGTGCAGAGATTCTTCACTGGATCCAGCAGACAACTGGAGATTGAACTCTCCAAGTCTCCCACCACCTGCTGGAGCCCCAAGCTGTGCTTGTGTCACAAGTGACATGAAGGAGATAGACTCATCTTAGTCCACAGGACTGAATAGCACAAAAATGCTGCTCTGTTTGGCCTGAGTAACCCTGTGGGTTGAGGAGGGGCCCAGGACTGGGATAGGTCAGCAATTTGTGCTGGAGATGTGCTTTGGCAGAGAGTGAGAGACTTCCCCTAGGCCCTCCTCGTCTGTTGGGCCCAAGATGGGACTATAAATCCTTTGCTCTTGTGAGCCTTAATGGCACTCAGTGGTATTGGAAATACCATGAAAATAAAATGAAGCTTGTAGACTTCACAGGCTGTCTAGGATCTGGACACCTTGTCCTCAGAGAGTCCAACAGGAATAAAAGAACTGCAATGAACTGATTTATGCCCATGTGTGAGCTGCACTCTCCTAGTCTTGGTTTTCTAGTTTCATGGTATTTTGCTATTTGTTACCATTCTGAACAAGTGAAATCTTGATGCCAGTAAATCCCCATAGATGGGTACTCTCCATTGCTGCTCAGCAGATAGAAACACTTCTGCATCTGTAACAGAAAAGGAACGGGTACATAAAAGCAGGTAAAGGTAAAGGAAGTCCTTAGGGACCGCTTTGAAGTGGGCTAATCTCTGCAGCACATGTATATCGCAGCTATGTCCAGATAATGGACAATACCTTGATTATGTGAATGAACTTAGCATTGTGCACCAAATTGTGATGTATTGGCGTTAAAGAACAGCCACAGCAAAATAACAAAATTCTGCTTTGCTTCGCATCTAGGATTTTGTCAGCGTGTCCAGAATAATCATTAAGCAAGTTATAATGGGAGCTTTGTTTATTTACCTAGCCTTAAAAAAAAAAAATGCTAAGAACTTATGGACTGAGGAGACCGGAATCCTTAATAGTTGATTAGATTTAAAAAGCATAGTCTATTTTTCAATAAATGCTTTAGATGTAAGATCAATTACATGCATTGGGGGGCTGTTTGCGAAAGCCTTCGATCTAACTTTACCCAGGCATTCAGCGAGGTTTTGCTAGACTAATATTATCCATCATTACTCTGGCACAGATGGGGGGAGCTGTACCATGGTACAGCAATATTTTACATTGTGGAATAGTGCATCAACTGTCAATTTTCTTTTTAAATTGTTCCAAAGTACAATGTCCTTTCCCTTTGATCTTCACGTAATTTTTGTTGCTGCTGGTTGAAAATGAAGCCATTTTTTAAAAGAAATTGCATTTCCGTTCTCCTTAATCTTTATATTTCAAGCACAACTGCAGGCTGATGACATCAGGGGAAGGACAATTATAGAAATAAGGAAATTAAGGTCCATCTGTGGTAGAATAGTTCCAGGACTGTGGGAGGGTGGGGGGCAGAAGAGGGGAACCAGAGCTAGTGCAAAGTGTTATATGAAATTATACAGAAACAAAATCTATGGTATTCAGCTGCATAGGAACAATACTTAGCTCTTATGCAGAGCGGTTCAAATATCTGCTTTATTAGTAATGTTAGGAGATGAGTCAATGTTATTTTCCTCATGTTGACAGATGGGGACATGGGAGCAGGCAGATGAATCTGATCTTGGTTAGGGTTGGGACCTGGAGGGCTTCTTGGCTCAGAGTTAGGAGGAGAAGGAGGAGGGGAGAGATAGCTCAGTGGTTTGAGCATCAGCCTGCTAAACCCAGGGTTGTGAGTTCAATCCTTGAGGGGGCCATTTAGGGATCTGGGGCAAAAATTGGGGATTGGTCCTGCTTTGAGCAGGGGGTTGGACTAGATGACCTCCTGAGATCCCTTCTTCCAACTCTGATATTCTATGATTGCAGCTGGTGACACTTCCTGGCCTAGTACTCAGGTTGCAGGCTGGTTGGGCTCTAAGGTTTGTTGTTAGGGTAGGGGTAGGAGGGTTTGGAGGCCAAGTGTTTGGACTACAGCCAATAAGATTCCTCTGCCAAGGCCTAGGGTTGAGGCTGGTAGGGCCTCCCTGGCCTAGAGTTATTCTTATGGCAGGTAAAAGCCTTTCTGTGAAACATTTGTTCTGGGCAAACATGGCATATTCCTGACTTCCTCATGCTCCTGCAGATATTTGTTCCATGTTGTATAGATTGGGGGGTGACATTATCCTACCTTGGCATGTCCTGAATTCTGGGCTTGGATGATATGGGCCTGACTGCCCTCTGGCATAAGCTGAACAGCCCTTGGGGCATGTGCCATCTTGGGACTGCCCGGCAGCCTCAAACAGCCAAAACTCCAAGCCCTCTTGGCAACACTCTTCCTCTCCCAGTACACTGCAGCGTGCTCTGGGCTGGAGAAGTCCCAGATAGTGGGATCTGACTGTAAGGGCACAGTTACTCCCCTGTGAAATGCTGCTCCTCATGCTTTCCTATTGTGGCTGATCTTATTCAATTTGTGTTTTTGTTTCTGATACTTTAAATCACCTATATGTATCACACCAGAAAAGACAACATAAAACATCAAAATGTCACATTAACACCTCCTTACTTCACCCCCCTCCACACAGATCAAGAAAAACAGAAGAGGAAAACAGCTAATGGGAATAAACAATACTGTTTCATCTGCAAATTTGGAGAACTTTCCTGAGCCCTCTAGACCTCAGAGCTGTACAACTGCTCTCAGACTGTTTAGTTCCCAGCCAGAGGCTGTCATCAGAGGAAACGAGGGCTTGCATCACTTCCTTTTGGTCTCGGAGCAAACACATTAGGCAAGCAATTATCCTGGTGCCGGTATAGTATCACAAGTCAGGGGGAAGCTTCCTTCTTGCGACTTTTTCTTTCCTTCCAGCAATGGGAGTGCAAAAAAGCTGCTGTTTGACTAGTTACAACATTCAAGGCAAAAGAACAAACAAGCTCCACTTTTACCTGTAGCAAAAATTTGAGGCAAAGTTTGAAAGCCCTAAGACTAGTCTCTTGTCATGAGAATAATAGCCCATCCTTAACTCTAGCTGTGCTACTGAGTATCACTTTTTAATAATTTAAGACCTGGATCGTTATAAAATTACCCAGGTGGTGGCGTTTCTGTTTTTGGGTAAGCACTTTTACATGAAATAATGGCTGCACTTACGAAAGGAGAGGAAAGCCCTCCCATGCTCTGCTTCCCTGGGGCAGCAGGAACAGGTGCAATCTTAGAAGGCTGCTGTTGAGGGTGGGTGGGTGGGGGGGGAGATAATCTCTATTCTTGTTGAACATGTACTCTGCGATGACGTTTGCCCTATCCTGACACCAATAGTTTCACTAATGCTTTTTGCATTGGATCAGCAGCAGGTAGCAGAGAAGACGGCTGCAGGATATAGGGCCCAATGATGTAAATTGGAGGTTCAGGTACTCCGCACCTAGTAGTCACTGGAGTCCAATCTATCGTCCCTCTCCTTCCACGGCAATCAATTATAACAAATTCAGGAAACACATAAAGGCCCTCAAAATAGGGTGACATCTGTAGAGAGCAGACCCTAAAATAGCAATCCTGTTATAAGGGACATTAATCGCACTTTGGTTCAGAGCCTGACCCAAGACCTTGGATGTGAGCAGCCGTGGGCTCTGGGGCTGTTTGAGCCCACTTTGGGATTTTACAAATGGCTTCTTCTGCTCTTAATGGGCTGAACCCAAACCCCCCAGAGCTGAAAAAGTTCAGATTGTCTCCAGACCCAATCTTTACTGCTGTCCCTTATCTCTGTAATGCACAGAACCAAGTATCAGAACCAAATTCCCCCAAGCTCTGAGAAGGCACAGGCCCAGCTATGAATTCTGCCACCAGGCCCACCTGTGATTTAACACATTCCTTTAAACCATGTGAGAAACATTGAAATCCACACTGCAATTATTTCATCTCTTTATTCCAGAGCTGGGTATCGGTGCTTGTCCTGCATGGCAGATCTTTAAGTCAGTGGGCTGACAGGAAGAGAAATGTGCATTGAAATGGGAATCGTATAAGTACTTTGTATTGAAGTTATCAGAGCTAAAGAACCTGCCGTGGGTCATATGGCAGCCTGATGAATGTCTGACATGATGAGATGTTTGCTATGGAAAGTACACAGTTCATAAAAACCAACCTCAGAAGTCTGGTCTGACCTGTATAACACAACAGCAAGCTGGATAAACCTGCCTGCCAGAATTTTTCTTTGAGTATATAAGAACTTTGCTGTCTTTCATATGCCTTGTTCTTGCAGCCTGGGGGCACATAGCAGGCAGAAAGGAAACTGCTCTCGGAAGAAATTGACACATACGCTTGAACTCCAGTGCAGGAAATCACCTAACGGAGAACAAAGCATTTGAGACACAAGCCCTGGATGGGAAGGTATTTGAGAATCAAGAATGGGAAAGCTGGTCCAGAGTTATTTCAACAAAGTTTGCACCTGTCTTCTGTGTGTATGTGTGTGTGTGTATATATATATCAGGGCTGTCAAGCGATTAAAAAAAATGAATCACACGATTAAAAAAATGAATAGAATAGCCCAAAAATATTTAAATAAATGGTGTCTTCTACATTTTCAAATATTTCTATTACAACACAGAATACAAAGTGTACAGTGCTCACTTTATACTATTTTTATTACAAATATTTGCACTGTAAAAATGATAAACAAAATAAATAGATTTTTCAGTTAACCTCATACAAGTACTGTAGTGCAATCTCTTTATTGTGAAAGTGTAACTTACAAATGTAGATCGTTTTGTTACGTAACTGCACTCAAAAACAAAACAATGTAAAACTTTAGAGCCTACAAGTCCACTCAGTCCTACTTCTTGTTCAGCCAATTGCTAAGACAAACACGTTTGTTTACATTTATAGGAGATACTACTGACTGCTTCTTATTTACAATGTCACCTGAAAGTGAGAAGAGAGTTCGCACGGCACTTTTGTAGCTGGCATTGCAAAGTATTTACGTGCCAGATATGCTAAACATTCATATGCCCCTTCATGCTTTGGCCACCATTCCAGAGGACATGCTTCCAGGCTGATAATGCTCGTTTAAAAAAAATGCACTAATTAAATTTGTGACTGAACTCCTTGGGGGAGAATTGTATGTCTCCTGTTCTGTTTTACCTTCCATATATTTCATGTTATAGCCATCTTAGATGATGACCCAGCACATATTCATTTTAAGAACACTTTCACAGCAGATTTGACAAAACACAAAGAAGGTACCAATGTGAGATTTCTAAGGCTAGATTCAGCACTCGACCCAAGGTTTAAGAATCTGAAGTGACTTCCAAAATCTGAGAGGGACGAGGTGTGCAGAATGCTTTCAGATGTCTTAAAAGCACAACAGTCTGATGCGGAAACTACAGAACCCAAACTACCAAAAAAGAAAATCAACTTTCTGCTGGTGGCATCTGACTCAGATGATGAAAATGAACATGCGTCAGTCCACACTGGTTTGGATTGTTATCAAGTAGAACCCATCGTCAGCATGGACTCATGTCTTCTGGAATGGTGGTTGAAGCATGAAGGGACATATGAATCTTTAGCGCATCTGGCACATAAATATCTTATGTTGCTGGCTACAACAGTGCCACACAAATGCCTGTTCTCACTTTCAGGTGACATTGTAAACAAGAAGTGGGCAGCATTATCTCCTTCAGATAATGCTTGTTTGTCTGAGCGATTGGCTGAAGTGGGACTGAGTGGACTTGTAGGTTCTAAAGTTTTACATTGTTTTATTTTTGAATGCAGTTTTTTTTGTAGTACATAATTCTACATTTGTAAGTTCAACTAACTACAGTACTTGTATTAGGTGAATGGAAATATACAATTTCTTTTTTACAGTGCAAATATTTGAATGGAAATATACAATTTCTTTTTTACAGTGCAAATATTTGAATGGAAATATACAATTTCTTTTTTACAGTGCAAATATTTGTAATGAAAAATAAATATAAAGTGAGCACTGTACACTTTGTATTCTGTGTTGTAACTGAAATCAATATATTTGAACATGTAGAAAACATCCAAAAATATTTAAATAAATGGTATTCTATTCTTGTTTAACAGTGTGACTAATCGCGATTATTTTTTTAAATTGCTTGAGAGCCCTAAATATATAATATAATAAAGCTGCAGCATCACATATTGGGTATTTTCCCCTTTCAGGGTCAAACATTCAATGAACTGAACCAGGCACAACAAAGGGAAATCTGACACAAGTTCTATTTACCTTTTACCTGAGAGGAAAGTGAAGTCACTGGTCACTAGTAATTACACACACACTCTCTGCCACCCAATATCTCAACACATGGAGTCTAGAAATCCAGATCTGGATTCTGTGTCTTGGCTCATTTCTCCTCTTAAAGGCCTATTTTCTCCTAACCTTGCTGATCAGGTGCAACCTAAGCATCTGCCATATCTCATTTGCCTTTTGTTACACCTCTGCTGTTGTGTGTCTGTATATGCAGTCAGTCAGTCAGCCACATGAAAAGACAGAACTCATGCCAGTAAAGTTCAGGTCCGGCAAACACATAGCAAACAAAGTCTTTCTGCAAGCTTTGATCTCTGATCACCTTCAAAGCCTGATGGTGTCAGATCTCTTTACAACAACAACCACTAAAATAACATGTAGGGGAATAACTAGATTTCAATTAGCCTAGACTGGAACTCCCACTCTGGGGTCTGCTTGTGATTGTCCTTTAATGATTTATTCCTCAGGAGAAGCTGACTGAGGTAGTCCTGTCTCTGTCTGAGACTGGCACAGAAAAACTTGGCATCCAATTGAGGGCAAGCCTGGCCTTGAGGCTCTTGCCTATAAAAATTAAATGGATTCTAGTTACTGCTCTCAGTTCTACATTATACTGTGTGACTGATACGTGCTTAAATACATGTGTTGTTTATATAACTAAAAAAGGCAGGCTTGATTTCTCAGTACAGGTGTCCAGGCACCTTGTCAAAGCATGGAAATACAGATCCCGGGGAGATGAGCCTAAGAGATAAGAACCTAGACTAGATCAGAACAGTAGTTTAATCCGCAGTTTGAACAAACAGTATTAGTGTCTGTCAGACAAACTACAAGAGTGATCCACTAAATCTTAAAGGAAGAGTCACAGGTAAATAACATCTGAGTACTGTGATCTCACAGTAAAGAGGTCTCAGACTTGGCTTGACTGGTCCCTGGGGAATAACGCCTGGCATATGGAGTGGCACAAGGCAGGTATAGATAGCCCTGCACCATTACCATGCAGTCACCAGCTGGGGGCATGCAAGAATAGGAATGGGAGCAGCCAGAATATTTTGTACTCCAGCTTTTCTGACTTGCAGTGAAGCACACTGGTAGCAGTGGGAAGCTGTTACATGTTTGACAAATGCTCCACTTGTGCTGGGGACTTCACTGGCCCCTGGAGCAGCCCAGAGACCTGAAGATGAAAAGGACAGATGGCATAAGCCATGGCCCCTCCTGGGTTCTGCATCCCTAAGCTGTGCTGGATCTAGCTCTAGCTGTTTACAAAGTATTTATTTTCAGGGGAGAGAGGGGGGAAGGGGTTCCCCTCAATGGAGCAATCCCTGACTTGTCTCCCCGTTGCTGGAAATCCTCACTGACTGCATTGTGGAGTCACTTCCTCACCAGTCACTGATTTTCCCAACTAGAGACCATTTACTTGAAAAATGAGTTTTGACAGTCCGCCCCCCAGGCTGAGTAGTAGTATACAGAATGCAGTAGTAGCCCATGGTGCTGTTTCCTCTAAGCCCAGGTAAAGGCCTACGTCAGTTCATTGCTATCACACAAGCACAATGTAGCTGTAAGAGCATTGAAAATGCTGCTGTCTGCAACCTAAGCACCAGCCTTCTCCCTAGTGGGAGGTTGGTCACCAAGGCATTTGCTTTCCAAATCTTTTATTTTGTTTAATGATGTTTTAATTCAGAGAATGCAGGCCTGAAACTGAATCACACTGTGGTCAATTAGTGGCTTGCTGTGAATTGTGTATTGTCAAACATTAATCACTTTCACATAAACAACACGCTTTAAGCCAAAATCTCGACCTCCATCATCCAGGAAGAATCCCTACTCTCTGTAACTGAGGAGCATATACTTTCAAAACGAGCTTCCAGAACTGTATGTGTGATAAATGTATGCATGTTATGCCACCATAGAGGCTGAGGTGAGAAAAAACTCTGGCTTGTTTGATTTAAAAAACAAAAAACAAATCTAATCTCCCCCCACCCTGTTGAGTTAGCTCCTACCAAGAATATTTCTAAACCTGAAGCTGGCCACATTCAGACAGTGTTGTAAAACACACCTTTGTTCAGGCTTTTCGCTATTGGATACCCCTAGCGCACAGCCAACTGGCAAGGCATTCTCCTGTCTCAGCTTTTAAAGTTGGGACAGTGATGCTGCCTGGAATGATGGTGTATTTGTACCCAAAACTTGAGGAAATATTTTTGCTTTGAATCCAGCCATGTAGACACTAGGGTGATGATATCCTTGTAAAGCCTGGTGACCGTAGCTTAATGAATGTTGAATGCATTTTCAAAAATAGAGTTTAGGGGATCAAGGGATTTTATTGGGGCATTCAGATGCAGGGGGAAGTTTTAGTTGGCTTGAAAATGGAGGACAAAGAGGATTTGATTGTTCATTCAGTGTCAGTATAAAGGAAGCTGTTACATATTTGTCAACTGCAAAATCAATCTACCTGCCTTGATTACTAGAGATTTAATTCTGCATTTAATGTAGCTAAGATTCCAAATTACATTTTCCTATGGTGACCTGGCTCAGTCAATTTCACTTTTCAGTCACCAGATACACACATGGCAATCTAAATGGCTCCTGATAGTTTAACTAAAACAGTAATACCCCCTCTCCAAAGAGTTGTTTCTTCACTTCTGACAGCCATTCTTCTACCTAATAACTTGTTTTCTCACATTTTCTAAAAGCAACTCACTTAGACAAAAATAATACTGGACTTGTGAGACATCATTGTGAATATCAATGAAGGTTTTTCTTTTCCTTCTGCTCCAAACTTCCTTGTTGGGCTAAAAGTAAATACAGTCCGCTGTAACACAGAAACTAATTGAAGAAGAATAATTGGTGCATGCACCAAACTTCAGATCTGGATCCAAACTTCAAATAAGAGAGAGACTGAATCTGGGATTTTTGTTCACGCCCATATTTCCTGTCTATTTTTCTATCTGCTCTCATGAAAAAAATCCTGTAGAATTTAACATTGAGAACTTTCCTTGAGGTTTTTTTTTTAAAAAACCAGCCTGTAGAATTATTATCATTAGAATTTCTAAAAATTCTAGATAATTTTCTAACACAAAGAGTAGTGCACGCAACACAAGGTAACTCTATTTTGGACCTCATTTTGATGAATAAAGATGAGTTAATCATTGGACTGGAAGTCACTGGTTGCCCTGAGATCATTGATCATGACCTCATTAGATGCAATATGGGCAAACAGAAGACAATCCCAACCAGCAGTAAATATACTTGGTGCTTCTAACGTGCTAATTTCCCCAAGATGAGGAAAATTTTAAGCGAAACTGATTAGGAGAAAAAATGTAGACAGAAAAATGGGAATGCAAATTGGGAGTTCTTTAGGAAAAGTTTTAGGTGGCCAAAAAGCCATAATGCCACATAAAAAAAGAGGACAACTTTAGCTAAAAGCCCATTATGGTTCAGAGAGGAAGGGAAGGCAGAAATTCAAAACAGAAAAACAGTATATAATAAATAGAAAAAGGTGGAAATAGCAATCAAAATAAATTAGAATTTGTGAAGGACAAAATACTGATAAGGATAGCTGAAGAGTTCAGGGAAAAATCGGTAGCTAGTAGAGCTAAAGACAATAAGGAGTTTAAGTATATTAGGAACCAAAGACATCTTGGCAATGGTGTAGGCCCATTACTAAATTGAGATAGTAAACTTGTTAATAATGCAGAAAAGGCAGAAATATTCAATAAATATTTCTGTTCTGTATCTGGAAAGGAGGATGTTGGACTCATATCACATGGGGATGATAAAGTACTTTATAGCTCATTAGTAACTGAGCAAGGTGTTAGACTGCCTCTATCAGGGATAAACATTTTAAATCATGTACCCAAGAGTTTTAAAGGAGTTGGCTAAGGCAAGCTCTGACCCACTGATTTTTTTTTAAATAAATCTTGAACTATTAGAAAAATTATAGAGCACTATACCTTTCTATGTTAATTTCTATAAAACTCCAATTAACTTCTCTGAAACCCTATTAAATTTTTATATAACTGAATTGGTTTTATCCCTATTCAGTCTATAGGATTTTTCCATAAGGTACTGCAACAGGGGAACTTTGCTGCTTACTGGATAGTGGGCCTGGGCCTTGCCAACCTGCTTACTAAAGAGTCAGGGTACTGCAGAGTGACCTCTGGCCATGTGGGAGTGCTCAGGAGGGCTCTGGCCCAGTTACAGGTACCTAGAATAAACAACGACAACTGTGAATTAGAAGCTAACATCCCATTGAGAAGTTCTAAAGAGACCCTAGAATTAGGGTTGCCAGGTGTCCAGTTTTTGACCGGAATACTGGTCAAAAAGGAACCCTGGTAGCTCCGGTCAGCACAGCTGACTGTGCCACTAAAAGTCTGGTTGACCACAGCAGGGCAGGCAGACTCCGTGTCTGGCTCCCGGGAAGCAGCCGGCATGTCTCTCCAGCTCCTAGGCGGAGGGGCAGCCAGGGGGCTCCACATGCTGCCCCTGCCCACAGGTGCTGCCCCGAGCACTAGCTCGGCAGCTCCCATTGGCCAGAAACTCTGGCCAATGGGAGCTGCAGGGGTGACACCTGTGGGTGGGGGCAGCGGTGGAGCCCCTGGCCACCCCTCCACCTAGGAGCTGGGTGGACATGCTGGCCTTGTTCCAGGAGCTGCCTGAGGTCAGCACTGCCCAGAGCCACACCGCCTTCCACAGCCCAAACCACTGCCCCATCCCTGAACCCAATCCTGAACCCCACTTTGGAATGCTCAGTTGACAAGGGAGCCTGGTAGCTCTGGTCAGCCCAGCTGCCTGGGCTGCTAAAAGTTCAGTTGGCCTCAGCAGGGGAGGCAGGCTCTGTACCTGGCTCTGCATGGCTCCCGGGCAGTGCGCAGATCCCCCTGGCTACCCCTCCACCTAGGAGTCAGAGAGACATGCTGGCCACTTCCTGGGAGGTGCCTAAGGTCCCCTCCCACATCCCAACCCTATCCCATGCCCCAGCCTAGAGCCCCCTCTTGCACCCCAAACCCTTCATCCCTGTCTCCACCCCAGAGCCCATACCCCCAGCTGGAGCCCTCACCCCCTCCTGCACCCCAACATCCTGCCCCAGCCTGGTGAAAGTGAGCGAGGATGGAGGAAAGTGAGTGACGGAGGGAGGGGAGATGGAGTGATCAGAGCAAGGGCTTCAGAGACATGGTGGGGTCTCGGAGAAGGGGCAAGGGTGTTTGGTTTTCTATAATTAGAAAGTTGGCAACTCTACCTAGAATACATGACTCCCCCACACCCATAAATCCCTCTTTGTCTGTTCAAGAGATGAACAATGGTCACTTGTTCTCCAAGAAGTAGGGTGGACAAGCTGCCCTCTGGGAGAATGACATCATAAACTAAATTCACCCCAGTGTAACTTTGCTGATTTCAGTGTGAATCATTTGGCCACATGGTCTTTGCACAAGCCAGCCAGCAGGAAGAGCCGATGCACAAAGAAACTATCACCCTGTTTCCTGCAGCATTCAGCTCTGTGATTTATCTGTTCCAAAGGCTTTGGATGTATCTCGACAGCAATCACTGGGTGTGGTTGCAGCTTGAACTAACCTATTTGAGCTAGCTCGATTATAAAGCTATCTTGAGTCCTGGACCAGTGAAGCTGACTGCATGAGCTTCTGTGTTAAGCTATACAAACCTGCCCAGAACCCTTGCTAATCACTCTTGAGGCTAATCCATTCTGAAGTTTGCCCTATCATGGCTTTGCTGCTCCAGGACTCAAGCTAGCTAGGTTAAAGCTAGCTCAGGTATATCAACTTGTCTTGAACTGCAATCACAGCCAGTGACTTCAGTCTAGACATACCCTTTGGGGACAATGACAGTGACTGGAAGCCAGCTGAGTTTTAGCTCTGCCACTGGTCTCTTCCGCTTGTCCTCTTTACGATAATCCATCTATGTGTCTCCCCTCTTATTTTCATAATCATGATGTTTTCCTAGGGAGTCACAGTGATGAAATATCTGAAACAGGATGAAGAAGAAATCTATTTGCCAACTAACCAAGGGCACAGCCTTTAGCAGCTGTATTTGACTCTTATGTTGCAATGTTTAAGTTCCACATTCTGCACTGCATGGGATGTTATACACACTGAGCAGGGTAATATGCAGTGTTGATGAATGAAGTGCAAAGGCTCTTCCCCCTCACCCCCGGATATTACTTTAGTTACTCCCATAGGAGTTACTGTATTCTGCAGGGGAACGATTGGACCCCTATATTTAAGCACTCTGGAGTAGTTTGCATCTGGATCTTAAATTTGCAACAGGTCTGTATCTATAAAAGGCCAAAACCTCTGACCCTGAACTTCTGAGAAGTTTAGAACTGAATTCAGGGTTGAACTTTGCACCCTGAGAGTTGTGGCACAGCTGGGAATAGAACCAGGAATCCTGACTTCTGGGCTCCAGCCCCAGTCTGTGGAACAAGGTGAAAAAATAGTTAACAAATTCCTTGCTCACAATGTGCCTTCTATAACCTCGCTGACTAAAGACATTTAACTGGCGCAGCATCAATAAACAGCCCCGTGCTTTCTAAACTTTCCAGGCCAGGTCCCACTGCACAACTGGGATTGTAGGAATATAATAGAACCATGCTTCTTCAATTACTAATTAATCCAAGGCAAGCTCCCAGATGCTTCAGCGAGTAACCACGGGATAAGAAAGGAGCTGTGCAGCAAGCAGAGAGGTTGTCATTCAAAGGACAGGTGTGTGGTAAAGGGAAATGCCCCTCACCATGATACCCCATAGAAAGTAACACAGGGAACCACTTGGTGGGCAGAGAGTTGTTTACTGTAGGTAAACCTGGCATGTGGTCAAAGATGCTACATTAATGGTATATTGGTTTGAATCATTTGGCACCCAAGCAAAACCACATTTCCACTGGTAATGCTGATTACCGGCCTGGTAGGCATACCCACGCCCCAAAATGCATGTTTCGCTACAGAAGCATTATTCTCCTGTGGTAGGATAGGAGCAACTTCAGGGACTCCTGCCCTAAAGAGGGTCTTGGGGACGAGAGATGGATTGAAACTGGAACCTTGACTCCAAACCCCTTTGGGGGTACGTGTGCATGTGTGTGTGCTTTTTCTGACTCAAATCTCCACAGCTGCCCCTGTTTGTGTAATTTTAGCTCCAGGTTGTGCCCCAAACCAAAGATGCCTATTTTCCAATTCTGGCTCAGAAGTGGTTGGAACGTTGAGCTTGCAGAAATACTGTTAGAATGGTTCTGATGGGATATCTAGTGTTTGGGGCCAAAATCTCAGAAGAGCAGCTTGCTAGACTTTGGTGCAGTTGAGTCCAACCTTGAACCCACTCCTAGCTTAAGGGCATGGCTACACTTGCAAATGTAGAGCGCTTTGAGTGAAACCAGCCTTTGTAGAGCTCAGTAGGGAAAGCGCTGCAATCTGTCCACACTGACAGTTACAAGCGCACTGGCATGGCCACATTAGCAGCTCTTGCAACGGCCACAGAGAGCAGTGCATTGTGGCAGCTATCCCAGCATGCAAGTGGCTGCAACGTGCTTTTCAAATGGGGGGTGGGGGTGGGGTGGATTGTGACAGGGAGTGTTGTGTGTATGTGCGGGGAGAGAGAGTGGGTTTTTGGGGGGGCTGAGAGCATGTCACCATGCTGCCTTGTAAGTTCAGACAACAGCAGACACCCTCCCCGCCTCCTCTCTCTCACACACAGCATTCCACAGTAATGGTTGCTTTGTCTCGGAGCAGATAACCATGCCAGCTGTCAGAAATAGAGCTTTCAAAGGGCATATCCACATTCCTGCAGCAAAACAATGACAAGAGTGGCCACTTGACTTAAGGGGATTATGGGATGTTTCCGGAGGCTGATCAGAGCGCAGTAATGCAACACCTGGTTCACACGGACGCACGGGTGTTTCAGCCAAGGCACAACAAGCGTTAATCTTCTCGACGAGGTGGAGTACCAGGAGCATTCTAGCCGCGGAGTCAGAGTGCTCTATGTGCCTTGCCAATGTGGACGGGTAGTGAGCTAGGGCACCCGGGGCTGCTTTAATGCACTCTAACTCGCAAGTGTAGCCAAGCCCTAATTGGGCCCAGCTGGAAATATCACCGCCCCGCCCCATCTCTGTAGAGGACATAGGTAGGAGTCAGCAGGACTCCTGGGTTATATTCCATGATCCTGGGCAAGTCAGGGAGCCAAAATTTTAAAACTTGGGTGCCTGAACATAGGTACCTAAATAACAGACCTGGTTTTAAGAGTTTTTGAGGATCTGCAATTTCCACTGACGTCTCCTTCACTGAAACCCAGTGGGAGTGGAGTGTGCACAGCACCCCTAAAAATGTGACCACTTTAATTTAGGTGCTTAACTATGGATTTTTTTAGGTGACAAGCTTTAGGCAGCCAGCTTAGAAACTTTTGGCCTTGACATCTTCCTGCCTCACTTCCCCTATTTGTATAAACAGGGATAATGGCACCCACCTACCTCTCAGTGGTGTTGTGAGGCTTAATTAATGTTTGTAATGTAAATTGTGATCTTCATATGAATGGTGCAGTGGCAGCAGAGAATATTATTAGTCATTTTGTGTAATCTGCTTCCCAGGATTCATGGGTGTTCGAAAGCAGCCACTTCAGAAGCACTCAGAGAACAAACGCAGTCTACTTAATGCACTCGTTTGATGCTGGATATTTTACAAACCCCTGAAAGACTTGTCCAGTGCTTAATCCCTTCTCAAATTAATATTGTGTCAATTTTTTCCCTAGGATCTTTTAGATACAACTGGCATGATGGGGTCTTTATAGTAGGTTAGTACACAAGCATTTCACCTGGAGCTTGAGCTTCAAATTCTGCCTGACATCAGCCGTGAAAATGGATTGATGGTCACATTTTAAACCCCTTAGGAAATTTTGCCACATTGTGAAATCTCTGCAGAATCTGGTAGTTTTCCTCTGCAGGGAAATTGTCGGAACAACTCTCACCATGTGTTGACAAATGGAATTTAAAATAATTTATGATTAATCATTAGGCTTTAATAGCTCTCCATTAAAGTTGCCAACTTTCTAATCCTACAAATTGAACATCATAGCCCTGCCCCTACTCCAAGGCACTGCCCCCTGCCCCACCCCTTCCCCATGGTCCTGCCCCTGCTCACTACATTTCCCCCTCCCTTGGTGGTGTGCTTTCCCCCACCCTCACTCACTTTCACTGGGCTGGGGCAAAGGCTTGGGGTGTGGGAGGGGATGAGGACTCTAACTGGGGGTGCGGGCTCAAGGGCAGGTCCAGAAATGAGGGGTTCAGAGTGCGGGAGGGGGCTCCAGGCTGCAGGAGGGAGTTAGGGTGTGGGAGGAGGTGAGGGATCTGTCTGGGGGTGCGGGCTCTGGGGTGGGGCTGGGGGTAAGGGGTTTGGGGGGGCTCAGGGCTGGGGCAGAGGGTTGGGGTGCCGGGTTGGGGAGTGGGCTTACCTTGGGTGGCTCCCAGTCAGAGGCGCAGCAGGACTAAGGCAGGCTCCCTGCCTGTCCTGGCTCCACGCTGCACCCTGGATGTGGCCAGCAGGTCTCGGTCCTAGGCAGGGGGGACAGGAGGCTCCGTGCACTGCTCTTGTCCGCAGGTTCCTGGCCAATGGGAGTGCGGAGCCGGTGCTTGGGGTGGGGACAGCGGGCGGGGCCCCAGGGTGCCCCCCCCCCAGAAGTCGGACCTGCTGGCTGCTTCCGGGGTGCAGCGCGGTGCCAGGACAAGTAGGGACTAGCCTGCCTTAGTTCCACTGTGCTGCTGACTTGACTTTTAATGGCCCGTTCGGCGGTGCTGACTGGAGCTGCCAGGGTCCCTTTTCGACTGGGCACTCCGGTCAAAAACTGGACACCTGGCAACCCTACTCTTCATGTTTTTATTTTTACTTTAAAATCTATTGTACTCTTCCTCCCATCCCCCCACTTTTTCTCCCTTCCTCTAACTGCTCCTTCCTTTATGGAATGCAAGATTTGCCATATTGAAGCAAGTCTTTGCTCCATCAAGTCTAATATTCTCTATCCAGCAATGATGAATTGATACCGCAGTGGAAGTGAAACTGCCTCTCCTGTTCTCTGCCACAGCGTACCTAGCCAAATGTGCAATGCTCTAAATGAGGGCAACATTCCTTCCTGACCCCTAAACTGACCACTTAATACCCTGAAGCATGAGATTTGTATACCCTATCTTAGCCTGTATAACCTATATAGCCTGGATAAAGTAGTGTGGGTGGGAGTCTATTTTAACTTTCACCTTCTTCCAGCCCCCCCAGCATGTAAATTATTCCAATTTAAACTCTCATACACTCAGTCAGGCTTTCTCAGACCCATGTGTAACTGATGTGTAACTTTGACCCATATGTAACCTGATGTGTAACTTTGACCACTTTACAAGATATCTGAACTTGATCTAATGTGTCTAATTAGCCAGTGGTGCAGTGGTTTAAAAAAAAGAAGAAGTGGGCAAACTAACCAGTTGGTGGGTGAGATTCTGTGGCCTGCGTTGTGCAGGAGGTCAGACTAGATGATCATAATGGTCCCTTCTGACCTTAAAGTCTATGAGTCTATGATTAGTAAACTCTGTAATTCCCAGATGAGAAGTGGGTAATCTTTTTACCTGCATTTTCCCTCAACTGCAATTAGCCTCCATTGACTTTAGTCTCCAAAAAGACAGGATCAGATAAGGGATTGAATCAATCCCTGGTTTGTCTCTATTGACTTCAGTGGAGATGAATTTTGTCCAGGGAGTCCAATGATAACTTACCAGGCGGCAGTATTCTTCTCAGCTAGAGTCCAGACATTCTTATTAATTCTAAATCAGACACTCTTACTGCCAAGTTTGCCAAATAAAAAATGAATAGAATATAAAGTATCACCAATGGTCAGCAGATACATTAGAAGGCACTGTGGTGGCAAGTCAGTGGTATGTTATAGCCTCTCCAGGCTGCAACAGAAAATAGAGGTCACCTGATATCTATTCAGTGGAGAAGTGAACTAGACAGCAAGTACAGGAATGAAGAGGATTGCACAGCCAGGCAGGGCAGGGCAGCATGAGCCTGTGGTCTAAGTCTAGCTGTTATTGACATCCGTGGGAGTGAGGTGCCTAAATACCTTTGGAGATCTGGTCCTTAAGTTCCTATGCGGCAATACTGTTTGGAAACAACAGAGGGCTTGTTAACATGGCTTAATGAGGGAGGGCCAATCTATGTTACCCAGCGCATTCAGCCCAGATTCTGTGGGATGCTATGTACTGGCAGTTCTCATGGACATGAAGGGGAGATGCAGGTGCTTGGTCCTTCCCTGGATTTTTCCCATTGTTTGCTACAACACTTCAAGCCATCAGGCAATTCCAAAGGATCTCAGGCTACACCAACATTTTGAGCTTGGGGTGTCGTTCCCAACTTGAGGCAATATACCCACACTAGCTCTGATTGAGTATGGAGTATAGCTCATATTTCCCAAAGGGAAAACAGGGGGCATTGCATGGGGTTGGCCCAAAGCCCCTCCCCCCAACACTCCCAGCCACTCACACCCTCCCCCACAGAGGGTTGGCCCTGGCCCCTCCCCGAGCTGGCACCGGCTGCTCACTCAAACCCTGCCGGCCCCCTGTGCCAGGCTGTCACTGGTCTCTCGAACCCTGCTGGAAACCTGGCGGCATCCCCCAGCGCTGTGTTGCCCCCTGTACAGGGCTGGCATCTCTGCACGTTCCTCCGACTGCACCACACCCCACTTTTTTGACAAAAGTGGGCGTTTGCTCTTCCCAGCTGATCAACTTGCCAAGAACAAAAAGGACAAATGCCCACTTTTGCCAAAAAGTCGGGACTGCCGGGACAGGGCTTAAAAAAAGGGACTGCCCTGGCCAAAACAGGACCTATGGTCACCCTAATGTCATAGCATGTAGCTGCCGAATCCTGAGTGGTGGGACGGGCTAGCATCCCAGACGCCGTGCCTAGTGTCTCGGATGGGCTATGTATTCAGGGTGTCTAGCCCCACCCATGGCTCAGGTACTCTCTTTTTAGTGCCCTGGCTCACCCAGAGCTAGTGTAAGTATGTCTCCTCAAGCTGGCACTGACATCCCCCGCTCGCAATGTAGATATACCCTCGGTGTAAGGGAAAGACTGTACTTGCTCTGCAGCTGTACCCAGTGCAGGAGAGGGAAGTGCCATAGGTGGAGAATGCAGCAGAGTAATTGCAGGCAGCAACTGGAAGAGCACCTCGCGGATAAGTGGAAATGTCTTTGGCTTGCTTAGCTCTCCCATCTGAAAAGAATGTCTGGCTGGCAGGTGCTAAAGTTTGCCCCCACAGGACATGCTCAAAGCTGCCATGTTTGCAACTAAAGCTTGATTGTGAGCATAACTTGTCTCAGCATGTATCAAACCTGGTGACAGAAGATCACTATCTGTTTGTTGTAACATGCCACATTTTTAGGCACATTAAAGGTAGGTCATTGGGTTAAGCTGTGGATTTCTTGCTCTTCCCCCTTGCACCCACTTATATTGTTGCAGTTTTTCTGTAGTAAAAGAGTCTCTAAGGTGCCACAAGTACTCCTTTTCTTTTTGCGAATACAGACTAACACGGCTGTTACTCTGAAACCTGTTCCCTGACTGGATTTAATCACTAGTCTAGCTGTCTGCTCTTCAGGACAGAGACGTTATCTGTTTGGCACAGTTAAGGTACCATATAGCTCTGTGTACAGTTATGGTGCTATATAAAGCAATGTTGCTCATTCTTGTGATTTTATTGCAAGTCATGTGATATTTGCGGTTTTCCTTAGATGCTGGATTTATGAAATGCATGAGAATCAGCTTTCCTTACGAAAAAACTAAGTTCCTAGTCCTCATGGGGGTGGAGAAAAGCTTGAAAATATGAAGCCAAGTGCACCCTAAGGGTTCAGAAATCAGAAGGCAAATACAATGAACCTAACACTTATTATTTTAAAGAAAGCTCATGATTATTAAGCCAACAAGTGATTTTTGAGTGCTGACTCATGATTTTGAATATTAGGGGTTGGCAATACTCTATACAGTTCCAATTACTTAAAGAACAGGATTCAGAGTAGCAGCCGTGTTAGTCTGTATTCGCAAAAACAAAAGGGGTACTTGTGGCACCTCAGAGACTAACAAATAAGGTGCCACAAGTACTCCTTTTCTTTTAAAGAACAGGAGTAGTTCTTTTGAAGTGAGTTACCTGCACAAAGTTAAGCACACGCATATGGAATTGCAATATTAGGGCCTGAAGAGACAAACAATATAAAAACCTGTGTCTCTATGTGCATGTATATCTAAAACAGGAAATATGACATATACAAGAATGTACAATATGTATGTAAGTATATATTTGGAAGAATATATAACAAATGTAAGTATATACAGTATATGCAGTTTGAGCATTTAGCACCCATAAGAAAGTTAGAATGTTATATTGAATATTTGTAAGTGGGTAATGCAAGAATATATCTATATATCAATGAAATATGCAAGTTTTATGTAATGTACACAATTGCAAGAATATGCAAGAACATATATTTGACACATGAAAGGCATAATGTACAAAGGGTCATCGTATACAATTAGGCAA
The DNA here is from genome assembly GCF_965140235.1 of Caretta caretta. Lineage (NCBI taxonomy): Eukaryota > Metazoa > Chordata > Testudines > Cheloniidae > Caretta > Caretta caretta. The sequence continues at coordinate 8,636,820 of NC_134218.1, read as the reverse complement.
GAGATTTTATATATGCAAAATATTATACAGTGCATCCAAATACGTGGAGTATGCAAAACTACAGAAAGTTCACAAGAAACACACACATTGCAAGCATAATCCGTGCCACTATGTGGAAAGTGCAGTAAAGATAATAGATGCAGTGATATGCAGCACTAGAGGTAAAATACACACCAGTGCAATATAAGCAGTCTTACATATACAATAGGGTGTTTCAGTTCCTACAAGCGTACCAGCAGCAACCAAGCCTAGACCAGTTTTCTCCTCCCTTATTTGCATAGACGCGCCCTCCTTGAACGCCATTGGTCAGCAGGTTCGCCAGCGCTGGTCGGCCTCTGCGTCCCGGCCCTGGCATCTCATTAGCATGTGCCCCGCCCCGCAGGCAACTGATTAGGCAGTTTGGGGTTGCCATAGCCTCGCCCGGCTTTCCGGTTGGCGGCCTGGGCTGTCAGTCGGCGAACACTGAGGGCCGCACTTCCGCCTTGGTGTCAGCGGGTCTGGGCCCGCGGCTGCTGGGGGACCAGGTGAGACAACTCGCCCGCGGCCTGCGGCCTGCGCCCTGGCGGGGCCACCGCAGCCGAGGCTGCCGCCGGGGCACAGGTGGACCCCGGGGAGCGGCGGCGGGGGAGGTCACTGAGGCTCCCGCCCGGGGAAAACTGGGCCCCGCTCTGGGCTCCTTCGTCCCGGGGCAGAGACCCTCCGCCGTCCGGCCCCTCGTCCCTGAGCTCGCCGCCTGGCGGGGGAGGGACCCCAGACCTGGGGTGGGGAAGCGGCGGGCGACCCGCCCCTGGAGCCAGCCCCCGCGCTGGGGTAGGACACGGGGGGACGGGGACCCCCAAACTGGGACCTGCAGCCCTAGAGGGGCAGGGGGAAGTGCGGGAGCCCCCCCGCAACCTGAAGGGAACCCCCCGAGAACTGATTCCCCCACCCCAAGCGAGACCCATCATCCCAGTCAGGGGCACAGATGAGGGAGATGCCCAAACTTTGCGGGTAGCCCCCAAAATGCAGAGTGGGCTCCCCCAAACCACGACACCCTCTCCCTGAGAAGCCCCAAATCAGACCTGCCTCCCAAATCAGACCTGCTACCCTGGGAAGGCGACCTCCAGACTGGGACCCCATCCCCAGAATGTCGGGGAGGAGCACTGATGAGTCAGTCTGCGTGGGGCCACTTTCTATTGCAAACAAATGAGTACAAAAGATCCTGAAAGGTAGGTCAGGGGCTGAGGGGAAAGAGCAAGTTGCACTTCCTGGAGAGCTTATTCGTCATGCAGGAGAAATGGAGGTAGTCTGCATGCTTCGGTATGATGGGTCGCTGCTTTCCCTTCCCTGGTAGAAGGGGCTTCATATAGCCGCTTATTGGTTGTTGTCTCATGTATAAGAAGGCAGTAAAGCCGAACGAATAACATTAGATTTAAATCGAATGGCCAGACCCTTTTGCCCCTAATTTACATTGCAGAGATGCACCGAATCTTACTGCCATCTGGGGCAATGTTTTTCATTACAAATTATTCTTTAAACTGGAAGGCTTCTGATCTGGAGGAGTTGGGAACAAGAACTGGCAGAAGGTACTGAAGAACCTTTCGTAAGGAGAACAGCTGGCATCCTATGTCTAGTCAGAGCAGAGCTCTGTTCCTGTGTGACTTAAGGGAAGGAAAGTAAGGCAAGGAAAAGAGATCTGCTATGCTCCTAAAATGTGCAGAAGTGGAGCTTGGTTTCAGCATGATTTAGGAGCACTGGGGTGCAGATTGCCTCCTACTTGAAGATGTCTTTCCCCCCAGCTGCCACTGACAGTCCTTGTCAGTAGATACCCCTTGATTCTCTATTCTTCCAGCTGTCCCCAGCATCCCCCTCTTGCAGAGCTTCTGAAAAGTAGCAAGCAACTTGGAAAATAGTGGGAAAAGGCCACTTTTATACTTCACAGAGGTTTATGTGTCATGTTAATAAAAAAGTAAAGTATGTAGCCATTTGTCTAATATGGGTTTTAATCTTATTTATGCTGTCTATTCATTTAGCCTGTGAATTCCTTGAGGGTATGGTCTGTCTTCCTGCAACACTTAAGGGCCAGAACTTGAAAACTGCTGCCTAAAAGCATATATGGTTTTGTGTGTGTCTGTGTGAGGCTTGCAGCTCCACCAATGAATATCTGCAAATGTACGTACAATGCAAATAGATATTTCCCTTACATCCTTATCAGTTTTCTTGATTAAAACATGTTTTGTTTAAACTTTCAAGTATCAGAAGTGAAAGGGACATTGATTTGCAGTGTATTTAGGATCAGAGTATCACTGTTTCATCTTTTCCCCATCTGTCTTGCTCACACGTCTCTCTTTCTTCAGCATTGTCTACACCCCCAAGGAAAATGTTTCAGGGATACTGATTGCTTGAATGGCTGTTTCTTTTACTGATCTTTGCAAAGGCTGAGCACATCTACATTGTGGCATTCACATTGATACCTGAGGGCAGCCACATGCATCACATCTTACAACTGTTCTGGGACTCCTGAAACTCCACAGTGCACTTTCTGGAAGCAGGAGTTTTTGGCAATTTCCAAATTTGAGGCATTGTGAGGCAGGGATAGTGATAGGAGAACTGGTTGAAGTAGCACTGAAGTACAAGGCATTACAAGCTGTTGTTTCTTACAGTGCCTTTTCATTTAGTGTAGACGGAGCCGTTCCTCAAAATAATTATTCACTCAAGTTGTGTGAGTGACTCTTTTTGTAATGGTCTAATAGGAAATGTATTAAAATTTGTATCTTCTTGTTCACTTGAAGCAAAATAAAGTTTTATAACACTCAAGTTTTAAATAAAGGTGTGCTGAACATAATGGACAGTGAATCTGGGAAGACTGATGAGTTGTTCTCCGGGCTGTACAGTGGGAGAGTTGAGGAGAAATGGACTTGTAGTTGCCTTTTGACTCTTGAGGGAAGTTTCAGGGAAGCTGCCCATCAGCACACCTGAGTTGACTTAATTTAAAAAGGCAATCTGATGATGAATTCTGAAAAGGAAATATTGAAACAGCAGCTCTCAATACATATAGCATGTATTTAATGAAGCGGAAGATATGCTTTTTTCCAAAATTAGTTCCTTGGACATGACAGTGCAGTTTCATAAACAGATCACAGAAGTTAAAGGCACAAAAAGTTAGATTACAGATTCCATCCCTGGGAATAGTTGAAAAACAGTCGTTAAGGATGAGAGACTTGAGACTGATCCAAAAGCTTAATTGTGTGCATTACTATCTACAAAAATGTGCTTGGATTAATTGTAGCCATTCGGGATCACTTTCGTTGATGGATATTTATATTTAAGAACAATTACCATGTTCTCAGTAGCTTTCCACAGCAGTTAAAAATAATTTCTTACCTTAGCTGGCAGCTTTTATAAATATAACTATAATGCTACTTCTGTGTGTCTGTCTTTTTTTTTCCAAATGAATGTAACTGTCCACTTCATACTCATCAAACTAAATACAAAATAAGCTTCCCAATATCTTCCGTTTAGTGTCTCAAAGCACACTCAGCAATCTTTTTAGCCTTTAAGATACTGTATAGTATGTAAGTAGTTTTGCACAGATATAAATATATTCCATACAGATAACTGCTTGAAACCAGGATTTGCACATAAGTACTCTGAAGTTTTAAGTGAATAACTCATTTGTGTTCATCTTGTAAGGCAATTTGCCCTTGAACATTCCAGTGTTACATCAAACTCCTTGTTATTTAAGACTTCCTCTTATACGTCAGCATTCTTTTCTTGTCCTTCAATCGATATTGATTTTGTCACCTGACTTATTAAAATACCTCTTGAAAAGACTTTTCTACTCTAGATACTTAGACACCATAGTGCAGGGGTGGCCACCCTGTTTCTCCGGAGCCGCATGCTGCCCTTCAGATGTTAATATGCAGCTCCTTTTATAGGCACCGGGGGCTGAAGCTACAGGTGCCAACTTTCCAATGTGCTGGGTGGGGGTTGCTCACTGCTCAACCCCTGGCTCTGCCACAGGTCCTGCCCCCACTCCACTCCTTCCCAGAGCCTGCGATGCCCTTGCTCTCTCCTCCCTTCCCCCCAGCCTCCTGCATGCCACGAAACAGCTGATTGGGAGGGATGGGGAGGCGCTGATTGGTGGGGCTGCCAGTGGGTGGGAGGCGCTGGAAGCAGGGGAGGGGGAAGGAGCTGATGGTGGGCTGCTGACGTATTACTGTGGCTCTTTGGCAATGTACATTGGTAAATTCTGACTCCTTCTCAGGCTCAGGTTGGCCACCCCTGCCACAGTGTCACAGATTCTTAGTATGCTTATGTTTACAATTCTTGTCATATTCTCTGCAAAATAACTAGTATGTGTGATTCTGCATTATGTATTTTTACATGAAGTATTAAAATTTTTCCAAAATATGTAGTAAGTGTACTTAGAAGTGTGCCTTACATTTGTAATTCAGAACAGCCAAGATTTTTTTTCTAAATTAAATGGTTTGATGACAAGCTTGTCACAGGAACTTCTTCATCTGGATGAAAGAAATGTGAGCAATGAGAGAATTGGTAAATCTGCTTATAGACAGAGTTTATTGGAAGATGCAGTATTTTGAGTGCTTTCCTGCAGCATAATGTAAAAGAATTGATTGCAAATGAATGTAGGATTTTATACAAACATATTTCGTTTAAAATCTTCTGGCATGTATTGCTTTGGATTCAGCAGTGTAGGATATTGCCCTCAACCTTCACTCTTTTAAATAATTCACTTCCAGAAAGAAAGTGTGAGAACAGAATAGTGTTTCTTTATATTCTAAAAGACTGAACATAGCAAATTGTATTGAGACACTAAACAAATAGAATGTGTCAAATGAGATTTAATATTGGCCTCAGATATGCTGTTAAAAATACACTGAGCCAGCTGTACAAAACTACTGTCTTAATTTTCAGGATTAATGAGATATAAGAATAAACTGAGCTTGTTTTTTAAATTTGTTTAATTGTACTTTTATTTTTCCTTTATTTTAGAAAACAAATCTCTGGCCTTGGCAACATTCTGTGAAGTATTTCAATATATTTTACTGTGTACAAGCATTTCATTTTATCACCTGCTATAAGTACTCCAGTAGGAGGTAAGATCACTAGGAATTCTAAAGTTGTCTAAAAACCATATGGTGTTAGTAAGCTTATTTATTTTTTATCCCAAATTTTTAGCTGGTAGAAGACCACTTTCACCCACAAAATGTACATGAGTTTGAGTACCTCCATTTTGTTGTTGTCGTGTTTGTAGATACAGCAGTTGCATGCACATGTGGCTAACAGTGCATACAGTTGCAGAAATGGGCGTGCACTTCTAAATTTGGCCCTTTCCATATTATCATTATCAATATTATAAATCTGGGAATCAAAGTTTCAGATGTGAGAAATCTTTTTTGATGGTAATTGTGTTGTTAATTCAGCAGTGTTGGTAAAGATATATATTGAAAGGAGAGTTTTGTTTTTAACAATGTGATTTCCTCTTAAGATGTTTTCCTGAGGTTTTTCTAGAAATTTTCAGAAACCAAATGTTACTAAACAATTGTTTTAGTAAAATAAGAATGTCGTCTACTGTACTTCTAGAGTTACAAATGAAACTACAATCCGTTTGTTAGTGAATGAGTGTTAGGGTTATTGACACTGTTGCAAACTGGTTAGCCAATAAAGTGGACTAACAATAAGAGGTACAGCTTTTTTATTAAAATTTTATTATAAATAGAAATAGATATGCTAGGTAAAGAAGTTAAATTTTCTTAATACTTTAATTCTTGAAGACCACAAACGTGTTAGACTGATTCCCGTTTACGTAAACATCTGTGCTATGAATGTTGCCTTTGAAGAGATGGCACCATAGTAGAAACTCTGATTTTACTAATTTTCAGTAATTTCTCATCATGAAGCCCTACGTAAGTAGGCCGTGGGACTGTTTGCATGTGTTAGTGCTGCACAATTGGGTTCTGTCCCATTAATTGCTGATGTGTATATAGAGTCATGGTTGTTTACTGGTAGCACTTTGCACTAAGTTGATAAGTCACTAGGGCTACAACAGCTGACTTTTTTGTATCGTGGCTATTTTCATGACACTTCAAGAGTGGGTCTCCATAGAAATGGCTGATAGTGGGGTAACTTGTACAGAGCAAATGTATGATTGGATATGTATGAAGAGAATTGATGAGTAGTGGCATTATGCTTGGTAAGATTTCTATAAATTTAACCTGTAACTGTCCTTTACTGTTCTGTGTTGTTTTCTGCCTTGCTGTTATATACAGTACCTGTTCCTATAATCCTTAAACTTAATGGCATTGGTCACAAGTAATGGCATTGGTCACAAAATGTTAAGTATGATTAGGCATGGTACCATGCTAGCAAAATACGTGAGCAAGTGGATTTGTTGCTTTTCTCTTTTACTGAACATGCTAGAGTGAGTGGTAGGCAAGCGATCAGAATTCAAAACCATCCCGCGGATTATTTGCCTGTTGCTAAGAGCTCAGGATTCTTTGGGCTTACAGTGTGGTGCTTACGTACTGCAGCAAAATGGGTGGGTAATCCTGTCACTGTACCTTATGCACCAATTGCTTAATGCTGTTCTGTTTAGGATAAAAGATTTGTTTTCTTTTTTTCTTTTTTTAATAAACTCTATAAACAAATTGCCCCCAAAATGGTCATTATGAAAATATAGCTTGCTTTATTTATTTTATTTATTTATATGACTCTTAGGGAGTTTTAGTTGATGCGGAGGAGGGGTTGGCAAACTTGGAGGGGTTTTTTTGTACATTTTGGTGCATTTAAAAATATTGTGTTGCAGTGTGTTTAAAAAAATCTTAAAGGAGGGACTCAATGGCATATGAGATTAGTAAAGGTATGTAAATCTAGGGCAGGATGGCATTGAGACTGAACTGCTCTCTCACATCAGATATGGTCTCTGCAAATCAGCGTTGAATCACACTGATGACATCACGAGTGTTTGGTGAAACTTTCAGTGCCACTGACTGTGCTTTGTCACTTGCTTCCATCTCTGTTCACAACAATCCAGAATCCTTGACAGTCAGTGAATTAATTCTATTTCTGTTTTTTTCTTAAACAACTATTTGGGGAAAAGACCATGATCAGGGCTCATTTCAGACTGTAGGATAATATTATAGTTAAGGATACGATCCATGGAAGTCACGGATTCCGTGACTTTACCAGACCTCCGTGACTTCTTCAGCTTCGGCTGTCTGCAGCTGTGGCTGGGGCTGTGTGCCGCTGGAGCTGGGTCTCTGCTGCTCCCCAGTGATGGGGCTGTCATTTCTCCTCCCCCGCCTTCCATGGGGCTCCAGCTGTCGTTCTCCTCCTCCAAATTATTTTTAGTAAAAGTCATACAGGTCACCGCTTGTTTATTGCCTGCGACCTGTCCGTGACTTTTTCTGAAAGAAACTGTGACGAAATCTTAACCTTAATTATAGCCATTGCTTTTAAACAGATCTTCCAGCATTTAAATCCCCTTGATGAGGTGGGAATGGGAGGAAGGCATTGTATAACAATGCCAACAACATTTCTAGTGTTTCCTAAAGAGTCTCTACAAAGGGGAAGGGTAGTATGAATGCTTTCATAAGTAAGGCAGTCAGACAAGAGCTAGCACTAGACCATTCAAAGCCTTCAAGATAAAGATCATGGACTCTATTCATTGCTTTATAAGGAACAAATGAACATTTCTTGCTGTAAAGGTTATGTGGGGGAGTAATTTGGCTATGGATTTGTGAACTAAATACATTCATTACAAGATTTTCCTAGGTATTTACCTTCAACCAAAGAATTGCATGATTTGCCACAGGATAAAACAAATCTAAATTACAAGTTTTGTCAGTAGAACTGGGAAGAAAAGATATCAAATTAAGATTCACTACTGCCATACTAGGGAAATTCTTTATTAATATGACCTGCAAAAAGAAAAGGAGGACTTGTGGCACCTTAGAGACTAACCAATTTATTTGAGCATGAGCTTTCGTGAGCTACAGCTCACTTCATCGGATGCATACCGTGGAAACTGCAGCAGACTTTATATATACACAGAGAATATGAAACAATACCTCCTCCCACCCCACTGTCCTGCTGGTAATAGCTTATCTAAAGTGATCATCAGGTGGGCCATTTCCAGCACAAATCCAGAAGTGGCTCAAAGATAACGCCACATGTACAGACACTAGGCTTGTTCTAATGAAATTTACTAGCCAACTCTCATTTTACTATTAACCCATTAGCAACAATTTTCCCCTAAAGGGTGATGAACAAGATAATTTCCTCTAGGAACCAATAAGGGACAATGAATTTTACAATTTAGAGAAAAAATGTGAATTTCTTTTTTTACAGGATCAGTAATGATGGATTGGTTTATCTGTCTTGTTGCTATAAGTGTAGCATTGTATACCTTGAAAATAATGTTCACTGGGGTCTTGTGAATATAAAAAACAAATAAAGTAACTTCATGGGCTTTAACGTTTATTGAGGAGGGCAGTACAACACTAGATTATTTCTCAAGGGAAACCCATAGGGTAAGGTTAAAGTTAGCATAATCCTAAACCAGCATGGCTTCAGATGAACTCAATTGGCAAAGGAATAAAGGTGAATGTAATGTTCAAAAGCAACAGGACAGCAACGTCTTCTGATGAAACATTACTGAAGGTCTGCATACCTAGGAGAGGAAAATTTGATCATCTTTTGTATGGAAATAGCAACATTTAAAAGTTGATAGAAAGATTTGAAATGCATTGGAGGGCTTCAGGGGATGCAGAAGTGCACCTTTGGTATACCTTCTGGAAATGAAAAGCTTGGTCAGTGTGTTTTATGGTTTGGAGGTCTCTGCTTTTGCACTGTGGCAAATCCTCGATTCTCCATTTGTGGATCGAGTGCATGCATCTTCCATGTAACGTCCTAACATGGTTGATGGTTGTCGGCTGTCTTTGATGGTGCAAGAAACCAGCTAGTTCGACAGAGGGGTCATCATCCGACGAATTGAGCTGTAGCTCACGAAAGCTTATGCTGAAATAAATTTGTTAGTCTCTAAGGCGTCACAAGTACTCCTTTTTTTTTTTTTTTTGCAAACACAGACTAACACAGCTGCTACTCTGAAACCCATGAGGTGCTTGTTTACATCAGAGCCTGCCCATAGTATCTCCCAGGTGTCTTCTGGGTTGAAGAAGAGCTTCTCTAGCTGCTCAGAATGGTCAGCGGGACTTAAGATGAGCGTGACATGGGTGAACAAGGTTATTGTGGAGTGGGAGCTTTTGGTTAGCAAGAGCTTTCTTGCGCTTGTGCATTGTAGCCATCTCTCACCAGATGGTTGGAGGAAGGATATTTGCAAGGAGAATTTGGTAATGTGTGTGTTTGTAGAGATATTTGGCTGACATGTTGTAAGCCAAACTTTCAGAGATGTATTAGCAGTGTCACCGCCACCTACCACATCAATCATTCAAGAAATGAGGAGATTGTGAACTAAATTATCAGTTTAATAACATGCTCCATTTGTATGGCTCTCAAAAATGAAGGGCCTGGAGCACCTAATCAAAAATCATAACAAATCCGATTTGAAGATTAGGTTTTATAATAGAAATAAATGCAGCCTTCAGAAAAGATTAAAAAATGGCAGAGGGCCAAAATTTCAACTGGGCTTCACCTAAACCTTTCTTTTCTGCAGCATACATAGAGAACACAGAGAAGCACTCTGCATTGCTGTCCATGTTGGACTTGCCTGTTGAGGGAGTTTAGTTTCTCCAGTGCAGATTTTGATTGGGAATGTTGTTGCAGTCAGACTTTGAGAGGAAACAAGTCTAACTTGCTGAATAATTCCTCTTTTGTGTTTCGCTAGATATCTGCATTGCTGTTTTCTGGTTGAAGGAATGAGTGCATGATGATAGCAGCAGGTATTGAAATAGGCAGTTTTAATTGGTAAATCTGTAATGCTGTTTTAGACCTATTGTTGATAACCTAATTTCGTAAATCAGTTAACTAAGAGTAATAGTTATTGAAGCTTTCATTTAGAGATGAAAACACTAGGTATTGACACTTTCAGGAGAGCTGTAAGAAACAGACATGAATATTTATTTCTGTTCCTTGAAATGCAACTGGTATGCTTTGGTTGAAGTGGAATCTGCAGGAATTTGAACCCTGGCTGTCTTTCCAGGAATCCTCTTGAATGACTCGTATTCTTTGTTCTCCTGGCAGCCTTTATATTAACACGAAAAATGTCCCTTGCAGTTGCACTTTATAAATATGGGTTGTCTGTCTGTGGTGGAAAAGATGCTTTTAAAGAGCAGTGTAACTCTCGTGGCATGTTTAGTTTGGCCAAAGCTATGTGTAACTTTAAAACCTGACCAAACTATTTCTGTTAAATTATCAGTTTGTTACTGTGGTGGCTTTTAGCTGCATTAACAAAGGGAGAAAGAAGTTTAAAAACAGTTGGCCGTTTGAGTGCTAATGCGAACACATATGTGGAAGTGTTTGCAAGTGCAAGGGGTATGTGCAAGTATGTACAGGAACAATAGTGCTGCTAGTGTAGCAAAAAGAAAACACTGAGACCTTGTTTTTAGGATTTTAACTTGGCTGTAAAGTGGGATTTATTTAAACGCTCTTGGGTAAGATAGGTGGAAAATGGCAGTTTGTTCTATGAAGAATTAAATATGCAGTAAGTTTCAATAACAAATGAAATGTAAGATGTATGTGGGGGAAAACTATTCAGTGTGTGGACACTTGGTAGAAGTGTTGACAGTTCTGTTTCTACTTTTTTTTAGCTAACTTTGGTACATCTATGAAGTACAAAATTAACTTCTTAAATATTGTGTTTCCGGTATGTAGAGTGTCTTTAGGGTTTTTTTTAGGGGTCTGTTTTCCTTATGTGATATGCTCTACAAAGAGCACACCACGATTATGTTCTAACTCAAAAAGTTGAATAAGAAAAAATACCTGTCTAGGATTTAATGTGACTTTTTAAACTTTTTTATTTTCTTTAAAAGTGGTTTGATCCTTTTTTCTAAAAAGGAAAAAAGTACATTAGCCAAATTTGGGATTAAATAAATGTGACGCTATCCCCTAGAAAAGAGTAAGGCCCTGATCTCGCAACTTCTTTTGCATGGGCAGAGCCCTGCACGTTCACTTATGCCAGTTGATTTCAGTGGCCTGGCCTCTTGGAACAAGTTGCAGTGTTTGCACTGCTTTTTTAGGTTCTATCTGCTAGATATTCATGCTTTGGCTAAGAATTCAAGTAGAGTGCTACTGGTAGAGTGGGGGAAACCCAATGCCTTGAGTTTACCATGAAAGGGGGGAAATTGGGAGACAGTTATGGTAATCTGAAAACCTGAGGATGAAATTAGAAAGCCAAGGAGCCAAGCCTTTTGTATGATTGAGACAGAATACATAGTAGTCTAATGCACAAAAGAATATACAGATAGAATAACTAATGCATACAGTACTGTACCTATTGCTGCGTCTTACTGTTTCTATCCTGCTGATTATAAACTATTATTTGCCATATCAAGTGTTTTAAGTAAAAATCAGGATGTCTTCTTCTCCAGATCCTTTGCCTTGCAGTGTTTAAAGAAACTAAATTAAAGCTGGAAGTCTCCAATTGTACAATAGCAATAGTAAAAGTTGAGTACCATATTCAGATATTATTTGCTTTTTTTTTGTCGTTTTACTTTTGTAAACAAGCCTTTCAAAGGCTTTCCTTCCAGTCATATCGCTTATTCTACTGATGAGGTGTTTTTTTCTTTTTAAAACTTTCCTTCCTTACAGGAGATATGAAAGTATTAGTACCTGTAGTTTCTGTTGAGTAAATTTCTGCATGTGCCTTTTTGGCTTGGGTACCTATTGGTGCTTTTGTGCAGTGCATACTGCAACAAATAATTTGAAATGTCCACTCTATTGTGAACATTGCTACATGTTGTTTAATGGCTTTACACTGCTTTTCCCAGAGGTACTTCCACAGTTACCTGGCTATGCTAAAGTGTACAAACTCCCAGATAAATTGCTGGAGTTGCATTGTCATTTCAGTTGTGTAACTTGCTTTGATCAGTGGGGTTGGGTAGCTTAAACCCTGTGTCAACCTTTGAAAATTTAATACTGAGTGGAGTTTGTGATCACATGACTGGTGTTTGGAATTTGATTTCAGTCCCTTAAGTGTTCTAATTTTTTTTTAGTCACTTGGCACTAGAATTCTTATTTCAAGATTGGTGTTTGCATTACTAAACCGTGCTCTAGGGCAGTTTGATATTTGTGATACCTTGTTTAACTTGTTTGTAGTTGGTTTTACAACACCATCAAAGCACAAGGCTTATTTAAGTGGGACCAAAATGGTAATCTTCTGATCAGAAGATAACTGTACATCCTGTCAACTTCTGGCAAACAGAGATGGAATCCATTCTATACTATGATGGTTTCTATGGGAGAGACCACATGACTGTTGCTAGCCTGGTCTTGTAAAAAGTGACACCAGCATCAAATTATTCCTACGCTGATTTGGGAAATATACCGTTGAGATGTTCTGAACAACTAGCCCATCACAATGTAATGAGGATAGGAACAAAGAGGAACTAAACCACAGATCATTTAAAAGTAGTAAGAGTCTAAGCTAAATGCACAAAGGTGCCGAAAGGCCAAAATTCGCTGCTACATATGGGTTATTGGAACATGCAATATTTAATATTGCTATTGAACCTTTCAATTGAAAGGCTCCCAAAGTGTTTTAGAACTACGGTACATACTTATGCTACCTCATTCAGCCACTATTGGGAGTAGACAGCAGAAATAAGCTCAGTCACTGAACACAGTGGGGGAGGGGAAATATTAGCATATGATACTGGTGAAAACCCTATGTTTAAAACCTTTGTTTCTAAAGTGTCTCTAAATTCTTTTGTGAGGTCCTTCCAATCACCAGTTGCCAACCTGCTTAGCTTCAGCTTTTGGCTCTGAATAGTTTTAGTTTTTGCAGCCTTTAGCCTTGCACTAGGTAAAGTCTGCTTCCTGTAATAGAACAGGAAGCACATTCCAGCACTGTATAGGTGTTTGTGATGTCACTAGCTGCTGCATGGGAAGCAGAACCCAGGCTTTGGCTTTGGCAGGTAACCGAAGAGGGCAATGCCTTCCAAAAGGTGCTGCAGTTTCCACGGTAAACATCTGATGAAGTGAGCTGTAGCTCACGAAAGCTCATGCTCAAATAAATTGGTTAGTCTCTAAGGTGCCACAAGTACTCCTTTTCTTTTTGCGAATACAGACTAACACGGCTGTTCCTCTGAAACCAGTCCAGCCATGGGTAGTTCTAGCTCTTTGGGCTCTGAACTTTTCTTTTCTTTTTTTTTTTTTTAAATAACTTTTATCAGGTTAACATTCGTCTTTTGCCCTATTCTTGGACCTGCTCCTCATTTGTCCTGATGTAATTCCGTTGACCTCAGTAGGGGTTACCTCTCCTTTACATGTTGTATCTGAGTAAGAGGCTACATTACACTGTGCTTTGGCTTCAGCTTGCAGGCTTTGTTCTGAAGGATCACCTTTTGATTTTTGAGAGAGTAACACTGTATCAAACCATTAGTGCCCAAATGGCCTTGTTGTCTTGTCTTATCTGTTTTCTGTTTCAAAACTGACCAAACCTCTTTCCTACATATCTGGGCTCCAGTTCACTTACTCGTTATCAAGCTGTATCCCAGAAATTTGTTTTCACCAGTTTAACCCCAACAACACATTTGACTGTTAATTATGGCATCACAAAAATGAGACCGCTGGGAGCTGAGGAGAACAGGGATTTGAATGGCTTCTTGTGTGACCCTGGACAAGTTGCTTAATCTTCTTTTGCTTTGTATAATCAAGATTAAACATAAGGTTAAGACCCTGCAGAACACTGTCAAGAGGGAGCCTGGGCAGAACAATTCAAAATGTCCTAGAGTTCAGTGGATGGGAGAATGCAGTGGAGTAGTGAAACCAAAAACTTTCTTGCTACTTTTAAGTTTTAGTTGGACAGCCCTGGGGGCTGAGATCCTATCTACTCAGAACAGGTAGAGCACAGGCTGTACAAACTTGCATACACTGCTTCCTGTCAAAGTCTTGGCCTTTCTGTTTCCTCTGTGGCATGTAGCTCACCCTTTCTTTCCATTCCATGCTTGATTGTCAGCAAGGATTGTGATCTCACTCTGGTTCTTAGTGGACAGTTGTCTAAATTGCTAAAAATTGATCGCAAATAAATCCAATGACCACAACTTCCAGTGATTATACCTCTGAACTGGATGCCTACTTTTGACCTGGAGTTAAAAGGTACTAAACCAGTATCTTGAGCCATCCAGTCCTTTCTCACAACATTTTTGTATTTTTCTTTTGCAGCTCTTTTTATTAAAGTCTTTGTTTTTGGTTGCACAGTAGGAGAGCTTGCTGTACTTGAAAGTCCTGTATGAAGTGCAAATGATGATCTCTCTATCTTGTTTTATTCCAGGTAAACAGTAGTTTCGTCTCAAGCTTACAACTGAGGGATACTTCAGACTTTCAACATTGTTAATACACAAGACTGCTTTTCAAAGTGAGTCTGCTTTTCATAAAGTGTTACATAAAACTTCAGTCCGTTACTTGAACAATGAGTGAAAACTGGTCCAACCGTTGCTCCTGCTTATGAATGCAACAAGATGGAAAAAACTTTGATGGCTCACGATTTTTTTACACACTGACATTTATGTTGAAATACATATCACTACAACTTCTATATTGGCTCTAAATAATAGAATTCTCCTTCTTGCCCCTTCAACAGAACACAAACTGGGAGTGGGTAAAGGGAAGAGGTGGACATGCCGTGTTTTTAGTGGGTAGAAGCCCTGTCTTGCACGTGAAAATGAGCACAATTTAGAAGCACAACTGCATGCCATTTAGAACTGGCATATTATACTGTGTGTTTGCAATCACTGTTCTCGGTACACAGATTTTGTTTCTGTGTAAACCAGCACATACTTTTAACGTGTTTAGCACAATGACATGTACAACTCTGCTTTCAGTAGGTCATCATAAACAAGGTGTGGACATGACATATAGAATATTTAGTTTGAAATTCAGATTTTTTTTCCTTTCTTTTCTGCTCTTGGCCCCCCTGGTGTGTGCATATATATAATAAACATTGGTTTTAGTGAAACCTGAGTAGGCCACACAGTGTGAAATAACTAATTCAATAAACTTTCTTAACAGTGTTTTTTATAAAATCTTTTTGGCCTTTTGAATATTTCTGTGTTTAATGAATGTAGGTAACTTCTTGAGTTAGGAATGTAATGCAAAACTTTTTTAGATATTGTCAACATGGAAAAGCAGGAGAATAGTCTACGATGGGGTAGGCAACCTATGGCAAGCTGATTCACACTGCCCGGGTCCTGGCCCCCGGTACGGGGGGCTCTACATTTTAATTTAATTTTAAATGAAGCTTCTTAAACATTTTAAAAAACTTATTTACTTTACATACAACAATAGTTTAGTTATATATTATAGACTTATAGAAAGTGACCTTCTAAAAACGTTAAAATGTATTACTGGCACGCGAAACCTTAAATTCTGAGTGAATAAATGAAGTCTCGGCACACCACTTCTGAAAGGTTGCCGACCCGTGGTCTATGAGATATATCTTCTGCAAACACTATATATTCAGCTACAGAGAAAGATTATTCAGTGTAAACCACACTAAATAACAGACTGCTAGGTTTACAGCAAAGAAATATATTCTCTCTTAGCGCATCCCCTTACCCTCAGAAAAACCAAAGGAACCCTTAGGGTGATTGGTTGGGTATGACTACACAGCAAAGAAAAACCTGCAGTGGGCCCATGCCAGCTGATGGGCTTGCTGGGTTCGGGCTGTGGGGCTGTTTCATTACTGTGTAGACTTCCACTTTTGGGCTGCAGCTCAGGCTCTAGGACCCTGAGGGGTGGGCGGGTCCTAGAGCCTAAGCTTTCTCAACCAGTTGAAGTGAGCTGTAGCTCACAAAAGCTTATGCTCAAATAAATTTGTTAGTCTCTAAGGTGCCACAAGTACTCCTTTTCTTCTTTCAACCAGTTGTAATTCAAGGCAGATGCTTTCAAGTTCAAGTGGCCTACATTGCTGCAGTCTAGATGCGAAGCAACAAAGGCATGTTTCACAGAGGACAGGTGGTGGGTCATTCACAAGGGCATTCTAGCCAGCTGGAGATGGCAGAAGTTGTTACTTGCAGATATGACTATGTCAACAGTCGGTGTTGAACAGTTCAGAAAAAACTCCTGTGTTGCAGGCTGCCTTGATGCAATGTGGTTGTGTGTTTCATTAGTGGACTCAAGGCATGTTTTCAGTTGGGTTGTCTAAGGGTTAGATGACAATGGTAAATACGTTGACACCTGGCTGTGACAGATGTGACAATATCCTACAACATGCTGGACAAACTTTATTGAATTAAGTTAAATCTTGTATTTTTAGGCATTCATTGCATTCAAAATGCAAATCTTAGAAATATGGGCCTGGAAGGGACCTCAAAGTCATCAAGTTAAGCCCTTTGTGTTCTGCCAGGACCAAGGAAATCTAGACCTCCCCTGTTAGGTGTTTGGAGGTTTTCAAAAACACGTTGGCCAATGACGGGGATTCCTCATCCCTTTCTTCCTTGGAAGCCTATTCCAGATCTTAACTTCCTTATATTAGGAAGTTTTTCCTAATATGGACCCTAAATCTCTCTTGCTGCAGATTAAAACCATAATTTATTGTCCTGCCTTCAGTGGACATGGAGACCAACTAATCACTTCCTTTTTATAACAGCCCTTAATTTCTGTGTAAACTGTTAGCATGTCCCCCCTTGGTGGTCTTGTCTCAAGACTAAACATGCCTAGATTTTTTTTTTTTTAATCTCAGGTTCTGAGCTGAAGCAGTGGTGAACTTGCTTGAACTTGACCACAGGAGAAAACCCTGTGTGGAGTTTGAAGGACTAATCATGAACCAAAGCCCTTGTTGGAGTAGGGGAGTGATCTCTGTTAAGCTTATTAGCATGCATGTAGGTTCTTTTATTGTTTTTAATATATTTTCTTTGTAATGTTTTTATCTTAAGAATAAAAGTTCTTCCTTAGAAAGAACTGTGTGGTAATTTGTGACTGTGGCTGTAATAATGTGTACCATCTTTGAGGAGAGAAATGAAGCAAGGCCTGCTTTTAGGCAGACGATCTTTCGCTGAGACTATCACGGTGTAGTCTGGGAACTATGTTGCCTAGAAATACCCTGCTCAGAGGGGGGAGAGAGATGCGGGTCTCCACCCAAGAGAGCTGTGGGCTGAGAAGCTGGGAGCCTGGAGTGAGTGCCTTTGCTGGACCATAGAGGGGAAATTCAGGTGCAGTTGCCCTGAACTGTGTGGCACTGTTTGTGCAACTGCTTCCCATCTTGCTTCTGCTGGTAGTGAATTATGGCCAGGGTATTCCTGAAATGGTGGTAGCTCTGCCATGGGCTCAGGAGGGGGAGCATACGATTCTGTTTTCATTAGCTGGGCCAAAAATAGCGGAACTGGTTCTTCATCTTGACCCATAAAGTTACACTAGAAAGTAATCCTGAATGGTATCAGGGACAAATGCCCATATTTGGCTTATGCTAGCCTGCTACTCATTTGTCCCCTCCTCTAGGGCAGAGCACTTATTAATGATTTTTTTTATGTTAATATTTCTAGCTGTCTTGTTCCTCCATGTACCTTCTTGCACCGCTACCACACTGAAAGTGGGAACAGTTGCTGGGGGTGGGGTGTCTTTGTTTGAAAAGTGTGTGAGGCAGGTGAGCAAGCTGGCAGCTGTGAGCAATTGATAACTAGTGGAGCTGAATCAGGTATAAAGTCTATAACTGCACAGATTCTGAGTAGTGCACATGAAAAAAGGAAGGAAACATTAACCAACTGAGTTTGTCTACAGCAGTGGTTCCCAAATTTGTTCCGCCGCTTGAGCGGGGAAAGCCCCTGCCACGTCTGCAGGTTTGGCTAATCGCGGCTCCCAGTGGCAGCCAGTAAGTCCCTCGGCCCGCGCCGCTTCCAGCCGCTCCCATTGGCCTGGAGCAGCGAACCGCGGCCACTGGGAGCCACGATCGGCCGAACCTGTGGACGCGGCAGGTAAACAAACTGGCCCAGCCCGCCAGGGGCTTCCCCTGCACAAGCGGCGGAACAAGTTTGGGAACCACTGGTCTACAGGAATGTAGCAACATATCAAGAGCAGCAGCGGCAAATAATTCTAGACTTAGGGGTGAGGGACTGTAAATAAGAACTGTTGCTATAGGTGTGTTACTCTTAAGGGCTGAGTGGAGGCTCTGAGCAATGATTATAAACAAGGGGTGGTGCTGAGACCAATACCAAGGCAAATAACTCAGCAGAAAGAAGGGGAGTTCTGAGGAAGTTCTGGGAGGGAGAGACTTAAGTTCCTGGTCTTTGAGGGCATGCCTACGCAACCCGCAGCACTGAGCCTCCAAGCCCAGGTCAATAGACTTGCATTGCCGGTCTTGTCTAGGGCTCTAAAAATAGTGCTGTCAATCTTGCCGTTCAGGTTCTGAAGCCTAGGGGTGGGTGTCACAGCCTGTGCTCCAGCCTAAGCCATAACTGAAAAGTGCTGTATACACACCTGTGTTCAGCATGGTAGTGCAAGCCTGCGTCTGTGGACGTGGGCTCGGAGGCTTGCTATCGTGGGCAGCCATTGGCTGTGTAGATGTACTTGACCGATTGTGACTTAGCTGCCTGCCTTGAAGTAATAACTTAAGTGGGCTATAGAATGGTACTAAACGAACTGAAATGTTCCACTGTGGAAGTTCCTCTGTCTGAATGAAGAGCAGGAAGGTTTCATTTGTATCGGGAGTCGCGTGGTTTTCGTTCTGGAGGAAAAATTAAAGGGGTTTGAAATACAGCTGGAGTCACTTCAGCAAGAAGCTAAACTGGATGAGAAAAACAGAGCTATCCCAAGGCATTACAGGTCAAGGCTAGAATGGCAGTGGTTTTCGTTAATCCACGTAGAAGTACCAGAGTTAGTTTCCCCCCAGAAAACTGCTCCTCTTGCAGGTGAAGTGGGATCTTTAGTGACTGTGAATAGTCAGGACTTCTAGTTCTGTCTTACTTGTATTATGTTGTTGTTATTCAGTGCTAATGTAATGTATTAACTTAGTGCATGGTTGATTAATTATTGAATCTTTAAGCCTTCAGTATTATGAAAACTGCATATAGTACTAAGTATCTGATTTTTCTGCTTTGGCTAAATTGAAACTGAGCCAAGTGTAAATGTTTTGGATACATAAATGCCAAGCAACTGAAATAAATCAAATCTAGCCTGTGCATCAAGCTTACCTGGTGGATTTCATGCACCTGTGGCTTGTTTACAGTGCATTTAGCTGCACTGTATGTGAAAAAGCTGCACTATCTCTCTTCCTAATTCACTCTTGCCAAAAACAAAACCACCAGCTGGCTTTATCTTGACTTGGAGCCAGTTGGTGCAAGAGTTGAGTCTGGCAGTGGCTGACACAACTGAGTGCCTGCACTGCAAATGACTTTCCAGGTCCCCAGAATAAAAATAGCTATGTGGTGCTATGCTTTTCTGCAGAGGTGACATTCGGGGTTGACAGTTGATAGTCACTTTCCCTCCCTGGCTCCATACAGAGTTGATCCTGGGTGGTAAATGTGCTGGTAATCTGTTTTTCCCTTTAAGAAGGCAAGTTTTCCTCTACCAAACACTTTCTCCATTTGCTGCTACTTGACTGCCCTGGCTTCCATCTGCTGTATGAGAGCTACCTTTGCTGTTAGCCTCATTTTAAATATAAGTAAATTCAAAAATAGTGTTTCACAATTATTTTTTTTAGTATAAAGTCTCCAGTATAGACTGTAATCCCCAAGAGCTTTAAAAATTAAAGCCAGTGGGCAGTATATGGTATAAATATAGAGAAAATGATAGTGTGGATAAATAGTTCTGCCATTCCTTACAGTAGTAGATGATGCTGTATTGCCCATCTTCAGAATTTATTTTTTTATTAAAGAAACCTATTTTGAATTTATATTAATTAACTCTTCGCCCCCCTCCCACCAATAGTGTTATTAAATGCCAGTGGATATAAACATAAGGATTCAAGTGCCTAGCTTTTCACTTGTCAGGGATGGGGAAACTGGAGGATATGGGTTTTTAAAGGTTTTTTCCCCCAAAATAAGCAACGTGAAAGCACTAATATTCTGTGTCCCCCCCATCTTCTCAAATAGATCACCTAAAGTGACTTGGTATTTATGAGGGAAGATTCCATTCCACAAAAATGTTTAATCTTTAAATCCAGCAAAATGATGCATTAGAGGAAGCCAAGTTGGCGGTTCAAAGATTTCATACTGAAGGATGAATAGTGAAGAGGAGTTCTTTGATGCCGTTACGGGTGAGTAAAAGCCAAACTGCAAAATAAAATTACAGTTTGTATGTGCTTGTGGTGAGCCAGAATGTAAAATCTGTTAGGAAATCAAGCACCATTATTACAATCTGTGATGAAAACCTTTTGAAGAAAAGGGAATACTTTTATTGCTGGTTTGAGCCTGGGCTAGGAACTCCTTAATGCTGGTTCTCCCTATAGCCTTGAATAAATCGTTTAGCCCCTCTGCCTCAGCTTCATGATCTTTAAAATGGGGATAAACTCACTAGACTGATGAGGCTTAATGTTTGTAAAGCATTTTGAAAATGAAAACTGTTACATAATTGCTGAGTGTTGTTTTAACTTCAGTCGAGAACTTTCTCCGTGGTGTTTGAAGTGGAAAGTATTTTCTAGTTAGAAATACATTAATATAAAACAACGCTTCTATGTAAGGAGCCAAAATCTTTGCTGTCCTGTGTTGCCCTCAGAAAAGCAAACATAAACCTCTTGAGACCTGAGTATTGTCACAGTACTTTCCTTTGAACTAATGAGGAACACTGGTTGCTTGTAATAGCCTTACATGGTTTTAAAGGTGAACTGAAATGCTTTTCAAAAATAAATTTATGTTTAAAAAAAACTTTTAAAGATCCCAAGTTATTAACCTCCTACTTCCTGAATGGTTTTTCAAATGTTAGGAATGGGAAATATTAGAAGCTGGCTGACTCAGGTGATTTGCTCCCTCCTTGCTGGAAGTGTGGAGTCATGTATTGGACCTGAGAACCCCTCGAACCCTGTGCTTATCTTATTCTTATGCAAAAAGAAAGATGATGGGAGGGAGGAAAAGGAAAAAGTCTCGGCAAAGGAAGCTCCAGGTCTTAGGATATGTCTACAATACAGCAACACAGCTGTGGTGTAGATGCTGCCTACATCAGTCAAAAGGGTTTTTCCATCTATGTAGTTAATCCATCTCTCTGAGGAATGGTAGCTAAATCAACGGAATAATTTTTCTGTTGACCTAGCCATGTCTGCACCAGGAATTAGGTCGACCCAACTGCATTGTACAGGTCATGAAACTTTTCACAGCCCTGAGTGATATAGCTAGGTCAATCTAATTTTTAAGCGAAGGCCAGGCCTAGGCCCTTTAAAGGGATGAGACCCCATTCCAAATCCAACTACTTTTTTGTGTGGACTTTGAATCATAGTGCTTTCAAAGTTGGCCTCTCTTGATTCAGGGAGCTGGGGCTGCATCACTTTTCCTATTGTGGGTTTTGCTGCTCCCAGACCTCTTCTCCTACTGGCTGCTGTCGTTCCCTCCAGCACACTGTTCTGGTGTAAGTTCCCTGTCCTTAGACTTCTGGCATGGTTTAGATGGGGAGCCACATTCAGTGTTGACTTTCTGTGGTAGGTTTTCCTGCTCCACCTCCTCCACTGTCTTATCTTACCAGTAGAGACTGTCCTCCCCTTGCTGTCCTCTCTCCTATCTAGCCATGTGGTTTGTAGCCTGCTGCCCTCTAAGGGCAACCTTCCAGCTTGCTAGTCTGGGCTACCTGTCCAAACCCTGTAGAGCAGTGGTTCTCAGCCTGCAGGCCATTTGCGGCCCAATCAGCACAGAGCTGTGGCCCAAGTGACATCCTTGGGACCATACAGATTGTATATATATTGGGTGGATGCGGTCCCCATAACACATCAAGATCTACATATGTGACCCACAATGGTAAATAGGTTGAGAACCACTGCTGTAGCGCATTGGAGTGAATCCCAGAACTTCTATTTAGACCCACCTGCTGATGTGGTGGTGTCTCACCAGTGTTTGGAAAAGGCCCTGAGGTCTTTCTGCAGTTGTCTACCTCACCTTGTTGTTTTTGCTCTTCTTTTTGCTGCTCCCAGCCCTGCAGAGTATGCACCTGCCACAGACTTCTCTTGTTGGGCCTCTAGGTTCTGGTGGGTCCTGATTCTAGCCAACCTATCTACGTTCTTGGTTGGTCCACGTGTCACTGATTTAGATCTATATTCCAAG
The DNA here is from genome assembly GCF_965140235.1 of Caretta caretta. Taxonomy (NCBI): domain Eukaryota; kingdom Metazoa; phylum Chordata; order Testudines; family Cheloniidae; genus Caretta; species Caretta caretta. The sequence goes on along the minus strand of NC_134218.1, from coordinate 8,614,465 downwards.
GAGTGCATGGTCAGACTCTGGATCTTGATCATTCTGTGGAGTGTCCAGTCTGAGAGGAGTTCAAAATAATCACTTCTGGATTCTGTAGGACCTGAGGCCCCCAAATCTTGAATCAAAGCTGGATGCTCTTAGCAGAACCAGCAGTTTGCTCTTTCCATGGATATGCTCTCTTTCTCTACTGATCTTTCCACTGAAAGGGCAGATGTGACCTTCAAACGTACAGATGCCCATCTTGTAGACCACTGTGCTGTCTGTGAGGACCAGGATACACTTGAGTTCCTCAATAGCCCAAGTTATGTTGTCTGTCCTCCTTATAGTTCCAAACTCACAGGAAGCAGTGGTTACTGTGACATCCTGCCTGTGCTTGTATCCGACTCTCTCCCCTGTGGACACTTGTTCTGTGCAAGAATGGATGCCAATCTGCTGGGGTGGGGAATCTACTTCTCTGTCTAGGCTTTTTCAGTGTGGAACAGACACTTCACCAAGGACCTGTGTGATAGAACTGCGTGTTGCTCACTTGTCCTTGCATATTTTGAGAATTCCTCTTCGTGGCACCTGTGTCCTGATTCATCCTCACTAAGTGAATGGTTATTGCACATGTGAGCAAGCATCAAGGAACCCAGAGCTTGTTACTTGAGGCACAAATCTTCTATCTTGTGTTTCTGGGTGGCGACTAGTTTCCTTGCATTCAGGGACTACATTAGGGAACTTTTATGCTTACCAGTAGGATGTACGTGGGAAAGTTAGTGCACAACACACTGGTGCGCATTAGAATTTACACTCCTGCTCGTGCAAACTAAAGCAACCCCAGAGATTCTTCAGGAAAATTATGCAGGTCAGGGAACAGGTTACTTTGATCGCTCACTTCTTGCCCAGGTTACTGCACTGCTTGGCTCTGTCAAGCTTGTCTTGGACTTATTAAAGACTTCTGTGCCATCTGGACCTGATGTGGTGAGACTCTGTTTCCTTCATCAGTTCTGCCAGACTTCAGGTGAATGGATCAGATGTGTTGAGTGGAAGAACTGCCACAGAAAGAGGAGAGTTCCTGGCTAGTTGCTGCAGTGATTCCATCTTTGCCAAAAAGAATGGTCTTGTTGATGTCCTCTTACCTTTGTTCCAAAGGTTAACCCTGAATACCATGAAATCTCCTTCAGCTGTCATGCAAGTACTAACCTCTCAACCTGGCATGTACCTGAGCAGGTTGCTCTTCCCCTCTTATTATTAATTTTTGTTCAACTTAGGTCATTTCTCTTTGGGGGCGGGAGAGACTGAAGCATCAGCTGTTCAGTTGCTGGTTAATTCATGATTGTTTGTTTTTACCATCTGGATCTGACTCATCAGCACTTTCTGCTTCTGATTTTGCCTTCAAATTGTCTTGTGAAAGGTAAGCCCTGCCTTCTGTTGAAAGTGGCTCAATATAACTGCAGTCTGTTGTTAAAAAAAAAAAAACCAAAAACAAAAAACAAAACAAAACACCAAACCAAACCAAAACTGGTTTATTTTCAAAGGATGGGGGAGTGGTGACCTCTGACTAAATACAATTACCATAAATTGTATTTATCATGGTTTACCATTCGGGTTCTCTCCCACCAGCCCTCTCCAGGTCTGAAGGCTCTTGATAGGTTACATCATGAATTTGATTTTCTTCCTGTCTAGTGACTAGTACCTGGAGTTTAAGCTTAGGAAGCTGATGACTGATAAAAGGGGAGGTCTTATGTCGTATGTACTCTGACTCATGGAATACTTTGCCTCCTTGCTTCCTGGTAGGTAGAGGTATAACATCGTTTGAATGGGCTGATTTTCCTTTGCAGGATGGGGAAGAAGAAAACTATGAAAAACAGAATTACTGGTAAGTCATTTTTCTTTAAACTCTTGAAATGGATTAATTTATGACCACGTCTAAATGTATGTTGTTTGAATGATTTTGGATCTACACTTTTTTAAAAGCATTTTGGTTCACCTTTAAAACGTACAGTTTGGGAGTTGTGTTAGAGGATTAAGTTGATCCTTTGCCATTGCTGCCTTCACAATCTTATTATTTTCCCCGCCTCCAAAACCCCACACCTGGTTTATACCTCACACCTTTTTACTACAGTGTGACTATCCTGTAACTAATGTTTATCTGGTGAATGCCTCTATATTTTGGAGGCGTTAATTAGTGATGTCCAAAGAAGAAAGAGATTTCCTAGAAGACTGTATTCTTTCAAAAAGTCCCACTCCAGTGTTATCATCACCCTCTCAGTAACATGTTCTGGATTTTTTTAAAAAGCCACTTCTTTTAGCTTTTCTAAGCAGTCCTACAGAGTCGTCTTCTCCCTTTTTAAAATTCAGAATTACATGCAGAGACAAAATTTGGCCAACTAACAATTTTAAAACTTTCTCAGCTGACTTGGCAGTAGATAAGCTTAACAGCTCTGAGAACTGGCTTAGAGTGAGCACGTGGAGTTGTTGCCATATTTAGTGATTACCTATGTGTGCTTCCTATTTTAAAATGTAGATAAAATTCAGTGAAAATAAACTCTGACAGAGCAGATTTGCCTATTTCTGATGTATTTAAGATAAGTTCTACCGGAGTTGGGGTTGAAGGTTTTTTGCCTGTCCTCAAAATTTGAATATATTTGTTTTGGAATTGTATAGTCATTGATGATGACCGGATGAAATTATGTTTTGTTCTGTGTGTAATCACCCTTTCCATCTGAACTAAATACATGTTGACGTATGAGAACAGCATGAGTGACTCATTTACTGAGGTGAAACAGAATGACTGGTATGTAGACACTGGGACACTTTTTCAGTTATTCTGAAATAATTATTCCCTCAAAGAAATTGCAAGATTCTAGGCACAATCAAAGGGTTATAATTCCACAGTGAGATGCTTGTCTGAGAATCATGCCCTTGTCGACTGACTCAGCCTTTTATGGAACTTTCAGGTTGTTTTTTTTTAAAGGCATGTTTAACTCCATTGGAAGTAGCTGGTAAGAATGATAGTATTCCATGAGATTTAACTACACTTTTTTTATTCTAAATGAATGTCCCTTTTACTGTGGATTGGTTAATGATAAGCATGTGTTTGAGACAGGTGTTTCAAAGTAGTGTTTATTTTAATCATCTATGTGTTACGTCTGTTATTGTTCCCAGTTAAGTGTTAAATCCCATTGGGATGTGTTTGTCATTACATAATTGCACACCTGGGAGTTTGGGGTGTAGCAGAAGGGATTAATGAGTGACCTCATCCTCTGTGCCTTATGCTAATTTTAAAATAATATCACACCACTAATACTTCCCTCTTCTTCTGAGGTTGCTTAAAATTATCATGCTGGGAATGTAATTTTTTGTTTCAGAATTGTATAGCTTTCTGAAAGGAATTGCACTAATAGAACAAAGGCACTTCCTGGGAGCTAAAAATACAATTTCTGCTTTAATAATATCAAAATAATAGCTCTCCTGTAGTTTATTAGTATTAAAACCCTTTAATGTTGGACTAAACTCAGATCAAGTTAAAAGCTGAATTACTCTCATCAGAACCTGATTCTTACTCCAAAAACCTGATCTAAAGTTAATGAGACTCTTTTTCATGCAAGCAGAGTGAAACTTGCCAATGTCATATTAGTTCCCTTGTTCTTGTTGTTGTTGTTTTAAATTTTGTGGGTGGAATTGTGTTAGGAGATGATTACCTAAAAGAGACAAATGTGGGAGGGGAACATGAGAGAGGCTAGGAATGAATAGCCATTCGGCATAGGGGAGAGTGGGCCAAGGGGGAAACCTGCAGAAAGGACTCTGGCATCAGTGCGCTGCTTCTGCAGCTGCTCTTGCCAAATTCTGTCTCTGGCTGACTCCTCCATGCAGGTTTTATATCCTAGACAGCATGGCAGGTGAAAGGAGACAGGGTGATGCATGGGTTCTAGTTTTCATGATTTGTTTTCATTCCCAGTGAGCTCCTGTTCTGGTGGCCCTAACTGGTGAAGGGCACTTGATCAGTTAAGTGTGCTTTTCTAGTCACTGAAAAAGACAGATGCTTTAATCTTGAAAGCATTTGGCTCGTGTGAGAGGTTCTGTTTAATACTGATCCCCTAAATATCGGTTAGTGAGTTGAAGGAAGTAAAAGTCTTGATAAGTGAAGCATTTCTGCTGGCAAACTTCCTGTCGAACAGGCTGTCATACAAATTCAGGAGTTCCATTTTGGGTGTTTTTATCTGACTTATGTTTGTAGAGTGTGGATCAATGGATCATGTAGTTGAACAAAATTATTATAATTGCATTTAAATTTCAGCTCTGAAGTAGGGAAGACGGTAGACTTAATCAGATTAGACGCTATTGAGCAATTCACAGTATTACAAATTAATGTCACATGTTTGGTAGGATGAAAAAATTGGTTGAAGGGGCGCTATACTAAAGTCACACTTGGCTCTATGTGCTCTTGGAAACTAGGTCATATAACCAAGGTTCTGGACTCGGTGATATTTCATAGTAAACTGCATTGTGTATGTCTCCATTTTTAAGGTAAGTGTATATACTGCTAGGATATTACTAACAGGTGTGCAGTGTAAGCAGGTACTGTATGTAGAGTCATAAAGTTCTTGAGAAAGTTACTGACTTGTACTTGTTGTATACAGGCTTCGATTCCGACAATTCTTCAGGAGACTTTTCAGAAACCAATCATAAAGTTGCAGAAATGCTTGATCTGGATCCACCCCAAAGCAATAGGACTGGAAGACATAATGGAGAGAGGCAGCTCCAAGAGAATGGAATTAAGAAACACAGGTAGGCATGTCCGCGTGCATGCTAACCAGTAAAGGAAACCTATCCAGTAGCTGCAGTCACAATTTCAGGGTAACTGTACCTGTATTTTCCCCTTATGTGGTTGCTTTAGGGCACCCACTTAAAGGTTCCCCGCTCCCAGCTGTCACCTCGCTTGTGCGGAGACCTGCATCTCACTCCCTTCTCACTGGGGATTTTAAGGCTGTCCAGCTCCCTGCCTTACACTGTGGTATCCCCAGTAAGCCAGACTGCCTAAACAGGCCTATGCCTGCGTGTTTCTTTCTCTGTGAAGGCTATGACCAGTGTTTTGCCTGCACTTACAAGTTACCACTCAGCTCCTTCTAAGCAAGCACTTCTATTCTTAAGCATTACAGAGAAAACCTAAAAAAACAAAAATTCCTACAAGCATGCTAAAAAACTTACCAGAGGTCACCCCCAAGTCCAACATAGGGCCTGATAGGTTAGTTCTTCAAAACCCACAGCTGGGTTTTCCCATTGTTACAAGTTCATATCCGTCTTAGATCCAGAACAAGAACTCAGATTGGGTAGGTCAGCTGCTGCTTTATACAGCTCCAGTCTTTGATCTTGGCCTTCTGTAATAGGTAATCAGCAGACAATGGCTCTTTCCTTAGTATATAGTTTCAAAAAGCTGGCTTTTTGCATCACCAGAGATAGGGACTTTGCATTAACTTCTCCCTAGGGATTCCCCAAGAAATCCACTTAACCCTTATTGTTCCAAAAGTCCATACTTGTCTGGCACATCTTCAGTATAGACTTTTCAACTCCCAGGTCTTACATCTGTCACATCTCCCACCTAGAGAAGTTACATACAATCCAAGCCCACAGTAATATATAAATTTAATACAGTAAGGTTTTTCAAGGATATTGTAGGACTTTGCCAAACAGTATCTCTGACAGATGCTAATCACAGTGTCTGCTGTTGTTGAGAACTCTCCCAGAGAACCTGTCACCTGCACCCCTGCCAACTCTTGGCATCTTTGGTTTTCTCCCCTTGCGTGCATCTGACCTCCAGCCCTTTGCAACACACTTCAGTGGAAGAGGACACCTCTGGCCATGCCTGTTGCTCAAGACTGAGTGGAATGTTAGGCACTAAGGGCTTGTCTATACTACCCGTGGGATTGGTGGGCAGCGATTGATCCAGCGGGGGTCAATGTATCGGGTCTAGTGTAGGCAGGGTAAATCGACCCCCGAGCACTCTCCCTTCGACTCCTGTACTCCACCGGAGTGAGAGGCGCAGGTGGAGTCGATGAGAGAGCATCAGCAGTCGACTCAATGCAATGAAGATGCCGTGGTGAGTAGATCTAAGTATGCCGACTTCAGCTACGTTATTCACGTAGCTAAAGTTGTGTAACTTAGATCGATTTCTCAGTGTAGACCAGGCCTTAGTTATCAGAACCTCTGTGTAGAAGTGCTGATAGGTATCTTTGGGGTGGTCTGTGTGAAATTATCCATAAGTCAGTCTTTAAATTTAATAAAACAAAATAAACTGTTTGTATAACATACCTCATCTGAATACCTTGCAAAGCCCAATAAGGTAGGGGTGCCCCTTAGCTGAGTTACAGAGAAAAGAAAGTCTTGCATTTCTTGAAACCAGTCCCATCTCTGACCATTTCCTGGTCCCCCCCTTCCTTTTTTGTCCAGAGAGAGATCTCCCTTTTCTCTCATGGCTCTGGAAACAAGTTTGCTCTCCTGTGTTCAAATTGATTATCCTGGACCACTTCCCATTCCTATTTGCCCCAAGTAGCCTTCTGAAAATAAATAGACACAATAGGTATTGGCAAACATTTGCATTCCCCATCCTGCAGGAGGTGGTTAAGGAAGGAGAAGGAAGTCCTTTGATCATGTTAAATAGCTGCCTTTCGAAAGCTTAACTTCTTGGCTCAAGTGCAGCATTTCACAGAGCACCTTGCCTGAATGTAACCAGCTGGTACAATAGCCTTTCCATTAGGCAGACTGGATCCTCAGTGTGCGTCCCTCTTACTCATCATCCCTTAAAAGAAAATAAAAATTGACAGACTCCAGAGCTTTTTCAGAGTACACTTCAGCCCATATAATAATGGCTTTGATTGTCCCCTTTCCAAGGTCCGTGTTTGAGCCATGTATGCTTCTTTCTGGAAGTCAGGTCAGATATGCCTGCAGCATCATTCCATCCCCACCCCACCCCCCTCCCCCCGGTCGCTCCCCACTTCAGGATCCGTTCTGGGCAAGGGGGTGGCAGCTGTGTGGGCTAGGGAGGATGTATGTTACCTTTTAGCTGGCCCAGTCAGGAATACCTAGAAAATATGCTACAGTCCTAGATCGTAGTGCTTTCGCAGATTCTCTCCTGATGTGGAGGTTGCTGTGATCTTGAGGTGTCTCTGATAGTGGAGTTGTGTTGCCAGGGTTTGGGGAGGTGAGTCCGGAACTTAACCATTGCGGAGTTGTGGGGCATCCTGTTGATCTCTGGGGATTATATGGGGGGGCTGCAGGACAATATGAAGGATCTGGGGATCTTCATGGAGACTCTCCGAGATATCCTGCAGGTCTTTTCTATGGAAGGGGGTGGGGATGACCTGGCCAGTGAAAGATGGAATCTAATTTATTATTTTAATCAGGGCATAGCTTCCTGGTATTTGTATCATGTTCATTGACCTGGTAACTGAACGCATTATCATTGGGTCCCATCCCTTCCCTTTCTCTTCTGCCTGGATCATCCTGATTTAAGGGGAGGAACTTTAAGGGAACACAGTCTGTCCTTTGTGTTTGAAAGGAGGATTCTGTTTGCATGTGTATACATGCTACAAATTCAGTGTACTAGCTAAGGAGGTTATTTAGTCCACTGAATAGTTCAATGTGTGCAAGGCAGGATACCTGATTTCTACTCCCAGCTCAGTCACTTTGTGACCTTTGGTAAGTCACTACACCTTGCTGCCTCCCTTGCATCTTCTGCAAGATGAGGCTTACCTTCCTTTGTAAGATGCTTTGAGATCTGTAGATGAAAAATTTGCTATATACAGGGTCTTTGTTAATTATTCTAATGGCCTTTTCCCCCTACAGAACATCGTTACCTGCACCAATGTTTTCTAGGAGTGATTTCAGTGTGTGGAGTATATTAAAAAAATGCATTGGACTGGTAAGTCACTCTCTGCAGTCAGAGGAGACCCAGCTTTGATTCCCCAGCGTTCTTAGCAAAATGTTTATCTTAAAGGGAGGAAGATTAAGTTTGGAAGTACAAAAATGCAAAACCAAAGGCACCCAGACAATGGAGTATTCTGCTGGTGCTGAAGAACTTGAAAGTGATGGTAGACAAAAGTGAAATTGACTAGTTTTATTGCTCAAGCTGAGAAATGCCAAAAGTAAGCGGCATAAATTACAAATTTATAATTCTCTGTAAAGTAAGATGGTGTTAACAACTTATTTCAGAACTCTTTTTAACTTCTAACTTTTAATCTTAGGGTCCTTTAGTAAACTGAGGATTGATAAACACAGTTTCTGAATAATATAGTATTTGACATTTTGTCAGAGCTATTCATACTGGCTTGAATAGATTGATTAAAGAATTATTTTCATTATCTGACCCAGTAGTTGCGTATGTCGAACTGATAATTTCTTACCATTTTACAAGTAATGCCCTAAAAGACTTCTTCAAACTTACATTCTTCAAACGTGGGTTGAAGAATATAAAATTACGTAGTTGTCAAAATATAATTTGGGGTTTTATTTTGGCGTTCACATAGCTTAAAGGGATGTGATACACCAGGAAATTTCACTTTCAACTGAATGATGGAATAAGGGAATTTGTAATCTATCCTATGCCCTGTTTCTCTATTGAGAGAGTTCATGGTGTAAACTCAGGCTAGTGGGCATGATCTGAATTAGGTCACCTGATTATTCATGACACCAAGAATTAAAGAACGCTCATTAGCAGTAGATACCAACGTGAAGGACACTTGGTCTCCAATCTTAATGGTCAGTCACTAACATTTTCTTTAATCCTTTCAAAAATTTGCAGTCACCTATTGCAGTGCTTGCATCTTAATGGGAGGAGAGAATCCCTGTCTTATCGATGTACCTTTTTTTCAAAAATGGCCTGTGTTTGTTTGGCTAGAAAGAAGCTTTGGACAGCAAAAGAGTCTGAGGCTTGATACATCCGCTTGTTTGAAGCTCAAGCAATGGTTCTCTTCATATCAGCAGTAGAGCAGGGTGAAACTTATTTGGCGAATACTAAATGATCTGAAAAATGCATTTTTCAGGGTATCGAAACTATTTGCAAATTCAGATCAAATTTAGTGAATCGTTTCGGCCAAAAAAAAAAAACCCACCCTGAAAATTTTGCAAAAATGTTAGAATAGTCTGTTTCAACATTTTGACTGAACATTTTCTAAACCATTTCTTTTTCATTTTAGTTTCATTGAGGAAAAAACAGGAAAAAAATTTTTTTTTGGTTTGAAATGAGCGGAACCAAAAAAATTTGGCCACTGAAGAGAAAAATCAATGGTTTGCTCAGCTCTAACTAGGTGGTAGAATAAGAAACACTGTTTAGCTTTGTTTGTAGGGCATGGATACAAATAGGGTCACTTAAAATCTGTGAAAACATCTTAAATCCTGTTCCCGTCACAAACTTGAAGGTGTTTCAAAGTACAGTAAAGAGTGTGTTGGTGGTTACAGCAATAATACTGTTTAGATGATCAGTGATGATTTTTCAAGGGATCCATTATGCTGTGAATGACTGGCTAATGCGTCATCTGTTGGAAGGAAAGTTTAATCTATTCTGCACCATCACAAGCCACTGAGTTGCAGTTACTATCTTTTCTTGGCTGCAGTGCTAGATAAGATTCCATTTGGAGCCCTTTATCAACACTCCTTTTTAGGCCTTTGCTCTGCTTCTAATCCCTTCCAGCCATGGTAGTTAGTGACCAGAACTACGGGTCTGAGCTGGCCCTATCGTGTGTCAGTGAAGACTACTATTGCCAACCCACCCGAGAGATCATCTTGGAAACTTGTTCTGGCCTGTTGGTAACCTAGAAGTGTGTCAAAGGGAATGACTTCTCCTTTTATCATCTAGGAGCTGTCTAAAATTACAATGCCTATTGTCTTCAATGAGCCACTGAGCTTCCTCCAGCGGATAACCGAATACATGGAACACATATACCTCATTCATAAAGCTAGCAGTCATGCGAACCCCCTGGAAAGAATGCAGGCAAGTGATGCTTTCCATCTCCGCTTTGGCTTTAGAAAGGATTCCTCGTGTCCTCAAACTCTCTCTTTAAGATGACATCCCATCTGATGAGAGATGGGTATGGCACTCTGTGGACTGGTTATAGGAAACACAAGAATTGCCATACAGGATCAGACTTGTGGTCCATCTAGTCCAGTCTCTTGTCTCTGACAGTGGCCAGTACCACATGCGATGGAGGAGGATGAAAACACCCCAGCAGTAGGTATATACATCACCTTGAGATGGTTGAAGGGGTCACCGCAGTGGGAGGAAGAGGAGGAAAGTACAGTCAGGAGCTGAACAATTCCAGGCCCATCATCTTTTTAATCACTGTTTTTAAAATGGCACAAACCCATTATTTTTAGTGAAGATCAGATTATGGCTTTGAACTGCCTCAAACAAATCCATTTGCTAACTGGCATTTTGAGAGTTTTTAAGAATGGTCTGGTAGAGCCAGACTTTATTTCCAATTCTTCCCTCCCACCCCAAACCCTACGTACCTTGGAGAGAGCAGAGTAAGTATCTGGTTAGTCACATGCTCAAAGACTTGTTGATGGTGGGCCTAAACTAGTGTACATCCGGGTTTAAGTGTTCCTCTGGAACTCTATTTCTACTTAAAAGAAATATAGAGAACAAGAAGCACATGGTAAACTGTGTATGACAAATACATGCAGTTTAGGCTCAATCTGTGTGATGCTACAGTTGTCCTTTATTCCTGGCAGCAGGATGTATGAAATATAACAAAATAAAAACTCTGCTGCTTTGCAAGGGACGCTGGTGAAAGTGACCTCTCTGTAGTGACACTGGAAATGATACCTGACTGCTGTTATGTTAAACTAGATTCCACTGCACAGTCACTGGGCAAAAGAAGGGGAAGATGGGCAGAAAAGAACACGCAGGTCTAAGAAAGACCGGGACTGAAGAGGAACGGAGAGTAGTCAGTGTGATCTGGCAAAGTTTGCCAGAGAAAATGATTGCTTTTTGGAAGTGAAATATTCTTCATCTCACACACATATATGTATTACTTATCATGGATCATTATTCCTAGTTCGGGTCTGTCAGGATCTGTGAATGTGTTAACCTTAAACACACAGCAACTTCTCTGGCTGATTAAAAAATGTCACACTCTCCAGAGTGTTGGTGTGTTTGGGTGCATGTGGAGAAAGGGGGGAATCTCAGGGGTACAAGAAGTTGGTAGAGTTCCTGCACATAGAGGGTTTTTAAAAATTGCTATAGCACATGCAAATGTATTGTAAGATACTGCTGTTTCAGTGGAGCTCTCTCTGAAGACTGCATCCTGCTGTGTTTGTTTACAGGCTGTAGCTGCTTTTGCAGTTTCTGCAGTAGCTTCTCAGTGGGAGAGAACTGGCAAACCATTTAACCCTCTACTAGGAGAAACCTATGAATTAATCAGGTGACACTGAATTCTTTTAAATGTCGTTGAAGAGGAGGGTGGTTGATGGTCAGTGAATTAAACTGACTTCATGGCAAACTGGAAAATAGTTTATTCCCCAAGATAAAATCGGTTCACTCTGATCAGTTATATATCTAAACGCTATAGCCACAATTAGCTGAAAACCCCAGTGATCAATATGAAATCTGAGAAGATACTGATTTTAGAAGAACTTTATTTCTACCTGTTGACTCATATTTTCTGCATTGTACAAGGGCAGCGAAGTGTATATTATATTCTTCCGAAGAGCCACTTCTGACTAGAGACTCGTAATTACTGTAGCGAGTACCTTATTGATGACCTAGTGTCAGAGTAGATTGAGACCCTTTCATCTGGTCACTTGTCCTGTAAATCATATTTGAACCCAGTTTCCCAGAGGTGGACTACTATTGCCCAGCAAGCTTTGGAATTGCCAGGAGTTGCCCAGTTGAAATTACTTCATATGCATTCCCGGATTGATAGTGTTCAGTTTGTGATGCAGTTTTTATGGTGGGGGATGTGTATAAGCATTTATTGATCGCCATACATTAACTACGGAGACCATAGGATCTGAGTTCAGGTTTGGTCTAAAAATCCTCAGACATGTTTTAAAAAATGTGTGATCTGACTTTTATTGCAATTTTAATAAAAGTCCCTTTTTGATAAAGGTTGACTACCTGACTTTTTTTTTTCCCCCCTCTAGGGAGGATTTAGGCTTTAGGTTTATATCTGAACAGGTCAGTCACCACCCACCTGTTAGTGCATTTTATTCTGAAGGCCTCAATAAGGACTTTGTTTTTCATGGATCAATCTACCCCAAATTAAAGTTCTGGGGGAAGAGTATAGAAGCAGAGCCCCGTGGAACAATTACTTTGGAGCTTCTAAAGTAAGTATAACCAAAAAAACTTTTTTCTCTATTGGACATATATCCCTTAACTATATTAAAAAAAATGGTAAAGGACCATAATATATATATATATATCTGGGCCATGACTACCTTGAAGAATCATTCAACTAATAATGAAACTTTTCTTGGAGTGGGTGGAAGGAAGAGATACTCGGGATTTAAGCGTGGACTATTGCTCATCGGTTAATTCCAGGGTTTTGTTGGAAGGATGCCATGGTCTTGCAGCTGTAACAATTTGGCCTGATTTTTACTGCAAAGGCAACTGGCATTTCTTGAAACCAAATGCTATTTAAAATTACTTGTTCTTTACATTTTGTTAGGTGCCTTTAATAAATAAATTTAAAAAAAAAGAGAACTAAAAATACTTTGGCTGAGATAATCGGTGCCACATTAATTTCATTGGGAATTTTGCCTCTAAATCCCACAGGTAGTTTTGATAATGTTAACCATGTGTATGTGTAAACTATATATAACTTCTTCAGGACAGGTACTGTATGCCATGGTAAACCCCAGGAATTCAGATAAATTTCTACCTACAGTTAGACATGACTTACCTACTTGTGTACAGAGGCCTCTTCGTTGAAACCAAATCTCTATTTCCAGGTTATTCGCAGGCTCATGTCTGACTGAGAGCATATTTTACAAAGAAAGTGATTTCATAAATTGTTTTGTAGCATGGCCGAGCTATAATCAAATTAAAAAGCCTCCCTAGACTTTTCTGTAAGGAATTAATGAGTGCACTCAGGATGATAGTGAAGTAAGTCATTCTGGAATTGAGCACTTTGAGGTGGTTTCATAAGAGCTCTTAAACAGATGTAGATTTAGAGAAGTGGTTCTGAAATCTCCTGCTTTTGTGAAACCTTTAAATAGACATTTGGTTTCAATAAGGTGGTGACTTGCTTACCTTATAACGGGTTAACTTCTATTGGAGATACTTATACTAGTAACTTGATGCTCTTAGTTGAATTTCTGATATACACCATGATATCTGATCTTTCTGGGGAATATAAAACATGAGCTGCTTGGTATCTGAACTGTGTTGTGATGAAAACAGAGTAATTGGGCAGCTTGCCTCTATGCCCCAATTCCTTGGTATGTAGATAAATTATTTTAATACATTTTTAAATATAGACTACAAACATTCAACCAAAATAAAAGTTAGTAATGGAAAAATTGCCTTTAATGAAACACTTTTGACTGATCAAGCCACAAGAGATTATTCAGAAAAGAGCAAGTTGAGGTTTTGTGCTATTCACTTCAAGGTGTGTTAGGGTTCTGAACTGTTCAGTGCTGTAGTTCTCTTGTGAACACACTAGGCTCTCTATTGATCTAACTAGACCTGTAAGTATACTAGCAGTATTGGGCAAGAATTGATTAGAAACAAATGTGTTTAATAAGCTAGGCTGTAAGTAAATACACGTGCTGCTTTTGTGTTTGTCATGACTGCACTTTCAAAACATCCATAGTTTGATTACTAGCCACCTTTCACCAACCGAAATATTAAATTACATTTCAAGTGGTAAACTAGGACAGGTGGGTGCTGCTTCAACTTGTTATATTTGTGGGCCTTACAAATGTTGCCATCCCCAAAACCGCAGGATGAATAGAAATATTAAAGTGCTCTAATTTCTTACGCCACATGAGCCTTGTATGAAAATGCAACTATTGTTCTAAAGTTCAGTGTGAGACAGTTTGTCACTAAAGGATTCAAACTTTAAGGCTGTGTCTATGCAGTACTGGAAAATGACAGACCTGTCAGATACATTAAGCAAAGTTTTGTTCAGTCACTTCTTGATATAAGGTGAAGGTTAGAAAGTGGTTGGTGCTTTAATTGTTTGTTCTTCCTGCCATTATATCAAAATATTTATTTTTTTCTTGTGTTCTCTGTGTAATCAGAATTGAGAGAGAAAAGTTTGATTTACAGTATAACTAAAATGTCTTAGTTGCTTAGTGTGCTAAATCCAGACAGTATTTGCTTCATCAGCATTGAAAGAGGGATAAAAGATGACTTCATCGCAGAAATATGACTTGGCCAAACCAGTGAAATTAGGAATCCTGTTTGTTGACAGATTAACAGTCTGACCATTTTTAGAAACATTTTTTTTGAGGACTCCACTCAACAAACAGGTTTCAGAGTAACAGCCGTGTTAGTCTGTATTCGCAAAAAGAAAAGGAGTACTTGTGGCACCTTAGAGACTAACCAATTTATTTGAGCATAAGCTTTCGTGAGCTACAGCTCACTTCATTGGATGCATACTGTCGACAAACACTGTCTCTGTAAAGTTGGTGCTACAGAGCATGTTAGTGCTAGGATTTTTTTCTTCAGAGTAACTTGTAGTAAAAAAAAAATAGGGATGAAGTGGAAAAATGGAATTAAGGATTAAATTAGATTGTGAACATATTTTTAAAAGACTGAAAAGAGCGTCATGGATTCAGTGACAAAAATCTCTTTTTTTCAGATAAAGAGCTGGCATTCTATTCAAGTATAAACCTTACACAAGAAGGTTATTTTTCTGGTGTCAGTAATTGCTTGTAGAATCAGGGAGGTACGAACTCTAGTGACTAATGACAAAACTCCTGCTGACTTCTGTGAAAGCAGTGCAGGTCTCAAGGGTCCCTACATGTTGTGAAGACTTTTATTTTTTTATTTATTTATTTTTTAGGGGGAAGATTACAATTTTTTTTTTCAGTTCATTCCCCCAGAACTCACTTAAGATTAAGGGCCTGATTTGCCCCCCAGTACTCTGCACCGCAGATCCCATTGACTTCCACATCTCTGAAACAAGGTCCAAAAGCATTTACTATCAGATGCTTGTGTGAAAACCTATCTGAGTGGGTTGGTCTGCCTAGTTCCTAGTGGAGAGGCATCCATGTCTCTATCAAAACTGGTCGTGACCAGCATCCTTGATGGCAGCCTCAGCAGAGATGTTCATATGAAATAGTCATGAAGAGTGAACTACTTTCTTTTCTTTCAAAGTGGTCTCTCTGGGTCATGGTTGTGGCCTGTGGTGGGACTACTTGGGGAAGGTTACAGTGCAGTTTCCTGTGGCTGAACAGAAGACTTCATTCTCTAGGGCTGTCAGTCAAAATCCTCTTGTGAGCATCAGATTCTCTCACAACTTTAAAAGGACAGATTAAAATAGTTAAAATGTCTTGATTGCTACTGATGTCCTGCTCCAGAGCTCAAGTTATCAAAGGGCACACATTTGTAGATGATTCCATAAGCAATTTCCTCTTTTTCTTTTTTTTTAAATCACTATTAATGTCTAGTGAGATTCAGATAGAACACACTGCCTTGATTATAAAGAAAATCCATAAGTGGCTTTTTGTTTGTTTGTTTTTGTTTTAAGTAAAGTAGATACTGTTCAGCGGGGTACTACGTGTTCCACCCCACTACAAGATTCAGGGCAATTAGAGTTTAATGCTGTTTCACCTTCTGTCTTTAGTTCAAGAAGTGGATTTAGTTTCCTGGCATCTGACTTCACTTTTCTGGCTTCTTTCACAGACACAATGAAGCTTACACGTGGACAAACCCAACCTGTTGTGTACATAACATAATTATAGGTAAACTGTGGATAGAACAGTATGGAACAATAGAAATTGTAAATCACAGGTAATATTGCTAATTATGGAGCTACGAGCATTGGCCGTTATAGAGACTGATAAATGGTAATCACAGATCCAAAAGCTTTCCCCTTTGTAATGGATCTTGTAGGTCCAAAATGTTATTTCCTGTTGATCTGCTGAAAACTCTGTTTAAATTATTTCTTCTTCTGAACTGGTTAAATAGTTTTTTGTGTTTGAAACAAATATCAAAACAGTGTTAACAGTACATATGATTATGTAGAAGACTGGATGGGATACAGAATCTTTCAACTCCAGGTCACCCGTTCAAACCTCGCCCAGTCGATAGTGAATTGCCATTTAATGGCTCTGCAGTGAATTATGTGTAATGTGCAACACAGCATAAATCACCATCACACTAGTCAATAATGGGCACGCTTATTTCAGTTTTCTGAATTTAGTCCAGGAATCCTGGCTTGACGTCTGGCTGTAACGTAGTTTGGCAGTAGCATTTGAGTGCACGTTTACAGTGTGAGCTACCTTTAGCAGCTTTGTCAACTTCATGTGATTAGCTCACCATAAAGGTATTGATAGTGATATAATAAGAAATACCCTGGGTAGGGGACAGTCCTATATTCCTTTTCCTTTTAACTCCCAATGACTCCAGTGAGTTTTATATGCACACTTTATGCAGAAATCACCCATTAAAGTCTTCATTTGGTTTTAACAAGCTCTCGGTGTTACCGTTTATGCCTGTCTTAGAATAAAAAAGAGCAACAAGGACTTCCAATAATCCAGTGGCTTTTACTACCCGATTTCTAATATTAAACACAGGTCTAAGTGATTTCATTAAATAGTGTTAGTTTCGTTTTAGCAAAGTAAATACATTAGTGAACACTGCACTTCAGACATTTAGGTGCTGGCTTTCTAAATGGCACGCTTGTTCCCTTTGCAGTACTGGAGATAAATGTATCCTTAATTTTAAACCATGTGGACTGTTTGGGAAAGAGCTTCACAGAGTAGAGGGTCACGTTCAGGACAAAAAGTAAGTGGAAAGTCTGTCTGTCTGTCTGTCTTATACTATATGGGCACCTAGTACTTTCTGTATAGTGCTAGCTTGTTGGACTGACACATGCTCAACGTGACTGCTAAATTTTTACATTCCTACAGAGTCCTCCCATTCTCATTCATTTCTATTTTCTGGGTCAGTATTACACTTACAAGTTTTAGAGTGAGCATTTCATTCGCTATTAGCAAAGCTTTAGTGCCATTTGCACCTTGGACTTAAGTGCAGCAATCTGGATTTAAAGGAGAGGTATCCAGAGAAAACATAGAGAATAAGATAATTGCTAACTGTGTCCTTTCCTTGGACTTCTAGTCTTCATTTTAAAATATTTACCAAAAAATGCTAACAGGTGTATTCCCCAAATGCAACCTGTTATATAGCTCTTGGTCTTTATACACTACAATATCAGCTTCATTGCTTCTATAATCCATTTAACAAGCACACAGCTGATGGCTAAATAGTGAGGGAGCATTCAAAGCACAGGACTGAATACCATAAATGTTGGGATAAACTGAAATATTCATCTTTGCATTTATAAATGGTTCTGATAAAATGGCTTCCCAGAAGTTTGTAGTAATCAGGGAAAAAAAGAAACCAGAAAACCTGAATATAATCTGGATTACCAGTATATCATGCTGATTTTAATTTAGGCTAGGAAGTTATAGAAATTGGGCAGCAAAAATAAGTCTCCTTTTCTCTATAAATAGCAAGAAGAAGCTCTCTGTGATCTATGGCAAATGGACAGAATGCTTGTGGTGTATCAATCCTGCCACATATGATACTTCTAAAAAGAATGAAAAGAGAGGTGGTGACCAGAAGAAAATGAAACCGGTAAGGTTTTAGTATAATTGTTCAGGAGAGAGCTGGTGTTGCTGTTTCTCTCCCATTTGAAGGAAGCATCTTCAGAAATGGAAAAATTACTTGTTAGAGGAACATCTGTTGATGTGGTTGTGGTGAACTGATAGCTATAATAGTGGATATTTTTCATAGCTAGGGCCCTGATACCAGGAACTGATGAGTGCTC
Organism: Caretta caretta; assembly: GCF_965140235.1. NCBI lineage: Eukaryota > Metazoa > Chordata > Testudines > Cheloniidae > Caretta > Caretta caretta. The sequence continues at coordinate 8,596,496 of NC_134218.1, read as the reverse complement.
TGAACTCCCATTGACTTCAGTGAAAGTTGAGGGCATTCAGCATCTCACAGGGATTGGTCATGGAGGTTGGGGTTGATATTTGGTGACTACTGTTACAGAGATTGGGTTACATCTTGCTGTCTGTTAGTAAGGAAAATGGCAGTATTGCCAACCTTAGGCATTTAAAAATGTACACGAAAAATCATGTGACTGTCTTAAAAATATGAGATTTTAAAAGTTTGGCTTTTTATTTCCCTTCAGTGTTTTGAGCCTTTAGGGTTCATGTTGCAGAGAAGAGCTTAAAAATGAGGGCTATAAGCTTTTTAAAAAATCAAATTAATCTTCCCTTTCTGACGAAGTTGCATTTAGAAGGGGAGTTGCCTAACAGGAAGCCAATGGAAAGCATTCACAAGGATTTATTTTTTTGAGAGGAAGCTTGAAAAGTAAGCTTGAGCTTGATTTGAATTCAGAATACAGTACTACTCATCTATTCCACAAACAAAGCATACCAAGCCAAACAGGACATTATTGGATTAAATATATGTACATCATCTATCTTATCCCAATATCTTGTTTCTTTTTTTAATTGTGTGACATTTTCAGCTAGGTTGTCAATGTATTGGACTTCCCTATTGATGGTCATTATTATTTTTCAGGTAGTCTCTCAGGGATGAAATCCTTTTGACCTCTCTGCAATTTAACTGTGGAAGGCCCAATTCACAGTGATTCACCTATAGAGGGGATTGGTGGCAAGAAGTGAGAGTTCAGAGTTGCAGGGTTGAAGGTGGGCCAGGGGAGGAATGGCAGGGAGGGTGACCAAATGATCAATGGCTTGTGCAAATCTACTGGATACAGACCGTATCTGGGGCAAGTCACACTGAGAGAGCTACATCTATGGCTAAAAGATGGTGGTGGCAGAGACTGTGGTTAAATTGCACACATCCTGTTTTCAGGTTTGGGAGGAAGAGTATTTCCTCACCTCAGATTGCAAAGCCCATTTATTCAGACTTCACCCTGGGAGTGTGAATTTCACTCATATTGTGTGAAAGATGCAGTGCTGTAATGTTACATTTTTTGTAGCCAGATTCTTCTTGGCAGTAAATTTTTGGTTGACTGTCGCTGGTGGCTTGTGAGGCTTACGTACAGTTTTTAAAATGGGTGAAAATTTATAATACCATTCCTGAATGTCTTTGTCCTCTGTATGTCTTGAGAGTAAAGCATTAAGCAGTAGTACCAAAGTTCACTGTAGTGATTCTGAAATACCTCTTGCATTTCCTCTGTTTCCAATTTCCAAGTGTTGGACACTGAAATAATGGCACTACCTCTGACAGCACAAACTTATCCCCTCTCTCATGTTATAAGGCAGTAGAGCATTTGAATTCCAGTTTGGCCAGCAGATGAGGTCTGTCTGATTGGTGGTTTCCCGGAACCTGCAATCATACCATTTCCAATTTTAAATGGAAAAAATAAAATATCTGGACAAAGGAAGGGGGAAACAACCTGTCTTTCTGTATTTTACTCTCGCTTTTAAAAAAAAAAAAAGTGTATTATGGTAATGAAACAAAATTCCATGCAATGTCACCTTCTCCAAAGGAAAGGATCCTTTAAGGATCGTCACTGTTGGGAGCCACCAAGCTACCAGATTTGGTAGGGCTTATGCACAAGCAGCACATACAGTACACCCTGTGTTTTAACAATTGAAAAACTGATGCTCCGGCTTCACTTTAGACTAAGAAAATTTTTCTTTTCTGCTGTATTTTACACTTCGTGAAGACTGGTTCTTTTTTCAGTCTGTCTAATCTCGTCCTGAGGGGAACTGTTACATTTTGTTCCTAGAATATCTGAAATTAGGTTCCTTAATTCTGCTGGAATAAGGTACTGGTATTAATTTTTTTTACCACCTCTTTGTAGATCATAAGAGATGAAGGGACCCCTTCAATCAGTTTCATACTGGTAGTGCAGTGGCTGTGTAGGCATATGCGACAGCTATATGCACCTCAGCAGTACCTATTTTACTAGTGTGGAGAGTGGGAATGTTGGTCAGAATCCTGGAAAAGTTCTCAACCTTTTTGTAAAAGCATCATGAAATCTTTAATGACCTCTAGGCAGCCAGCAAAGATGGCAGAAAGAACCAGTATTGCACTGTACTGGGGCATGAGTCCTGGTGTAAAATGATGGCTTATTTTGGATTGATTTAGGTAAAGAAGCAATCAGAGGATCTAAAATGTTTGACTCTTGAAATTATGTGCTTGGTGTGCTTCACTGAAGCCTAAGGAACATGAGCATATCAGCTTGCTAACCAGCCCTCAGAATCTGGTATGTGACTACACAAGATTCAGGAGTACAGATGTCTTATGACTTATTGCTTACCTAGTGCTGCCAATGTATGTAGCACTTTACATAACAGTGTAAGGCTATATCTACATGGCGCGCTTCTTTTGGTGGCATGTACAGTATGTACTCAGGTAGCCCCCCTGCGTGGATTTAATGTAGATGGTGAGGCCCGGCTTAGGTAAATAGAGTACAAACATGCCTGAGGGTTTGGGTATGTACCCAGGTACATGCCCTGCATGGTTCTCTCTTCGCCCAGGCCATGTCATCCTGTCTACACTGCTGTTTTTAGTCACATAGCGGAGAAGGGGTCCTGAGTGCATGCAGCAACGGGCTCCACAGTTTCCTCAGCCGCTGCCTCTTCATCTGGGACCTCCTCCTCGTGGCTAGGGCCACTTTCCACTGACTCCAGACATTAAGAAGTATCCAGTGGGCTCTTTGCAATGGAGGTGGGGTCACCACTTAGGATTGCATCCAACTCACTGTAAAAACAGCAGCTTTGGGGTGCAGCACCAGACTGACAGTTTGCCTTCCTTGCCTTGTGGTATGCGTTCCTCAGCTCCTTCACCTTCGCTCTGCACTGCAGGGTGTCCCTGTTGTGCCCCTTCTCCTGCAAGCTGCGTGCAGTCTGCTCCTAGGTATGGAAATTCCTATGGCTGGAACGCAGCTGGCATGGCACGGCCTCCTTTCCCCAAACACTGATCAGGTCCAGTAGCTCGGCATTGCTCCAAGCAGGGGATTGTTTGCTATGTGGAGCAGCCATGGTCACCTGGGCAGATGAGCACTCGCAACAGGAAAGGGAATTTCAAACTTCCTGGGGCTCACAGGTGGTGGGGTGGATGTCAGTTTACCTGGCGTCAGAGCAGCGGAGATGCTGGCCAGAGTGGTCACTTTTGGAATTGTGGGATATCCTCTGGAGGCCAAAAGGCGTTTAAACGGGTAGAATGTGTCTTCACTTTCACAACAGCACAAAAAGAACAGCGGAAAGAGCCTCTTGTGAAGGTGATTTTCTTTTTGCAGTGAAACTTCTGAAAGTCATTAACAAGTCATTAACAAGTCACAAAAAGTCATTAACAAGTGTAGACGCTCCCACAGGTTTAGCGGAAAAAAGGGACATTTTGCGCTTTAAATAGCAAGTGTAGACATATTCCTGCTGCCTCCCAGCGGCTGGAGCCTTTCCCTGCTGCAGGAAAAGGCTCTTGTGTGAGGAAGGGCTCTGCCAATTCCCTGCTGCTGGAGCCTTTCCACACTGTAGGGAAGAACTGTGGCAGCTGCTGCCTTCCTGCTGCCAGAGTTTTCCTCACTGTGGTGAAAGGTTCTGGTAGGTGGTAGCTGCTGAAGCTTTGCTGCCTCTAGGGTGACCAGATAGCAAGTGTGAAAAATCAGGACAGAGGGTGGGGGGTAATAGGCACCTATGTAAGAAAAAGTCCCAAATATCAGGACTGTCCCTATAAAATCAGGACATCTGGTCACCCTAGGTGCATCTCCCTGCCTTCCTCCCCCCCCCCCCCCCCCCCCACCGCTCTCGCCTGTGCTGGAGCCTTTCACTGACACATGTAGCTACACACCGTGGTGTGAAGGAAGTTTGTTTATCACTGTGGCCTGTAGCTACACATACCCTACATGCTGCCGAAAGTGGTGTATAGTGTGGATATAGGTATCAACGCATTACCACAGCAGAAGAGCTACTGATCGAAGACAGGAAAAATAGGATATGAGTCAAGAAAAGGGAGGGTGAAGTAAACAAGAAAGAAAAGATTTCTGGAAGACATGAATGATGACAGAAGGTGCTTTTTCTAGATAGAAACTAGGAGTTGTTCCAAACGTAGGTAGTGTGGAAGAAGGCATGAAGTATGGAGGATGAAGAAGAGCATAAATGAGAAGGAGGAGGAGGAAAGGAGAGCAGAGATACAGGTGGGGTGAAATAATGGAATGTCTTGAATTCGATAGGATTTTTAATGTCCTCTCCAGAGAACTCTAGGCAGAAGAGCTGTATGTCATTTCCCTCTATTCCACTATCAATTATTGTGTTTTCGTTTCAGAGCGAAGATGCTGGGAACGATGAGGCTGATGATATGCCAGAGATCCAAGAGACTGTGCAAGTCATACCAGGCAGTAAGCTGCTTTGGAGAATAAATTCTAGACCACCAAACTCATCACAGGTGACTAGTTCAATAAATTAGAACTCTCTGGTCATAGTGGCTTGGCCAAGAACATTATCATACTGGACAAGGGTAACTCATTTTAGATACATGGTAATCTTATAGGTAGGGCCCTACCCAATTCACGGTCCGTTTTTGATTAATTTCACAATCATAAGATTTTAAAAATCATAAGTTTTATGATTTCAGCTATTTAAATCTGAAATTTCAGGGAGTTGTGATTGTAGGAATCCTGACCCAAAAACGAGTTGTGGGGAGGAGGGTTGCAGGGTTAGCAGGGAGGGTTGCGGTACTACCCTCAGTCAGCAGCAGCAGCCACTCTCCAGCCGCCCAGCTCTGAAGGCAGCGCAGAAGTAAGAGTGGCAATACCACGACCCCCCCCTAAAATAATTCTGTGACCCTCCCTGCAATTCCCTTTTGGGTCAAGACTCCCAATTTGAAAAACACTGGTCTCCCCCATGAAATCCCTGTAGTGTAGGGTAAAAGCATACAAAAGACCAGATTTCATGGCCCATGACATGTTCTTTATGGCTGAGAATTTGGTAGGGCCCTACTTATAGGTAGATTTGAAAAACGCCCAGAGTGTCATCCTTTGATATCAGGGGAAAATAGGCCAGTTTTTTTTAGAGAACATGTCTGTTTTGTGTGTCCTTTTCAATAAATTATAAAAACGATAACCCCTTGAGACAGCTCAGAATCAGAGAACCTATGAGCAACAAGCTTTCTTGATCCTCTGTAGCAAGGACTCTTCAGTCACTGCAGTATCATGTTTTTATTTGCCAGAGTCCACAGCACAATTAAAAGTGGTATTTTCAAAAGTGCTCAGCATTAGCCAACCCTGCTCTTACTACAGTCAGTGAGAGCAGATTTGGTTCAATAAGTGCTTTTGAAAATCGCATTGTGACAGCCCAGGAAAGGGAATCAAATGTCACTGATTTTTAAAAAAAACCAAAACTTTACTATATACTATATCTTTATTCTGCCTTAAGATGTACAATTTCACCAGTTTTGCTGTGAGTCTCAATGAGCTGGAAACGGGCATGGAAGCAGTTTTAGCTCCCACTGATTGTCGTCTACGTCCAGATATCAGAGGCATGGAAAATGGAGAGCTGGGTACGTGTGTTTGCTAGAGATTTGGTATTTGTTAATTCTGTCTCTTGACACCCATCCACTTCCCTGACCATAGGGAAGATGGAAGAGAACTGGTTTGGGGTGAGGTGGCTGTCCTCAGGTTTTTACCCACTTCTTAATTCTGGGCAATAACTGTATTTCCAGGGTAACTTTTTCTTTATCACCACAGTGTGATCGATCATGAATGTTACTCCCTCCAGAACAATGTACATGACTGTTCTTGCCAGCAGAGTCTGGCTGTGTAAGAGGCCAAGGTCGATTCTGAATACGGATATCCTATGTTACAGAACAATTGGAAGCACATATTGGGAAACGGGTCAGAAAGATTTTGTTGCTCTGGAGTTTGCTTGGAAAAATATGTAGGGTGGAATAACAAGAAAGCATCCTGTACTGCTTCCGACTGTATCCACTTTGAGTCCTTACCCCATCCAGTACAGTCCTTCTGACAAATGAAATACCAAGTTTAGGATTCCCAGTATGTTTGCTTGGATCATCCACTCCTCTGGTGTGCTGCTGCCTAGAAGGGGTGGCTGTTTTGGTTTAAAGAGAATGTGTACAACAAATGCTTTCCTGTGCTTAAAGTGAATTCAATTTTATTTCTCTCCAGCCTTTCCCATGTTTTGTTCTTTTTGTCTTTTATTTTGCAATGTAACCAATTCCTATTTAAATGTTTATTAGACCTGGCTAGTAAAGAAAAAGAGAGACTAGAAGAGAAACAAAGAGCCACTCGTAAGGAACGTGCAAAAGATGAAGTGGAATGGAGGACAAGGTAACTTTTAGAGGTGGGGAAGAAAGTTGGGCATGTAGTTAAGGTTAGCGAACAGTTTGTTTTTACTGTTTGATTCCTCTTTGCACTATGGAACAATTTTATAGTGTCATTTAAAGCCCTTGTGGGGAAGGAACATTTGAAAAATGCAACATGAAGCCAAAATTGTAGATTATTTCATCCCAAAGTACCCATACTGCTGTAAATAAGTTGAGGCTGAAACTTGTAGTAGGAACACCAAGGGAGTGCCGAAGTATTTTGCCTCCAGGGGTTGGCCTTTTTACTACAGGACAAATAAAACCTTGGGAGTATCCCAAAGTAGTTGTTTTAAGAGAGGGAGATTCTTGTGGAAGGTTTCAGAGGAACAGCCGTGTTAGTCTGTATTCGCAAAAAGAAAAGGAGGACTTGTGGCACCTTAGAGACTAAATTGGTTAAAAATAAATTGGTTAGTCTCTAAGGTGCCACAAGTCCTCCTTTTATTCTTGTGGAAGGTGGCCTTCAGTGGATATTTCCCTGTGTAGTACTGCCAGCACCAAAAAAAGCAGCCATCTCAAGGATAGAAGGGGCCAACCAAATGGCGTCCAACACATCACCCAATGGTGCAGATTGTTACGGGGAAACAAATTGCTTTAAAGAACATGTAACCCAAATGGTTATCTCTTAAAATAACCAAATCCTAAGAAATACTAATACAATTCTTTTAAACTCCTGAAGCAGTGTTCATCCCTAGGTAACTTTAAAGTGTTTTATAAAGGTGGGGTAAGCAGGGCTCAGAGAGGTTAAGTAACTTGCTGAAGGTCACACAGTGAGTCTGTGGTGTCCTTGGGAACGGAATGGAGATCTCCTGGCTCCAACTCGTGAATTCACACTGTTAATGTCCTTCGCAAAAAGAAAAGGAGTACTTGTGGCACCTTAGAGACTAACCAATTTATTTGAGCATGAGCTTTCGTGAGCTACAGCTCACTTCATCAGATGTATACCGTGGAAACTGCAGCAGACTTTATATACACACAGAGAATATGAAACAATACCTCCTCCCACCCCACTGTCCTGCTGGTAATAGCTTATCTAAAGTGATCAACAGGTGGGCCATTTCCAGCACAAATCCAGGTTTTCTCACCCTCCACCCCCCCCCACAAATTCACTCTCCTGCTGGTGCTAGCCCATCCAAAGTGACAACTCTTTACATAATCAAGTCGGGCTATTTCCTGCATAGATCCAGGTTTTCTCACATCCCCCCCACCCCCATACACACACAAACTCACTCTCCTGCTGGTAATAGCTCATCTAAACTGACCACTCTCCAAGTTTAAATCCAAGTTAAACCAGAACATCTGGGGGGGGGGGGTAGGAAAAAACAAGAGAAAACAGGCTACCTTGCATAATGACTTAGCCACTCCCAGTCTCTATTTAAGCCTAAATTAATAGTATCCAATTTGCAAATGAATTCCAATTCAGCAGTTTCTCGCTGGAGTCTGGATTTGAAGTTTTTTTGTTTTAAGATAGCGACCTTCATGTCTGTGATTGCGTGACCAGAGAGATTGAAGTGTTCTCCGACTGGTTTATGAATGTTATAATTCTTGACATCTGATTTGTGTCCATTTATTCTTTTACGTAGAGACTGTCCAGTTTGACCAATGTACATGGCAGAGGGGCATTGCTGGCACATGATGGCATATATCACATTGGTGGATGTGCAGGTGAACGAGCCTCTGATAGTGTGGCTGATGTTATTAGGCCCTGTGATGGTGTCCCCTGAATAGATATGTGGGCACAATTGGCAACGGGCTTTGTTGCAAGGGTAGGTTCCTGGGTTAGTGGTTCTGTTGTGTGGTATGTGGTTGTTGGTGAGTATTTGCTTCAGGTTGCGAGGCTGTCTGTAGGCAAGGACTGGCCTGTCTCCCAAGACTTGTGAGAGTGTTGGGTCATCCTTCAGGATAGGTTGTAGATCCTTAATAATGCGTTGGAGGGGTTTTAGTTGGGGGCTGAAGGTGACCGCTAGTGGCGTTCTGTTATTTTCTTTGTTAGGCCTGTCCTGTAGTAGGTAACTTCTGGGAACTCTTCTGGCTCTATCAATCTGTTTCTTTACTTCTGCAGGTGGGTATTGTAGTTGTAAGAAAGCGTGACAGAGATCTTGTAGGTGTTTGTCTCTGTCTGAGGGGTTGGAGCAAATGCGGTTGTATCGCAGAGCTTGGCTGTAGACGATGGATCGTGTGGTGTGGTCAGGGTGAAAGCTGGAGGCATGCAGGTAGGAATAGCGGTCAGTAGGTTTCCGGTATAGGGTGGTGTTTATGTGGCCATTGTTTATTAGCACTGTAGTGTCCAGGAAGTGGATCTCTTGTGTGGACTGGACCAGGCTGAGGTTGGTGGTGGGATGGAAATTGTTGAAATCATGGTGGAATTCCTCAAGGGCTTCTTTTCCATGGGTCCAGATGATGAAGATGTCATCAATATAGCGCAAGTAGAGTAGGAGCTTTAGGGGACGAGAGCTGAGGAAGCGTTGTTCTAAATCAGCCATAAAAATGTTGGCATACTGTGGGGCCATGCGGGTACCCATAGCAGTGCCGCTGATCTGAAGGTATACATTGTCCCCAAATGTGAAATAGTTATGGGTAAGGACAAAGTCACAAAGTTCAGCCACCAGGTTAGCCGTGACATTATCGGGGATAGTGTTCTTGACGGCTTGTAGTCCATCCAGCCGTCAAGAACACTATCCCCGATAATGTCACGGCTAACCTGGTGGCTGAACTTTGTGACTTACCCATAACTATTTCACATTTGGGGACAATGTATACCTTCAGATCAGCGGCACTGCTATGGGTACCCGCATGGCCCCACAGTATGCCAACATTTTTATGGCTGATTTAGAACAACGCTTCCTCAGCTCTCGTCCCCTAAAGCCCCTACTCTACTTGCGCTATATTGATGACATCTTCATCATCTGGACCCATGGAAAAGAAGCCCTTGAGGAATTCCACCATGATTTCAACAATTTCCATCCCACCACCAACCTCAGCCTGGTCCAGTCCACACAAGAGATCCACTTCCTGGACACTACAGTGCTAATAAACAATGGCCACATAAACACCACCCTAAACCGGAAACCTACTGACCGCTATTCCTACCTGCATGCCTCCAGCTTTCACCCTGACCACACCACATGATCCATCGTCTACAGCCAAGCTCTGCGATACAACCGCATTTGCTCCAACCCCTCAGACAGAGACAAACACCTACAAGATCTCTGTCACGCTTTCTTACAACTACAATACCCACCTGCAGAAGTAAAGAAACAGATTGATAGAGCCAGAAGAGTTCCCAGAAGTTACCTACTACAGGACAGGCCTAACAAAGAAAATAACAGAACGCCACTAGCAGTCACCTTCAGCCCCCAACTAAAACCCCTCCAACGCATTATTAAGGATCTACAACCTATCCTAAAGGATGACCCAACACTCTCACAAGTCTTGGGAGACAGGCCAGTCCTTGCCTACAGACAGCCCCGCAACCTGAAGCAAATACTCACCAACAACCACATACCACACAACAGAACCACTAACCCAGGAACTTATCCTTGCAACAAAGCCCATTGCCAATTGTGCCCACATATCTATTCAGGGGACACCATCACAGGGCCTAATAACATCAGCCACACTATCAGAGGCTCGTTCACCTGCACATCCACCAATGTGATATATGCCATCATGTGCCAGCAATGCCCCTCTGCCATGTACATTGGTCAAACTGGACAGTCTCTACGTAAAAGAATAAATGGACACAAATCAGATGTCAAGAATTATAACATTCATAAACCAGTCGGAGAACACTTCAATCTCTCTGGTCACGCAATCACAGACATGAAGGTCGCTATCTTAAAACAAAAAAACTTCAAATCCAGACTCCAGCGAGAAACTGCTGAATTGGAATTCATTTGCAAATTGGATACTATTAATTTAGGCTTAAATAGAGACTGGGAGTGGCTAAGTCATTATGCAAGGTAGCCTGTTTTCTCTTGTTTTTTCCTACCCCCCCCCCCAGATGTTCTGGTTTAACTTGGATTTAAACTTGGAGAGTGGTCAGTTTAGATGAGCTATTACCAGCAGGAGAGTGAGTTTGTGTGTGTATGGGGGTGGGGGGGATGTGAGAAAACCTGGATCTATGCAGGAAATAGCCCGACTTGATTATGTAAAGAGTTGTCACTTTGGATGGGCTAGCACCAGCAGGAGAGTGAATTTGTGGGGGGGGGGGTGGAGGGTGAGAAAACCTGGATTTGTGCTGGAAATGGCCCACCTGTTGATCACTTTAGATAAGCTATTACCAGCAGGACAGTGGGGTGGGAGGAGGTATTGTTTCATATTCTCTGTGTGTATATAAAGTCTGCTGCAGTTTCCATGCTATACATCTGATGAAGTGAGCTGTAGCTCACGAAAGCTCATGCTCAAATAAATTGGTTAGTCTCTAAGGTGCCACAAGTACTCCTTTTCTTTTTGCGAATACAGACTAACACGGCTGTTCCTCTGAAACCTGTTAATGTCCTTGTAATACATAAACACTTCAGTTACCTTTTTAAATATTAAACAAAAATCACTGGAAAATCTTTAATTGAAAAAGAATCACGATTTTATATGGTCACAGAAAAGAAGCTGATCGCGAAGGTTAAGAATACATCTATGTAAGGAAGAAAAGGAACATTTGGATTATGTTTATCACTATTTAGGCATGTATTAGTGTAGTAACAGGCATAAGCACTGAAAGATTTCAGTGGTATTTACTTTTCCTACTGTTAACCCGCAATCAAGTCTTAGTTGTGGAAAGGTATTACTTTTCAGATTGGAAAATGATTTACCTAACTATTGAAAGTGCAGCACCACCTTGTTCTTGTTCAGTAAAAGAACACTTGTCAAAAATTACAACTAAAAATAGAAGCATTTTGAAATACAGTGTATCTGTTATAACATTGGTCTGATTCACAATCTTGCTTTACAGGCATGTCAGAAAAAGAAACCGGGCTATTCTTGCACATGATGATTTTTTGTTTTGTTTTTGTAGTAAGCAGATAAAATTAAATTCTGAAGCAACAGGAGGAGATTCTCAAAGGCAGAAAGAGTAGTTAAGCACCCAACTCCCACTGAAACTCAGTGGGAAATGGGTGGCTAATTCCCATTCATACCTTAGAAAATCTCCTCTAGAGCAGTGGTTCTCAACCTCTATTCATTTGCAGACCCCTAAAAAAGTTCAAATGGCGGTGCGGACTCCTTCGGAAATCTTGGACTACAGGTTGAAAACCACTGTTCTTGGTAACGACAACCTTTGATGGACTGCTTCAACATAGTCTGCGGACCCCCCCGAGCTCCGCATACCACAGGTTGAGAACCACTGTTCTAGAGAACATACAATTGATTTCAACTATTGCTACCAGTTAATACACAGAACAGCTTAAACTTGAGCTTCTACTGATGTGCAGTACAAAATGCAGCTATACAGAACAGAACTGTTTTTCCTCTGTGTGGGGACACGTTTAAGAGGAAGAACATTTTATGACAAAAACTGACTTGCCAATTTAAAATATAAAGAACGTTGATGTGTAGATTTTGTTCCCTTTGATGAACTGGGACAGGAATGATAAAACCAGTGCTGTAAGGTCAAGAAGAAAGAGGTATATAAACAAGGATGGAGTAAGGTCTTTGCTAAACGTAACTTAAGAACTCGATTTTTTCCCCCTAGATATCTAACGGGAAAGAATAGGTTAGATTGAAAAATTCAGGTGCCTTTTTACACTTGTTTGTAAAAGAAGCAAAAAAATGTTTTCCCTTTAATATATGTTTCCTTACCCACTTCATTTGCTTTTCACAGATGGTTTCATCAAGGCAATAACCCATACACTGGAACGTCAGACTGGTTATATTCAGGCGGATACTTTGATAGAAATTTCTCAGACTGTCCAGATATATATTGAAATCTCTGAACTCATCACTCCATCTCATCTGGACATCTAGTTGTTAAATTTCAATCTATGCCAGTTATTCTGGTTTTGTTAATAGCAAAAAACAGCTTTTCTAAAGTAAATTTTAATGAAAATTGTATCATTCACCAATCAAGGATTTGTAATTAATTTTGATTGCCAAATATTTAAATGCTATTACATTCTTTCCATAAAGCTTTCATCTGAAATCATCATGTTTTCTCTAAGTTTTAAAAGGGACTTTGGATGCCTTTTTTTGTCCTTTTTTGGGTCTGTCAAAGGTATGCTGTAGCCAATAGGGTTTACAGCACCCTTTTAATTATATAACTGAGAAAAAAATAGCAGTGATATCCTTGTTACTTCACTTAGTACAGCATTAAAGAATCTAACTGTCCAGAACTTGGAACAATGGTAAATTAGTGCGGTACAAACATGATCAAATCGGGCAGAGTCAGCGTTCCCTGTGAAGAGATGTATGCAACGTTTTCAAATGGTAAGCAGAGCTGAAGAGATTGGCGCTCCTGGTCTATCTCAGTACAATTCGGTAATTTAAAAGATTGAAAAAAAAATTAGGCTTACTGCAGTTTGAAAAACTGCTATTCTGAATTCTCTGTCTTTGGGCACTGTGAGCATTACTTAAACTATATACCTATGATGACAATTACATAACACCGTGTGTGTTGGGGGATGAGAAGGGTGCATTAACAAACATCTGCTTTTCTAAAGTAAAACGTTACTCTTAAAATACAGAAAGCTTCAGAGAGATTTGTAGAAACATGGACGTTGTGGTTACAGCGTAAGATAAAAATATAGGATATTGCTTGCTACCACTAGGAGGCTTGGGTCTCCAGCACTACTTTAAGCATCTTAGGCACTATTTAAGCTTCTAAACTGACTTTTCTTTGGAAGCACTCAATATATATCCACAGATGGTCTTATTTGTGTTTTTATTTTGTTTTTTGTGCATGTTCTGAAACATTACTGGTAACATCTGGTTGTATGTTGTAAAAAAACCAAACCCCCAATCCGTTTAAAGCTAAGTGGCATAACTAAAGTTATTTTAAAAATGGTATTAGGTATAATCTCTGTAACCACTTGCAGTCATAGAAAATGGATTTATTTTTGTTGTCAAAGCATATAATGTTGGAACGATTTGAACTGCGAATCCATTGACGGTATCTATAAATGTATGGAGTTAATTGTCAAAGTGGTACATTTCTGAGAATGGGAGGGGGCTTAAACAATTAGGTTTAGAAATTAAACCAATTTTAATAGTTGCTCATTCTTTTATGAAAGCCGTCAATTTAATAACCAATAGAAACTGGCTATGTTGCTGATAAATTTACAGTAATTCAGAGACTACTGATATTAAACACCAGCATTTCTTTGCGTATTCATGAAAGAATCAGTCTGATTTCCAAATTCATTTGAGGATGTGTAATTGTGACTTCATCCAAAGACTAGGTTTTGAAGTGCATTTACCAGCCAGAAGAAAAATGAAAAATAAACAAAATCCAAGAGCAACCTATTTCTTTCATGTGAAATTATGCACCCAAAGATGGGAGATATTTGTTACATTTTAGTTACATTTTGTTCATCTTTCCAGTGAAGAAGGTAAACTGTGAAGGTTCAAGGCAGTTAAGGCACAACTCTGAAATAAATTCATGTCACTGTATCCTGTTTTCAGCAATCAACTTTGTTGACCTTCAAGTCTCTTGGACATCCAGGCTAGTTTTGATGATCTTGTTTATATTGGTGAGTTAGAGAAAAAAATATTTACTCCTGATTTAAGTACATTGGCAATTCTGATTTTTATAAGGCATAACTAATGCATATGGCAACTTAAACTACTTTCGATCTGCTTTTTTGTAAAATTAAACCTAAAAGATTAATATTTCACATACTTTAAGCCCCTTCAATTTTCTTGCTCGTAGATGTTAACATAAGGAGCACTGTACAAAGGTATCAGTGAAAACAGTGAAGGGATTCAAGTTTTAAGCCATATTTGTAATGTTTCATGAATAAATCTTGTTTAAACTAAATACATAAGTTTGTTCATTGTTACAGTGCTGCTTTAATACACATACATATAAATAGAAAGGCACTAGAATGAAAAAATGCTATAACTGATTTTTAAAAATCCTATTTATAAATAAGATGTACAGGTGGGAAATCTTTTAATTCTGAATCACAGCCTAAGTTCAGTAGGTCTAAAAATATTTCCATTATGCAAAAATCAGTTTTTTATTTGAAAAAGGCTATGGAGGCACACTTAATTGCATTATAGAATAAAAGACTCCAGCAAATTGCATTATAGAATAAAAGACTCCAGCAAAATGTTATCCATTACTATTGCCTACATTGCATAGATCTGTTACTTTGGCATTTTCCCTACTTTTAAAGCAAAGTCCAAAAACTTCTTTTTTCCCCTTTTTTCTTTGTTCTTTGTTTGGCTTATTAAGGCTGTATCAAAAGTATTTACAAAATGCTTCCTCGCTACTCATGGCTAGCGTACATTTCACTAGCCATCTGATACCTAATGTTACAGTTTGATTATTTGTCTCAGCGAAAAACATTAATGTCTCTTTTTAAATGAAAAAACCGCACCTATATAGTTTTACTTCTTAAGACACATTAACTAAACTTTGCACCTTTTAAAAAGAATGTCACTTTTATAACTTGATTAAACACTGACTGTATGTAAAATAATTGTGTGTTAGTATGTGTTCATACATTTACATAGAATTTTTTTTTTTTTAAAGAAACCACAATAGATGCTAAACACACTTCAGGCCTATACATGGTATAAAAGATGTTTGAAGTGTGACTTTCACAATCGAGCAACTATTTTTGTGGGGAGGAAAAGTTACACGTTATCTTGGCTTGTCATTTTCCTTTGTATCTACCTTGATACTTATTGGAGACATATGATTTGAATTAGAACTTTCATCCTTATAAACACAGCTTTTCTTCTGCTTGAGCATGCAGTAGACTCAATTTTTTGACATCAGGCTCTTGCTAGAAAAATACATAGATGGCAATAATGTAGTTATCACAAATATACTGAAAGCTACTGTAGGAAGAAATGATCTGAAAAAGAACAAATGAGTTATTTAAACACTTTTTTGAAACTCAAACAGGAACCCTTCCTCCCCCAACCCCCCCAAAAAGGATGTGGGTCTATCAGATATGTTTTGAATGTTATTCTCCACAGTGGAAGTCCCACCACTACATGTTTTAAAAAACCCAAACACTAAGTGGAGGGGACAGGATGGAACTCTCAGTAAAAGGTAAATTAATCTTTTGGTAAAATTTTAAATTCCAACAGAAGTGAAACTCTAAGTTTATAGCCACTGCATAGCATCTAACTTGGTCATTTTGACGATACACCATACTGTAGATTGTGACAACTGTTTGGGATATTGGACCCTTGTAATTCCTGGGGCCCAGATTATATAGGGAGGGGAATTATACTCCAAATTAAGTAGAAAAACCACAGAAATGATTAGCAATGGTTTCCCATTTGAACACAGTTTAAAATTCTCTATAAATTAAGAGGCGAAGGCTCTGAGGTATATTTTCTTCTGCCTCCACGCTTTGAAATCGGGGGGTGGGGGTGGTTTTCCTTTTTTCTTTTCATGGATTTTTCCTAAATTTAGAATGGTTATAAAAGACTTCAGATCACTGATTTTTACATACTAATAGTCTGTGTATTTGTAACCATCTGTACAGTACATATGCCTGATGTATTTCCTCATAAATGTAGTCTTCATCTCATGTTCACTGTACTCAATATATCTTAATGTTACAAATAAACATGTTTGTTTAGTATATGTGGACTAAACACTACATAATTTGATAATATACTGTAACTTTGCCTCTCTGAAAACACACCTGTAGTTTGGGTCAATTGTATAATAAAGCAATATTTAAATTTATGTAAATCTAAATGGTTCTATCGTAGAAAATTCATTTTTGGTATGTTTTGTAGCATGAAAAAATTAAAACTTGCTTATACTTTGACTATACTTTTACGAAGCTGCTTTTCTTTTGCGTTACTCAATTGCTGTATTCCTATTGATTAAATATCTACACACTGTGTTTGCCTTATCCATGTTGCATGAAAATATCAAATAAAAATAATTTAGTGAAATGGATTTATTTTTATAATATTTAATAACAGTCAATACCCATCTATAACAATCAATCCTATTTAGCTTTTCAGAGAAGTCTGTACAGATTTGTGGACATAAATGTTAAACTGTAAATTTGAATAAAGGTCATTTTGAAGAAGACATGCAATGTTTGGTATTAAATATTTTTTCAGTGTCTGAAATGTTTTTCTGTCAGCAAAAAAATCTTGATTTAGTGCAAGTAATTGACCTGCAGTGTGACACTGTCCCAAGAATTATTGCCTAGCAAATTGCTTGTTTCCTTCTATAGTTTTATATGCTGAGAATATGCCTGAAATCCGTGTAGTGGCAAGAGTGACTATGTCTTAGCCCAGGAGGTCTCACCAGAGAACTTCTCAGGGCAGGGAACTGCACTGTCCCACTGGAAGAGTTTCCAGCTGCATCATCTTTGATTTAAGTCTCCATTCTTCTCTTGATTACAGCTACTGTTTGTATCACATAGATATTTCACAAACCCATGCTGCCTTGTATTGTTCACCGAGTTCTCAGCTGAGTTAAATGGATGCTTTGATAGGAGACATGTTAGTGCTCTTAAGATGAATCAAGAACAGATCACTGCAGGAGTCCACTAGAAACCCCTGCCTCCCTCCCGCAATGATGACTGCCCATTTACAATTACTTTGAGGTTGATCAGGTAGTTTTTAAATCCACTTAAAATGTGCTACATAGCATAAAAAAATCAAACTTTTAATCAAAATGGCATGCAGTACTAAATCAAATGTTTTACAGAAGTCTAATATATCACAATTGCCTTTACAAAGCAAATGTTTCTCATAAAAAAAATAGTTTGAGACCTATGTTCAATAAAACAATGAAGAAGGTCACTAATCATGTGGCCACCCTTTAAAAACTGTCCTAGATGAGCCTTTTTGTGATTTTTTTTTTTTTTGCTTGGGATCTGTCAGGTTAACAGGTCCATAATTCAGCAAGTAGTCCTGTTTACCCTTTTTAAAATATTGGCAAAATATTAGCAGCGCCTGCAGGACTGATTAACATCCCCCAAGTTGTAGTAGAAAGTACTTAATCACTGTAAACTTCATGCAAACATCTACTCCTTTCCAAATACAGAACAGAAATATTTAACACTTCTGCCATTTGTGTATCATAACTGACAATTTTACCGTCCCTGTCTAGTGACAAATCTATACTATGCTAGGTATTTCTTATTCCTGAAATAGTAAGAGGCCTGTTCTGAGGCCTGTTCTTAAGCCTGTTGCCTATAGATTTCAATATCTTTAGCTTTCCTTGTCATTGTTCCCAATTGATTATAAGTTAGCAATCGTGAAACTGCCATCACTTTCTCCCTTTCCACTTATTATTTTATTGCTGCTTTCATGTCTCTTAACCAGGACCATTTTTTAAAAAATGGAATGACCCTGCTTTGTGATTTCGTATTGTTACAGATCTCCCACCTCCAGAACCAAAATATTCTTTAAAAACTCTCAATTTGTATTCACATTGTTTTGTTTAAATTCTCCTCCTAATCAATTTGACTCAATTGTTTTCTGGCTTCATGAAATTCTGACCCTCAGTTTAAAGTGCCTTTTTATGGAGAAATACCCTGAAGGAGTGGATAAGCATTTAAATACTTGAGGAGCATGGGAAGATCGAGTAAAGGAAATGTAAAGGAGATCAATAGGTGAGGTATTATGTAAAAACATCACCTCACCCACCTTGTCTCTAGCTTAGCCATAGTGATAGCTGTGCCTCATGCTTCATCTTGGCCATAATGGTTAACTGCACTTAGCCTGGAGGTGGAGTAAAACAGGAATTGGGGCACTCAGTCCTATTAGGTGAGATTCTTCACACCCTTCCTCAGGCTTCTCCTTTTCTGCACTGGAACAAATATTGCCTAGTTTATTGTGTGTTCTCTTGCTCCATTAACAGCATTGGCTACGAGCGAAGGGAGACAGCTCCCAGAACTGCCTGCACAGTAATGTCTTCCCTTGCCGCAAGTCCTTGTTGGGCACCGTCTGCAGGAGTAACGTACAAAGGCTCTGTTCTGTTAGCAAATGATGTTGCAGTTTCTGCATAAAATGTTCCTTTAGGCGTCAAAAAACCTAGCATCCCTACCTCTAATGGACACAGAGATAAACCAAACAGATGGAAGAAGATGATGTGGGCCTTAGTCCAAAGCGCCGGTGTTTTTTTCTTTTAACAAATGTTGCTCGGTAGTTTAGTGGTTGTATTGTGATAATGCCTCGAGGCCCCAAGGCCTCGGAGTGCTAGGCCCAAAGCGTTTACAATCTAAGCAGGCCTTTGGCTAGGCCACCCCGTCAAGGCACTTGGTCGACGCCCGGGGGGCCCGTCGTGCTGGGCCTGAGCGTGCTCGCGCGGCGCTGGAGCGCTCCATTGCTCTTGGCTGGGCGTCCATCGCGGCCAGAGCATCCGCCCTCCTCGTGGGCGATCCTGGCCGGGAACCAGCGCCCAGCCTCGGCCGCGCGTGGCAAGGGGCCTGCTCCTCCCGCTGGTGGCTGGGCTCTGCCCCCTGCGGGTGAGGCGCCAGGCCTGGAGGTGGAGGCAGGGTGAGAGCCAGGGCCTGCCCTGTCCCGGGGGGCGACTCTCGCCCGGTGGGGAGCTGGGCAGGACAGCCTGGCACTAGCTTCTCCCTTGGGCCCCCACCGTGTCCCCCAGGGCAGATGGGCCAGTCCACAGGCAGCAGGGGCTGCTCCAAGCAGTTCCATTGGGGGGAGGGGGCTCCCCCAACCCCGCAGGGGTGAGTAGGCCGCTCCACAGACACTTCTATGGGGTGGTATTAGGGGCTGGTCTCCCCCCCCCCTTCCCCAGGGGCAGATGAACCACTCCACACTCAGTTCCATTCGGTGCCAGTAGGGGCTGCTCCTCCGCGCACCCCTCAGGATCGATAGACCGCTCCAGACTGTTCCATTGGGTGTCACTAGGGGCCGCGTCCCCAAACCCCCCAGGGACCGGGTGAATAGGCCGCGCCACAAGTGTCAGTTCCATATTGGGCGCTGATGTATTCCGCCCCCACCCGCAGGGACAGATGAGCGGCTCCACAGTCCCGTTGGTCGCTTTAGGCCTCCCCCCATCGCTTGTGGGTGGTTCGGCCTTTATGACACAGCACAATAGCCGGAGTGGGCGGGGGAGCTCGCTCTCAACCGAACCCTGCAAGGCCGGCGCGGTGCATGTCGGTCCGGCTGGCGTTGAGTGACATACGAGCCGGCCAATGGAAAGGGCATAAGAGCCCGTCGGGGCGCGTCGGCGAAGGCCGGCCCCAATGGCTGGCGGGGAGAGGGGCGGGGCCGGTGGGTTTCCTCTGGGGACAGGGAGCCGGAAGAGTTGTGTGTGAGGTGACTGAGGAAAGGCGGCAGGTAAGTGCGGGGACTCGGGGCTGGGCATGGGCCCCGCGCCAGGGGGGCCGGGGCCGGGGCCAGGGCCAGGCCAGGCCAGGCCAGGCCCCGAGAGAAAGGGCCGCTGGGCGGCGGGAGCGCTCTGCTCCGTGGGAGGCGCCGCTGGGCCTGGCGTGCTCTCCGCCGGCTCCCGCCCCCAGCTGGGAGTCAGGCCCCGCGGCCTGCTGCGGGCCGCCCAGCCCGGGGACGGCCTGGGGGCCGCACAGCGAGCGCAGGCCTGGGGCCCCTCGGGAGCGACTCAGCCGCTCACTGACCTCGTCGCCGTCGCTCTGGGCTTCGCGCGCTGGCCGATGCGGTGGCGCTCGGTGCCATTTGCGTGTCCAGCCGCCTGACTTCGTATCGGCGCAAATTAGATGCGCAGCTCACGCCCTTAAGTTATGTCAAGTAGCACTCCCGGTAATACCGGGCTCGCTTCCGTAGTAGCCGCGAAAGCGCCTTGCAAAGGAGGTCAGTATCACTCCTGTCTTACAGGTGGGGAAACTGAGGACCAGGGAGATGAAGGGACTTGCCCAAGGTCACCTACTAGCGCAGTGGCGGAGCTGGAAATAGGGCCAGATCTCCTGAGTCCCAGCCCAGTCTTCTGTCCACTAGCTAACGCTATCTTTCCTAAGTTTTCATCATTCAGTTCAAGCATTAGCATGTGAGATGAATTGGGGGTGCCTCATGCCTGGGTGGTGCTGTTTCAGGCTGTCTGGAGACTTGGGCAGGCTTCAGGCATGCTGTCACATGGTTCATGTGGAGTGAATTACATAAAATTTCTTTCCAAAGCTGTCCTACATAGACACTGCCTCCTGAGTAAACATAGCTCAACATCGTTGCTCTATTTCCTGAATGCATATGCAGTGTATATAACAGGCAGCTGGGTCTAGTGCTGGGGTTGGCAACCTTTCAGAAGTGGTGTGCTGAGTCTTCATTTGTTCACTCTAATTTAAGGTTTTGCATGCCAGTAATACATTTTAACGTTTTTAGAAGGTCTCTTTCTATAAGTTTACATACAACAATAGTTTAGTTATATATTATAAAGTAAGTAAGGTTTTTTTAAAATGTTCAAGAAGCTTCATTTAAAATTAAATTAAAATGCAGAGCCTCCTGTACCGGTGGCCAGGACCCAGGCAGTGTGAGTGCCACTGAAAATCCGCTCACACACTGCCTCTGGCACGTGTGTCATAGGTTGCCTACCCCAGTCCAGTGCATGTGACAGGGAGTTCTACTTCTACTGATTACTTTGATATGCAACCTGAGGGCAGTGACAGAACTCTTGTCTATATGTGCCTCTGTAGAATGAAGATGGTTTCTTAGTTTACATGGATGATATGAGAATTAATTTTTGAAGTACTTTGAAGATGTAAAGTTCTGTGCAAATGCTAACAGCACTTAAACTTGGAACAAGCAGTGGAATGACTGGTTCAAACAATGGCACCTGCTTCTCAGAAGCAAATGCAAAGTCATCTGCTTGCCAGTGTGACAAGGTTTATCACAGTCTTATCTTTTAACTTCTCTATGGGTGCGTCTAGACTATGAAATTAGGTCGAATTTATAGAAGTCGGTTTTGTAGAAAGCGTTTTTATACAGTCGATTGTGTGTGTCCCCCCACAAACGCTCTAAGTGCATGTAGTCGACGGAGTGTGTCCACAGTACCGAGGCAACCATCGACTTCCGGAGCGTTGCACCGTGGGTAGCTATCCCACAGTTCCTGCAGTCTCCACCGCCCATTTGAATTCTGGGTAGAAATCCCAGTGCCTGATGGGGCTAAAACATTGTTGCGGGTGGTTCTGCGTACGTATTGTCAGGCCCCCCTTCCCTGTCTCCTTCCCTCCGTGAAAGCAAGAGCAGACAATCATTTTGCGCCTTTTTTCTTGAGTTACCTGTGCAGATGCCATACTACGGCAAGCATGGAGCCTGCTCAGCTAACCATCACAGTATGTCTCCTGGGTGCTGGCAGATGCGGTACTGCATTGCTACACAGCAACAGTTTATTGCCTTTTGGCAGCAGACAGTGCAGTATGTCTGGTAGCTGTCATCGACGTAGTCCAGGGTGCTTTTTTAACCGACCTCGATGAGGTCAGGGGTGCCTGGGCAAACATGGGAGTGATTCAGCCAAGTCATTTCCCTTTTAAGTTTTGTTTCATGGCGATTCAGTCCTACCGGCAGTGCTCTGTCTTTTAATCTGCAGCCAGCAGAAGACGATGTCCAGCGGTCACACTGCACCGTCTTCTGCCGAGCACCCAGGAGATGACGATGGCTAGCTGTCGTACTGCACAGTCTGCTGCCAGCAAGATGTATAAAGATAGATGAAATGGCTCAAAACAAGAAATAGACCAGATATGTTTTGTATTCATTTTCTCCTCCCTCCCTTCGTGAAATCAACGGCCTGCTAAACCCAGTTTTGAGTTCTATCCTTGAGGTTTTGAATTCTATCCTTGAGGGGGCCATTCTGTTTCTCGCAAAGCCACCCCCTTTGTTGATTTTAATTCCCTGTAAGCCAACCTTGTAAGCCATGTTGTCAGTATTTGAAAGAGAGGGTCAATGACAGTAGTACTCTGAAGCATACGGAATTGGTCTGGCCTGTATCATGCTTCTTAGGATCAAAGAATGAGTTTCAGGAAGAAGTCATTTTCATTTTGAGTATCTTAATGGATCAGTGCCAAGAGAGTAATGGAGTTGGGAAGGTTAGCGCCCCCTCCATGTAATTGCTAGGGCTTAGTTAGCACGTCAGCTCTTCGGCAGTGCATTGCAAATTCTAGAAACAGTGGACAACTTTTTCTTGTGGAGTTCTTCGTTGGGGTTCTAATGAGATCTTGTAGAAGAGAGAAATAATGGGATATTTATATAGTCATATTTTCTAGTCCATTGTCTCTTTTCAGGATGTCTTCAGGTGCGTTGTTTCCAAGCCTGGTGCCAGGCTCCCGTGGCTCATCCAGCAAATATTTGGTGGAATTTCGGGCAGGAAAGATGTCTCTGAAAGGCAGTACTGTAACTCCAGATAAACGAAAAGGCCTTGTTTACATCCAGCAAACTGATGATTCCCTCATTCACTTTTGTTGGAAGGACAGGACTTCTGGAAATGTTGAAGATGTGAGTATAACTTCATTATTTCAATCTTAAGAATTTTTGTAATGGCTCTTTTGTACTCTGCATTGTGAACCACAGTGAAAGAGTTTTTAAGAAGAGATTTGAATAAGACGGGTGGTGTCTTTACAAATAGGCTTTGGAAGTACATGCCTGGTGTAAGGGGCAACATGGAAGCAGGCATAGAGAGTTGTTTTTGTGAGGAGTAATCAAAGAAGTATCCAAGTGTTTCTTAATATTTTTTTTATCCCCCTCTCTTTTTTTTCCAGGACTTGATTATCTTTCCTGATGACTGTGAATTTAAGAGGGTACCTCAGTGTACTACTGGTCGTGTGTATGTGCTGAAGTTCAAGGCAGGATCAAAGCGACTTTTCTTCTGGATGCAGGTTTGTGACAAGTAAATGATAACATTTAGAACTCCATTGTTTCAAGACGTGTGCGAGGAATAATCAAGGAGGGGATGGACGGGGGTCTACACTTTAAAGAATTATCCAACTTCTAATCTGTTTTGAAGATGCTTGGAGGCTTAAGAACAACTCTCTTACAGGAACCGAAGACTGATAAAGATGAGGAGCACTGTCGTAAAGTGAATGAGTATCTCAACAATCCTCCAATACCTGGTGCTTTGGGTGGGAGTGGAAGTGGCGGCCATGAGCTCTCAGCATTAGGAGGTATAGTCTATTCTCTACTCCTTCTCAGTTTGAGAGGTTTTTTTATACATACTTTGCAGTTTTCTAGGAACCAGATCCCTGCTTATTTTGGAGAGTGACCTGGGGAGAAGGATTATACTAGAAGTGTAGACTCTTAACAAAATAAATTGTGTTGCTATAATAGGAAGGAGCAGGCTAAAAAATGAGTCTGAGAAGAAACTCCTCTTTGTTGTATCTGTTAGGTTTTCTGGTGTCCTCCCTTTTTCTAAAGCTAAGCTACTTTACTATTTTAAGATGCCAAAAAAACCCCCAAAAAACACTTGAAACAGTTTTTCCTTGCAACATATGTCAATTCATCTCCTGCTGCTTGAGCCAGAGTGTTATGAAAACTGTGAATGTTGTTTTTCAGAATGTTTTGTTTTTCTTTTTAGGTGAGGGTGGCTTGCAAAGTCTTCTTGGAAATATGAGCCATAACCAGCTCATGCAGCTGATCGGACCAACGGGCTTAGGAGGACTTGGTAAAATGCTTTCATATCTTTATGCCACAATGGTGTGTTTCCTTCTGGGTTAAAACTTACCTTACGTTGATTTATTTTCTTATTGATTTGAGTGACATTTCCTTCATGTGAGAAGGCACTCCCTTTCTCAAAGACAAAACCATAAATAGATGGGGAAACTTAACTGGAAAAAAGGAATGTAGCAAGCAGAGTGATCGGTAGTTCAGCTTGGCATATGTTGGTTGTGTGTAGGTTTTCCTCCACAAATTTAGTGGTGGTAATTTTGCATTGAGCTATATTCCAGGATTGAAGGAGCAGGAGGATGGCTAATGGGTGGAAGACCTGTCTAACCTCTTAGGAGGGAGTTGGAGGAGAGCATTCTCCTTTCTTCTGAGGGCAGTAGTTGATTTCTGAGATTCCAGATTTCTTCATCTCCTCAAAAAATTGACAATGATATGTATCTCACTGGCTTTTTTTTTATTGAGCCATAGGGCATCTTCAGATTATTCAAGGTGCACATTCCCTTAGTGTCCTGGCCTTGGGATACCAGTTAACTTACTGCTCAGTGAAACAAGGCGCTTCCTTCTGTGGGTGCTGATCATGCTGTCTCTGCACTGGTCTTGGGCCTTTGCAAGTACTAGGAGTGACAGACCTTGGATGGCATGTCTCAGATCCTGAAGGGGTGTGTCCTTTTACTGCTGCTCATATATGAGCTTCCCAGCAGGGACTGCTGCAGTATAGTAAAAAGTGACACTAGCCTTGTAGTTTACCTCTCCTGCTCCTACTTTGTGGAAGTGGTAATGATCAGGGAGCAGTGGAGGTAATGTGCTATTGGGGGATGTGGCATGATCCACATGGGGGAACTCTGCAGAAAAGAGGGAACAGAACAGAGAAACAAGTAGCTGGTTACTTGCTCATTCCTCTCCTATGTTCTCCCCCTGTAGTTTCAGTCCATTGTGCACAGGCTGATGGGCTACTCTAGCTGCAAACTCAAGAGGGCAGAATTAGTTTCCAAAAGACTGCACAACAGAATGCAGATGGTCATGTGGACAGGCATACAGCAATTAGACTTGGAATAAGAAGCAGCTGCAAGGGGAATATGTACTAAATGGAGCAAGTGGTTATCACATGGGTCAGGAGAAGAATCACAAGGAGAAATCACTGAAAGTTCTTAAACCATCCTCTAGGTCTGTGTAGCTTGTTCCTGCTGCCAGCTTAGAGAAGCTATGACTAGGAACAGGGTGGAGGATTCTTTGATTGTAAATTCTTGTGTACAAGACAGTTACCTCATCATTTTTTTGGCCTTTTGCCATGCATTAATGCCTTGCTGTGTTTTCTGCTGGAAGTAGTGGACCATCCTACTTGCTTTTGCTCTGCCTATAGAGCGTTTGACCACAGAGCTGTCTGTCTAGTGCTGTATGCCTGCACTAGAGTTGAAACTGAAGGGAATGCAGGGCTATCGGGGGACACACACCCTCTCATCCAAGAAAATGGGTTTTGCTGTGTGAAGGGCTTTTGTTTGTATTATACAAACCAACACCACTTCATCTTTTGATATAGCTAGGAGTTGAGCAGTTTTTAATAAGCACAAGCATCTGTTGGACAGGAATTATTCTAATGGGGGTTTAAAATTATAAAATGAAAAATACCTGCATTTTCATAAAGAGGAATGGCCTTGTTTTCTTCCACCTCCTCTTCTCGCCCCATTATTTTAGGAAATAAAACTTGCAGGTGTAAAAATGACCTCTCTTCTAGACAGCAAAAAGAATGCTGCCTGTAAGTGCAGTTGAGTCAAACCTGAATAGCTATATCTTTTATAAAGGGAATGAACACACAATAGTTTCTAAACAGATGTCTTTCCATCATTTGTGGAAGGTGGGCTTGGTGCACTGACAGGGCCTGGCCTGGCTAGCTTACTGGGAAGTGGGGGACCCCCGACCAGCAGCTCATCGTCAAGGTAAGATATAAATACACCCACTTAGCGTGATTGTTCCATTGAACTATGAGGAACTGGGTCTAGTTCTGTGGTTTTCAAACTTTTTTTTCCTGTGACCCAGTTGAAGAAAATTATTGATGCCT
The DNA here is from genome assembly GCF_965140235.1 of Caretta caretta. Classification (NCBI taxonomy): domain Eukaryota; kingdom Metazoa; phylum Chordata; order Testudines; family Cheloniidae; genus Caretta; species Caretta caretta. The sequence continues at coordinate 8,570,306 of NC_134218.1, read as the reverse complement.
GTGACCTAACGGAGGTAGGGATGAGGGCTTTGGGGTATGGGAGGGACTCAGGGGTGAGGGCTGCGGGATGGGGCTGGGAATGAGGGGTTCAGGGTGTGGGAGGGGGCTCTGGGCTGGGGCAGGGGGGTGGGCGCAGGAAGCGGTCAGGGCTCTTGGTTGGGGGTGCAGGCTCTGGGGTGGAGCCAGGGACGAGGGATTTGGGGTACAGGGAGGGGGCTCCAGATTTGGGGTGGGGCTCAGGGCTGGGGCAGTGGATTGGGGCGTGGGGTTGAGGCGCAGGCTTACCTCAGGCAGCTCCCGGTCAGCGGCACAGAGGTGCTGCTAAGGCGGGCTTCCTGCCTGTCCTGGCACTGCGGACTGCACTGCGCCCTGGAAACAGCCAGCAGCAGGTCCGGCTCCTAGGTGGAGGCATGCAAGTGCCTCGGCGTGGCTCTTGCCCACAGGCACCCCCCGCCCCGCCCCCGCTTGGGAGTGTGGAGCCTGTGGTTGGTGCAGGCCTCCCCCACCACCACGTAGGAGATGGACCTGCTGCTGGCCACCGCTTCCGGGGCGGACTAGCCTGCCTTTCCCGTCGGCTGTGCTGCCCGGCTCTTCTAATGGCCTGGTCGGTGGTGCTGACCAGAGCTGCTGCAACCCAGTCCTGGGTCATGACCTGCGGTTTGAAAGCCACTGGTCTAGTGAATAGAACAGAACGGTAGGAATCAGGACTCTTCCTTGCCTCTTAAAATGGGGGTAATATATGCTCACAGGGGTGCCAAAGTTGGTTGAAAGCTGCTTATAAAAGTGCAAAGTAACTGCTTCTGCAGTGAGTTAATTATATTTATTACACTTCTAGTTCTCGCAGCCAATCAGCTGCTGTAACCCCATCTTCCACTACTTCCTCCACACGTGTAACACCAGCCCCGTCCGCTCCTGCGGCTGCATCTGCATCTGCAACTAGTCCCAGCCCTGCACCGAGTTCAGGCAATGGAACCAGCACAGCAACAAGCCCAACTCAACCCATTCAGCTGAGTGACCTTCAGAACATTTTAGCTACTATGAATGTGCCAGCTGGAGCAGGAGGACAGCAAGGTAACAGTACTCTGACCAGACAGCTGTTAGATACCAGATGTGCCTTAAAGCTATTTTACTGACCTGTATAATTTTAAATCTGTTTGGAAGCCTTTCTGTTAGAGCCCTAACCTACTTAGATAAATGATGTACTTGTGACTGCCCCAAAGAGTGCCCTGAAATCAGTGGTATCACATCTCAGTATTCACTCCAACCACCAGTGGCTCTAGTTAAAGTAAACCAGTTTGCTTTGTGTTCAGTCTAACAAAGCTTTGTTCTATCCTAGTTGACTTGGCCAGTGTGCTGACTCCTGAGATCATGGCTCCCATTCTGGCAAATGCTGAAGTTCAAGAGCGGTTGCTGCCTTATCTTCCATCTGGGGAATCACTGCCGCAGACAGCAGAAGAGATTCAGAACACTCTGACATCTCCCCAGTTTCAGCAGGTAGATGTCACAATTTGACAACACATTCTTCCACCGACCTAGCGCTGTCTACACTGGGCGATTAGTCCAGTTTAATTGTGGCACTCAAGGGTGTGGATTTTTCACACCGCTGAGCAGCACAGGTTGGTTGACCTATCTTTTCAGTGTGGACCAGTCCTAAGAAACTACTTCAGTTCACTGTGCTTCATGCAACTAACAAATACTGGGCATCTGTTGGTTTTTTATGGAAGTGTTAGCATCAAATTTCTCTTTAGACATATTTTTTTCTGTGTATAAAATAGCTACACACGTGCCCCAAGTCTGTTTGTCTCTGTGCTTTCCCCCATTGATGGACTCAGTAAATGCCAAGAGCTCACTTTTCCATGGCAGTGACTTAGTCCCACATATGGTCTAAAGACCCCTCACTTCCTTGATCTGGGCTTCCCCCTTCTCTTTGTAATGAAGTCTCTCAGAAAGGATAGTATTCATGACTGAATCTCAGGACCTCCCTTCATAGGAGGGCTGGTAGGCAACCTCCTTAAAGCTAGCAGATGTCCAGTCACTTGAAGTTTAAGTTGGCAAGAAAGAGAGATTTTCCTACTGCACTTTTCCTCGTTGGGCATGTCTGAAGACAAAGTTGCACCAGTTTAGATTTAGAGCAGTTTAGTTTGCACAATTTAAATTGATTGAAAAGAGTCAGTGCATACAGTCTGTGGTTTACATTAACACCGTGTGCATGCAGACCAGGCCTTAAGGAGAGATGTGCAGTGAACCAGGGGCCTGAGGAGTGACTCTTTAAAACCTGCTGCACAGCAGGTGTTACTTTGATTTTAGTGAGTTCTGCTCTCCCAATAGATCAGATGCAGTCAACATATTCTATTACATAGAATTCGATGTCAAAACCAAGGTGAAGAGTAATTTATTCAAAGTGGCCACACAGTATTGCAGAAACAAAAAGCAAGTTTTATTTGGTGTTGTTGACTCTGTTTCACAGGCATTGAGCATGTTCAGTGCTGCTTTAGCTTCAGGACAACTTGGTCCACTAATGAGTCAGTTTGGCTTACCAGCTGAGGCAGTAGATGCAGCAAATAAAGGTGGTAAGTTTTTTTTTGTCTTTTTTCTCTTAAAAGAGCATGGATTTACATCACTGTTGCCCTGTAACTGACTGACTGCAGTGTCTGAATCTGTTATAGGACTAGATGCTGGGTAATGTTTTCAAAAATCACTTAAGTGCTTAAACTCATTGAAAGTCAAGGGGATTAAGAGCTTTTGGGCTCTTTTAGAAAAAATGTACTTAGTAAATAAAATCACTAAACTCCTCTCCACAACACACAGTCTAAATGTTGTGTTTGCTCAACCTCTCCTGAGGTTTCTATTAATCTAAGATTGCACAGTATTGATGCCTAAGTAGCTTTGAGGCTGCTTTCTTGATTTAGGGGCCAGAGTCTGAGAGAGTACTGGAGTTATGCACAATACCCAAATGCAGCAGAGCATGCAGTGACCGTTGGGACTTAAAAATATTTTTCCTGTTGCAGTCACTCAGCTGCTAATGTTTTCCTAGGGGGAATATTTAATTGAAGGCATGGCTGCAATAAATCAGTAATTCTTAGGTCCTCCCACTGTCAGAGGCACTGTTATCCACTCTGCTAAGCCTGGAAATGTTGGTATGGTAAATCTGTTATGACCAGTGTGTGTATATGTAAGGTATCAGTTTAGTAAAGTTCCACTGATTTGTCAAAATCTGCTTGTATGTTTAGGAACATTATTCAAACTTTCAACCCTGTTTCCTCTGCTAAATGACCTGTATTTTAACTTCAGTCTAATTTATGATCATGTTCTTGGTGCAAAGCTAACCTAACTAATACAGTTCTTTTACTTTTCAGATGTAGAAGCATTTGCTAAAGCAATGCAGAACAATGTCAAGTCAGACCAAAAGGAGGGAGAATCAAAGGAAAAGAAAGATGAAGAGGAAGATATGAGTTTAGATTAAATTATCTGCTCTCCCTTACAAATAGTCCTAGACATTAATTTAAGCAACTTCAGTAGGATTACTAGCTAACTTCATATTATCCTTACACTAAATCTACAAATAAAGGATTTTTATCTGCCAAATCACTTTGTGGTCATGGAGTCATAGAGCCTTAAGTAATTAGGCTAGCCTATTTGCCAGTGAGTCAGCTGACTATGTGCTTTTGACTCTTCAGTCAAAGACAGTGGTAAATGGGTATCACTTAAGAGCAAAGAGCTCATCTAATCTTTTGGATTGGAATAGGGCTTGGGGGGGATCTTCAAAGGCACCAAATGATACCCATGTTTGCCTTTGAAAAATTCCCCTGTATGTTTTTTTTTTTTAAGTAGACAACTCATGGTTACAGCAAGTATGTCCAAAATTACAGCACCTGGCAGGAGCCATGGTTCTCTGATTCCCAGGCCTGAAGGGAGCATTGTGATCATCTTGTCTGATGGCTTGCATTGGACAGGCCAGAGAACATCCCCAAAATTCTTAGAGCAGAGCTTTTAGGGGAGAAAATCGAATCTCGATTAAAAAGAGATCATGCCCTGTAGTAAATTACCATTCAACTTACAAGCCTGAATTTGTCTAGCTCCATGTTATACCCTTCTCTGCTAGGCTGAAGAGCCCATTATGAAATATTTGTTCCCCATGTAAGTACTTGAAATCACCCCTTAATCTTTGCTTAATTAAGCTAAATAGAGTGAGCTCCTTGAGCCTATTCAGCAATTACTTTAATCCTTAAATTGGGGAGGGTTGTGAGAAGAGCTAGGAGAATTATTTATTTACATCCTTCAAGTACTGTGCTCAGTTCTGGTGCTCATATTTCTGCCAAATATAGAAGTAACATAACCTCTGTATTCCTAGTTGAGATTTCCTGTTTCTGCATCCCAGCAGCACAGTGGGGAGCCTATGTTTATCCACCATGCCCCACCACCTGTTTCTCAGGATGACTGCTTCCTAGGAGAGAGTGTCTCAGTGTGGCCTATATTCTTTGTACCTGTTACTGATTCAGAGCAACTGGATTGCTTGGTAACTTGTTCTCTTCATTGTAGATTACACAAAAATGGGGGGATTGATAGTTTATCAATGACCTAGAAGAAAACAAAGATGTCAAATAGCTGTGGGATATTTGGCAGCAGCTGCAATTGGGCAAACCTGTGGCCACTACAGGTAAATAAACCATCCCAGCCAGCCAGTGGATTTCACTGATGGGCTGTGTGCCAAAGGTTGCTGATCCATTTTAGCACCTAAAGAATCTTCCTAGGAGCTAACTTGATTCAGGGTCCAAGTTGGGGACTGCTATCCCAAGTGTCGCACAAATGCCACAGCACAGCAGTCACCTACTTCTAGGTTAGTGAGACCAACAGGATTGTTTCACCTGCTGACTAATCCCTTCAAAAGAATCCAGCTGCTGCTTAAATCTCATCCTTCCTCTTCAAACACAGTAGATAACAAACTTTTATTTGACTCAAAAATATGTACCAGTGATTTACAAAGACCATCTTTAATACTACAATTTAAAAATGGGTCATAATCATATTTGTTGAAAGATAAAGACATGTTAAAAGCCCATTTTACAATATTTACCCATCATAAAAAATCATAGATATAAGTTATAAATCCATTTCAGAAACAAGATTTTGTCCCCATGTGACTAGATATATACACACAAATATATATGACGTATATAAGTGAACTATAGGCGGAGTGGGGAAAAATGGTTTTGTTCTTAAATGAAAGCTGCACTAGAGTGGACGTTAGAAATAAAGATGCCACAGGTGAGAAGTGTCAGAGGGCAAAGTAACAAATACAGCAAAGCTTGGCAGGGTTATGACCAATCTTTTTTTCTGAAATAAACACAATGTTGTCATACAACAGGTCTTCATTGGGGGACAGGGTTAAAAGTTTCTAGGAATATCATATCCCTGGGGCTTCCCTCCTTCCCCAAAATCAGAGATTCTCAAACCTGACATCTTCCTTTCAACTAGTGTGAGGTGGGTTTTCCTCCTGAAATCCCAGGCAGCACTGAGAACGCTGCAGCAAGCTAAACGCACAGAGATGTTTTGCTATAGAGGCAATGTGCATCTCTCAGGGGGAGAGATTGTACTGTCTCATCTCCAGCTGAAAGGCTTAAAGCCAGGGCAGCTCAAGGTGTGTGTGCCCTGTAAGGGAATGGACATGAGCAAGCACTAACCTTTCTGTAACGTGTTCTGCCTGGCCTCTGTTCTCAGTCCCGTTCAGGCACGATGAAGCATGTTTGGAGAAGGGGCATTTAAAGTGGTTCAGAGTCAGAAGTTTTCTTCAAGTGTTTGCTCACATCCATTCCACATTAGGTGCATGCACAAGTTGTGGCCAGAGATTTTTTTTTCCCTCAGTGGTATCTGTTGGGCAGGCTCTAGCTCCCTCTGAGCTCCTCCTTGCTGGCTAATGCCTAGAGGGGCAGGAAGAGGTGTTGTGGAATGGGCATGAACACCCCATCTTTCATAACCTTTTGTTTGCTGGGACTTTTTAGATAGACTTGTTAACCTTGGAAGGGCTCACAGTTGTGTTTTCACTTGGCCAATCCACATGATTCAGAACAACCCACCAACAGCCTCTAACTGTAAGAAGCATTCATTGGTCAGGCAGTGGTTGATAGCTTCAGGCCTTTCTGTCTCTTAGGCTCAGAAAAATGTCTTATAGCTTCTATTGTCTGCTCAAGTATTTAATTCACTGTAAAACAAGCTAGCATCACAATTACTCATGTACCTTTTTGTAAGGTCCTCAGCTGTCAAGCTCTGCAGGATCTGTTTGGTAGGAAACGCAGTGAGGCTGAATGTGTGTTTGGTACCAGCCAAATCATAGCAGAGCCCTCAGCTGCATGGCCAAAGCCTATCCGCTGCTCCCTTCCACCCCAGTCTGTCTTTCTACATGGCTGCTCCTTCCTCAGACTGAGTTCTCTCTGTTCTTCTAAAAGGCACAAGCGTGCATTAAAGCATCAGCTCACCCCTTAGCTGCTTCCCAGCTTGACAGGGTAGGGCTAATTAATTATGGCACAGGGGGACTGACCCCCCCAATCTCACCTTAAAGGACAATTGCTTTATCATGTAGGTATTTTGGCAGTGTTATTCACAAATGTAGAGAGACAGCTTGTACTTGCAAAGATGAACCAATCCCTAAGCAGAATTCCTAACTTAGTTGTAGAATGTCAAGCAATTAGATTCAAACAAGTCAATCCAAAGCAAACCCAGGAATTGTTGAACTCTGTAGGAAAACAGGGGGAGTACCGAAAATGTATTTATTTTGTCTCTTCTGATGGTATGCCCAGGCGCAATCTTAGCACTACAAGGCCTTAAACCCCCTTAGATCCCCATATGTTCATGTTAGGCTTACCCTCTGGATCCTGTGAAGACCACAGGGGCTGCACTGCTACTGATCCCTCACAAGGGAGCAGATGAAGAGGAGCAGGATAGGGTTTGGTTGGGGGCAAGTGAGGAGTTTTCAGAGTTGCACACAGAAGACTTGATCCTGCAAGGTGCTGTGTGCCCTCCACGCCAACTGAAGGCAAAGGGATTTGATAGTGATCAGTACTTTGCAGGATCACGTCCAGAGCCAGAGAGGGTGGAAGTAGCTCACTATTTCCTCCTCCCCTGGCTGTGTGCATACAAATCTTGATTCTCTTCTTAAACTTTGGGACACCATAAGATTCTCTTCCTTGAATGAGAAGACTGTTTTGCCTTTGATCCAGGAGTTTTATAATGCTCTGTGACTATGGGTTGAACACGTGTCAGCTTTAGCTTGTTCATACTTATCTCTAAAGAAATCTTTGTATTGTTCATTATCTGTTTGAAGTTGGCAACACACACTGGTGTACTTCCAGTTCTCAGGGGTGTTTTCTTGAAGCATATCCCAATGGCCTTACTCCAGCAAAGAGACAGTAGTAACAGCATGCCCAACTACTATGCTGAGAGCCAGGTTTAGGAAAGGCTGTTCTTATTCCTCTGACAGAGTTTGTAACTTAAACTCTCCAACCCACCCCCACAGCAGGGAAGCCCCGTAAGCGTCAGGTGACATGAACAGAGGTGGGGGTTTGCACTCATTCTCCTTCTACACTGCTGTTCTAAGCAGCAAGAGCCATGGTTCACAGACAACAGGGGTTTGTCTCTAACACTTACGTGCTGGAGATGGGGTTTACGGAGGGCTGCATCCTTAGAGGCACAAATAATCAAAACCAATCGAAGATAAAAAGATGACAACAGGGAGAGTGGGGAGCTGCAGGCTTGGCCCCTCTCTGGGTTTGGACCTCCATGGCTTCCCCGTAGTTGCTGGAGCTCATGTGTCTCTAGCAGCTGTTAGTCAAGGCTACAAGAGAGCGCAGGCTCAGTGTCTAATCCCAGCAAGGCACCTGGTGGGTAGTGCAGCTTTTCATACTTCAGGCTTTACGCTCTTTAAATCACGGGGCAACCCGTAAGGCCAACTGAGCCCCCGACAGTCCCAGCTTGTGGCAGGTCCACGGGGTTCCGGTTTATCACCAGATTCCTTACGCAGCCGACGTAATGGGGAAGAGGAGTCAGCAGGGACGGCGAAACAGCCCCCAGCATGGCAGTTCCTGCAGAGAGGCACAAAGGGGCTGGTTAGCAAGGGAAGCGCCGTCACCAAGAGGAGGGAAGGGCTCTAGGCTCAGTCACTGGCAAGTGGCAACTTGAAACAGACTCGCTCCTGGCTCAACACACAGAAGTGGCTGGTATCTCCTCTGAGATGAGATGCCAACGAGCGAGCCTGGTTTGGCTCTGTAATGGGGGGAGGCATATTTTGCTCTCTCTGGGGTGGCAGTGGGGAGGAAGAGAGAGTGGGTCTTCATGATCAGCTTCTCCTAGTTGCAATGCAATGCAGAAAGGGGGCAGGAGCTGTGGGACGCAGGCCCAGTTAAGCCTGAACACAAACCTTGGCCAGCAAAGAACTTAAAGCAAACCAACCCCACAGCAAGATGAAAGAAGTAACAAGCGTCCGGGCCCAGATTTGTGCCTGCTGATGTGAGTGGCATCGCCCTGCTTCTGTGCAGGTTGTGGGCCTGGAAAGGGACTTTGTAGAAGTCCTGAAGGGTAGAGTCTATTCAGAGGATGGGCTGGACCAATGCACGCCCGTGTCACCTGAGGCAGGACCCTGAAGGTGAGGGGGAAGCTGTGCTGCCCCACCTCTTCCCTAAAGTAAACCTTCACTGCCAGAGGCTGCTGGCACAGTCTAACTGGCTTCTATTGGGATGGAGCCTAAAATGAATTGGGTCCAATTAACCACAGCTGTCAAGAGGGGCTATTCCCCAGACTCCAACAGAAAGTCCCCTCCCAGGAAGTTCTCAGCAACAAGAGCAGTGCCTAATTGCAACCAAATGCTCCTGGGGGGATTCTGCGGGACTGTGTGCCCGCAGAAAACAGCCCCCCGCAGATTTCCTGTGTTTCCCCGCAGAAGACGGCAGCGAAGCAAAGGGAAGCCGGGTGGGGTGAAGGGGGATGGACAGCGGAGGGAGGGGTGAACATGGGCACAGGTTTTGGGGGGATTGCCCCGCTCCAAAGAGAGGCAAGGCCTTGGGGGGCACACACGGGGTTACATGCCACTGCTCCCCCTCACTCTGCAAGCGCAGAGCTGTCCAGCTGAAGGAGGCTGTGTCTCTGGCTCCCAGTGAGGCAGCCGAATGCCGCCTTCTGGGTCCTAGTGCCAGTTGTCCTCCCCTTCTGTGTGCTGGGAGACTTCCCGTTTGCTATTCTGTGAAACAGTGAGTGCCAGGAGTGAGGCTAGGTAAAGGGTGTGTGGGGGAACTGAGGGGGGGGGGGGGGGGGGAAGAGGCAGTGGGGGTGGAATAGGGAAGGGGAATGTGAGAGTGAGGGGAGGGGGATGGAGAAGAAAAGGGGATAGGGGAATCACGTGGCAAAGCAGGAGCCCGACATGCGGGATCCCCTCGGCAGCAGCTGGGGCTCCCCCGTTAAGCAGGCCCATCAAACCCACACCCTGACAAGCCCTACCCCCCTACACCTAGACCCCTGTGACAAGCCCCCCACACCCAGACCCCCACCCAGCTGCACCTGGACCCCCACCCCACCAAGCCCCACTTCCCCAGCACCTGGACCTCCCCCCCCCCCCCCCCCCCCCCACTAAGCTCCTCCGAGCCCCAACCACCTTCACCTGCATCCCTTGCAGGGTCCCCTTGCCCCTGCACCTGGAACCACCAAATGAGCCCCTGTGCATCCAGATCTCCCACTGAGCCACCCACACCCAGATTGCCCCACACCTGGATCCCCTCCACACTAACCCCTTCCACACTTGGATCCTGCTGGGCTGGGCCTGCCCACCTGGCGCAGAGGGACAGGGCCCCAGGGTGTTTCTGGGGCAGGCTCAGCCCTTATTCTGTGTCAGGGTCAGGTGCAGCCTCACTGCCGAGTCTCTGTCCTGAGGGAGGTGGGGTCTTCAGGGTGATCTCCCACCTCAATGCAGCCAGTGGCCTGTACTCCCCACTGCCATGCTGGAGCCACATTTATTTATTGACCAATAAAATTTGCAGAATTTTAAAATATTGTCCACATAATTTTTAATTTTTTCGTGCAGAATTCCCTCTGGAGTAAACCAAAGCAGCTGGGGGCCAAGCAAGCCCCATGCTCTCATCGTGAGGCTGTTGGGAGCATTACGGGTAACAATCTTCAATCCCACAAAATACCAAGAATGGGGGCTCCGAATACACCCCTGCAGCCTTAAACACGGGGAGGGGACAGCTAGACATACCTACCTCCTCCCAAGCTGAGCGCTTGAGGGGTTAGCAGCTCCCAGCCAAGTGCTATATGAGGACCAGACACTTGGCTGGGAGATTGCCTAACAGACAAACTCAAACTAAGTGCACCGCAGTAGGGGAGCAACCAGCCCCGTTGTGACGGCGGGAACAGAGTACGTGCCCCTGGGCATTGAGAAATTCAGGACCAAGATCTGACAGCAGGAACTCTATAGCCCCAGTGACTCACCGCCGGCTCTCCCATGCTCCTCTGACTCACCTGGCACGCCCCCGAGATGGAGCGTCTCTTTGGTATCCGCTGAGCGAGTCTGGCTGGGTCCCACTGTGTAGTTTCGATCTGTGTCCACGTCCAGCTGGATCACGTTTTTGCCTTTGATGACTTAGAGAGAAACCAAAGTCAGCGGCGCGATCTCCCCATTAGAGCTGGCCAGAGGGCGGCACTGCTGTGTCGCAGCAGCTTTCAGGGTTTGAAACGTGCTTTTGTTCCAAACGAAACCAAAACTTTTCAAATGATTTTGCGACACCGAATTGTGCTGCAAGGTCTGATTTTGGCTCAAAAGGGTCAGCGCCCCTCCGTGGAAGTGACTGGCGAGCCCCTCCCATCAAAAATATCATTGAAATGTATACATGGCGGCAAAACACACCGGCTCCAGCCAAGCAGCATATTTCCACCAAAAAGGCTCCAACCGGCTCTACTTGCAACTCGAGCCAGCCAGGAGAGGTGGGGAGACTGAACCGAGAGCACTGTAGAGAAGAGTGCTGCCCCCGGACAGCAGGCACACTGCCTTCGGAGCGAGTGGCCTATCTACCGGAGACAGCCGAGGCTCCAGAGAGCAGTTCTTAGCTCAAAATGCAATGGGACTCATGAGACGTGCAGCATTCATCTCCCGCTCTGGCGTGCTGACGGGCAGAGGAGAGGCACCGAGAAGAGGCTCCAGGACTGCGCACAGAGTGCCATCAGCTGAGAACCAACATGGCTCTGGACGGCCTCACTCCCTGGCTACCAAGACACAGGGCCAGATTTTCAGCTCCTTGTAGCCGTCCGGCATGCTGAACTCTTCTGACCACTCAGAACAGTGCTAAAGAGGAGCAGAGATCCCTGGAAACCTGGCCCCAGTTCTGAGCCCCTCTGAAAACCCCGGCCATGGAGTCTCACTGCGGCATTCGGAGACTCAGTTTACATGCAACTCCCCATAACAAAAGGGAGGGTTTAGAAGTGCTAACTGCTAAGGCAGGCAGTGTAGCTAGTGGTTAGAGCAGGGAGCTGGGAATCCGGACACCTGCTTCTCTTCTATGCAAGTCTGTTATTAATGTGTACGGTGCAAAGCACTGAATTTGCTGCAACTCATTATTTCCTCACCTGTTAAATGGAGCTAATAATATCAAATAATTAATCCCTCCCTCCCAGTGACAGCCTTAATTACTGTTTGTACAGGGCTTTGAGATCCTCAGATAAAGGGCACTAGCGAAGCGGAAACGGTTGTCAGAGGCCTTAAAAAAGCCACCGATTTCTTAATACAGGGAGCAGTAGCAAGTTTTGAACACAGCTCTTTCCAGCTGCGCCTGCAGCCTTGACCGCAGTCAACCCTGCAGGAGAGCAGCAGAGGGAAATCCGAGATTCCTACGGCCCCGTGGGATGCAAAATCCCTCCCAACAGTAATAGTGGCTGATTACTGGTTGCCATCTCACCTGCTATGCTGTGCCACTGGCCATCACAGAGTGATGGACGGGCCACCGACGTGGAAAACTCCCCAGCCCCAGTGTTTGCTTTCACTGTGACCTAATGAAACAACAGAGCCAAGTTTAGACGGTTTTGGGCTTAACGGTGGAATGTGAGGGATGGGGGAAGGGCCCATCCCCGTGGTATCTGAGCACCTTCCAGAAGGACATTAAGTAATGTGACTGGAACATCTCCCCTCTGGCTCCCTCTCCCTGGGATAAGGCTAAGTGCTGATTTTATTCCTTACCCCAGCTAAGGAGCCCTCCTGGGGACAAGCTTTTCCGAAGACGAGCCCCAGGACATCTCTTCTGAGATATGAGAGCAACAAGAGACCTGCTCAAGAAGCTTCCCAGTCAGGAGGGCAGTGGGACGCAGCCGGGGGCAGGCAAAGGGAGGAATGCATCAACTGCTCAGGTTTTAAGGCCCCGCGGTGTGATCAGCCAGCCCTCGTTCCACGTGTGCGCTGACAGCGCCAAACGGGCTGCCTCCTCCAGGCAGCACCAGAGGATCTGAGCTAGAAATGGGCAGGAGGAACTGGCCGGTCAGGCAGGATTTCCATCAGCTGCGTCTAGGCTCACCCCCTGCACCAAAGGGCCACTCTGAACATCTGTAGCCCTTGGGACTCTGCACCAACCAGCCCCCAGCACTCACCACCAGCCAGCCACGCCCTGCTGACGTACCTTTGTGTCATCTGCGTACAGAGTGAGGTAGTGCTTTCTCTGTGTGCCCATGTGGAAAATCAAGGCAGAGGCACTCCGGGGCCGGATATCCAGTCTCAGCTCCAGGTCCTGCCCCATCGCCACATAGTCGGCTGGAAGGGGAAACGGGAGCCATCAGGGATGGGGAGTGCCCAGTGCCATTCTGGAAGAAGAGGCTATGGGTGCCTCCCAAGGTGAAGGGCCAAACTGCTTGGGAAAGCACCCATCCGGGCCATATCATGGGGAGGGAGGGTTCAAGGGATCAGGGAGCCAGCTAGTCTGATACCTAAAGTCATGTATCCACCCTCTGCAGCAAAGAAGATGCCACTCTCCAGAGCCCCCTCGTAGCAGGGCGTCACTCCAAAGACGCGAGAGGGGGAGTCCAGGGGTTTCCCATCCAGTTTCAAGTTCTTCAGGCAGCCGCTAAAGCTGGGGACAGAAGTATCCTGGAGAGAGAGGGAGAGGGCCAGGATTGACGAGCGCTCGCGGGCCTGGCCCGTTACCTGTCGGCACAGGGCATGGGTGGGAAACGCATGTGGCCCTTGCATGTTGGCTTCTCCTCCAACCCACCAGCCACTCCTGGGATTAGTTTTATTGCGGCCTCCTCTTCTGCAGCTCTAGGCTCCCTGACAGGACAAAGGAACAACCCCACAGCTGGACAGAGACCCCCGCCCCATCACAGCAGTCGGCCATTCCCTACAGCCCAGGTCTCCTGGCTAAGGACTGGAGCCAGCACCCAGTGATGCTCAGAGAAGCCCTTCTACTGACTGCCCTGGCTTTGGTCAGGCCCCAGCCCTCCCAAGAGCCCCTTATGCCTGGGGAATGAGGGGAGGGAACAGTGGTAAGACTGAGTCGTGCGGACAGAGAGCACACTACTGTCCTGTGCAACCTCTTGGAGCGGGGAACAAAGCCACCAGAGAACAGCTCCATCAGCACCTAAGAGCGTCTCCAGGAAACTCAGTAGTGTGTGATTCATGGCACTGAAGGCAGCTGGCAAATCTAACAGCACAGCATGGATGCCTGAGCATCACTTGGGCTGGTACTCCTTGGCACTAAGGCCCCTTTATGCCATTCTGGCAGGGAAGAGGGGACTTAAGCTAAGGGGTCCTGAGGCCCTGTCCCTCTGCACCAGGTGCACTAGGGTGTGGGTGGACAGGCTCAGCCCAGCAGGATCCAAGTGTGGAGGGGATCCAGGTGTGGGGCAATCTGCGTGCGGGTGGCTCAGTGGGAGATCTGGATGCACAGGGGCTCGTTTGGGGGTTCCAGGTGTGTGTGCTGTGCCCGCCGTCTGGCCCCTAGCGGGGCAGCAGGGCCTGGGTGCAAATGAGAATCTGGGCAACTCTCCCCACAGCTGCATTAACTTAATTTTTGCCTGGTAACTTTTACCACTTTGCACAATGCGGTCGCAGTGGGAGGAGGCCGAGACAAGCCAAGAGACTCCAAGGGCTGCCAGCCAGACTCATCTGGGAAGGCAGTGGTGTGTAACAGGGGTCCCCTGCCCTTGTCAGACGAGGGAGGACACCCGGTATAAAAACTATTCCTGCAGTGAGCTGGGATGGCGTGACCAGGGTCCAGGAGTCCTTACTGGAACGTGAGCCTTGGCTTTCGCAGCAGGAGCTCCCCCCACATAAAATGGGCTTTGAACCAGAAAGTCTCCAGCAGTAGCCACCACGCCGTTCTGAGCTCTCAGGCCATCGATGACCAGTTGAGCCCTGCTCCCATCTCTGCCGAAGAAGACCTGCAACAAGCAAGAGTTACACACTGCGTGGTAAGCTGGGTCCAGAGCAATAACCGCTTGTTTCTACCCATACACATGGTTTACTAAGCCCATGGTCCAGCTGGAGAACCCAGCTCTGGCAAGGGAGAAGAATCAGACTAAATTTGGGAAGGGAGGGAAGGCGCCGACATGCTGGAGGATGTAATGGTCAGGCAATGAAACCCTTCTGGCCTCAGAATCGATGGGGGTCCATGATTCCGAAGGGCCTGATTAGCATCCCCATCAGGTCGTCAGAGGTGCACGACCATAGCTACCAATCGCAGCGATGGAAGGGAGACTGTCTATTTGAAAACATGACCCCTCCCGTCACCCACTTTGCTCTCTTCAGACACCCCATGCCTCTGCCAGACGGGTGGGGATTAGAACCACGTGGGCAGCCTCAAAACAGCTGCCACCTGAAAAAGAACATTAGCTTCAACAACGCAAGAAAAAGAAGCTGCCACAAATACGTTCCCTGCTGGCCACCCTATCGTGGGTGGAATTCCTGCCCCTCCGTGGCACTGCTCCAAGATGCAGAATGGGCAACAAGTGAAAAGTTTAGGGCTAGAAAAGGGAGCTTTGCGTGCCATGCATTTCGCCCTCCCAAGTACCAGCCCAGCTGTCCCTCTGCTTACTGTGTGCCACCTGCCGTCATGGTACTTGTCTTTGCTCCGGATTCTCAGTTTATTCCCATTGAGATCTGCCAGGAACACGAAGCGGCCACTGGAGACGAAGAGGGCCATGAAGGAGCCCTGCAGTTTGCTGGCTACGTAGAACAGCAGCCCACTGGATGAGTTCAGCCTGACGTCCATGGAGAAGTGGGACCTGCAGAACAAGAGGGGCTGTTCAGGGGCACAGTCCCCCCCACCCCACCTCTGCAACGAGAGCTTACCACCAACATGCCCCCTGCTACAGCACCTTCCAACTGAGATTGCCAGGAGCTTCCCGACCCTCACACACCTCACAGAGCGGGTTAAGAATTATCCCTGTTGTCAAGAGAACTGAGGCACAGAGAGTTTAAGGGCCTGATTATTAAAGGGATTTAGGTGCCTAAAGATGCAGATGGGTGCCACTGTCGAGTGCCATTTTCAAAAGTGCCTAGGCCCCTAAATACCTTTAACAATCTGGGCCAAAGTGACTTGCCACTGATTCCCTTCAGGGAGTCTATGGCAGACCCAGGGCCAGCCCCCAGAACTCCTGACTCCTAGCCTGGTGTCTTCATCACCAGCCCGTGCTCCTCCGCAACGGGTGGTAGAGCAGCGTTTGGGTGTACGGAGACAGGGCAGACACAGCACACTCACCTTTCGCGGAAGGACTCTGGGATGTCATCGAATTCCACATGGCTCGTGGAGGATCCTCCAAACCGGAAGGCACCTTTAGCAGCTTTGGGGTGCCTGGGTAACTGGCAGGTCCTGTCCTGGTAATGCCTGCGGTCTTTCAATGCAGCCTTGCTTGGCACCTACAAGAGAACAATTTGGAAAAGAAAGGGTCTGGGTAAGAAAAGCTATGGCTGCATTGTGGAGGACTTGGGCACTGTCTGCCAACACACACAAGACCAATGCATCGACCCTGTGCCTGCCACCATTGTATCTAGTGCCCATATAGGCCAAAGTCACCCCTGCTCAGGATTATCTGGGCTCACAGTGGGAAGAGCTGGTTTGCTTTTTTCTGTTTTGCCCAAAGGTGCATTGAGTGTCTCTCTACTGCCTCTTCATAGCAGACCCCAAATTACCCCCTCTCCCTTTCCTAAAACTGCTGCCACCCAACTCACAGCTGGGGAGCATCCCCCTGGGGAACACAGAATCACCAATCCCGGAGTGGCACTGACTCTGCAGGGCACAGTCCCAGACCAGTTGGAAGTATCCCCCACACCAGTGTGCCTCGTTGGGTGACCATGGGACACACTGGGGCCTGGGAAGGCAGAGCCCCACCAGTCGTCATGCAGCCCAAGTGCCAGGGGGTGCAGTGCCCGGGGCTGGAGGACAAAGCCAGGAGCAAGGAAGAGCGGAGATGGACTGAATGGGTCGGGGAGTGCAGCTCCAAGGCAGCTCCTCTGCTGTCCACACCCAGGCGGTTAATGTCAGCTCAGAGTACGGCGTCACGTTTCACCCACAGCAACCACAACTACAATGGCAGGCAGGAGTTGGGAGGTTCCTTATCCCCGGCCCTGCCCCATTTCCAGCCATCAACTGACTGCACCCTTAAGCCACCAGTCCACAGCTCGGCTAGGAGATGGGAGCTGAAGAGTGGGAAGAGAATCCAACACCTTTAGTTTCCACCTGTCCTCCTTCAGAGACGCTCTCAACTGCTGCGGCTGCCGGTCCCATGGGCAGCTCATGGTCACGTTGAAGCTCTCTGTGTTCTGCTGCAGGTCCACAACCATCTGCGGGTCCAACTTCCTATTGCACAAAGGAAACAGGTCTCCATCCATTACTGTGGGGGAGCCCCGGGGTGGCACATCCAGAGCAGGTGAGCAAACGCCAGGTGCGTCAGGCACCTCAGCACATCAAGAAGGCGCAGGGGGAACCAGGGTTACAGACGGACTGGGGGAAAGGCTAAATGAGCAGATTGATTTGGGAGGGGAAGGGACCAAAGGTGCAAATTAACCAACCCTGGCAGCACACCGCACTCACCGCTTCACAAAGACATTCCCGATGCAGCCCGTCAGGTTGCTAAGAGCGCCAGCCCCTGGCAAACCGCCCAGTTGAAACAGCATCTGCTCCTCCTGGCGCCTATGCCTCCTGTAGCGATGGGCCCCTTGCTTGGGCCCTTGGAGCTGGTCATCTATGTAAAGCCGAACCCTGCAATGGGAGCATGGCTAGTGATTCGTTTGGCCCAGGTGCCCCCTGTGACGAGGCAATGCCTACCAGCGGCGAGAGTGCTGCTCTACCGGATGACTGGAACGTACCCCGTGGCGTCGCTATAGATGGCGACGTAGTGGCTGGCATCATCCGCGTAGGCATGTTTTGTGGTGAGTTCGGTTTTCAGAACTGTCACGGCTACTCGGCCATTCTTCAGAGACACCTGACAACTCCCTTCCTGAAAAGGGTAAAAATAACCCCTCGCACAAGAGCTGGGCATAGCCGAACGACTACAAGGAAACCAACGGCCATTTGCCCTCCTGGCGTGACTTCCCTCCCAGGACACCCAGCCAGGCTCAGAGTTACCAGGGTGATGTCACAGCAAGTCAGGAAGACGTGGCCCCAGGCGGAATGGGAAGTGAGGGTTCCTCATGCCTATTTCCAGGAGAAGTGCCAGAATCCAGCTTTCCATGCTAAGGGA
Source organism: Caretta caretta (assembly GCF_965140235.1). Lineage (NCBI taxonomy): Eukaryota > Metazoa > Chordata > Testudines > Cheloniidae > Caretta > Caretta caretta. The sequence goes on along the minus strand of NC_134218.1, from coordinate 8,552,609 downwards.
CTGGAGAGGATTTTGCAGCTCCCAAAGATGCACCGGGAAGGGGCAAGAGAGGATCTACTAACATTGTTTTTCTAAACAGAGACCCTTCCCCGCCCCCTTCCCTTTACTGTTCACTCACCACTGGAACAAACTCCTCCCTTTCTTTGAGAGAGTAATAGAAACCTCCTGCCGTACACCCAGGAGATACGGCTCACATGATCCGCCATTCTGAACTCCCTGCTTCAGCTGTTACTACGAGCCAAAGACCTTTGAACTCATGCAAGAGCTCACCTGCTCCCTGCTGGGATTCCTGTTACAGTCACGCCTCTCCGGTGAGGCAGCAATTGGGGCTGAGGGTGGGGCTTTTGGGGTGAGCAGGATGCCGAAGGCTTTGTTGTCACAAGAGCCTCCCCCTCCCCTCCTCAGCCCTGCTCAATGAACCCTGCTTGCAAGAGCCAGCCGAACCACAGCCTCAAACAGAAGCAGCTCGGGGCTCAGAAACGTGCAGCCCCCTTCGAGGTGAAGCACAGGCCGCACTGTGATGGGGGGCAAGGGGGCAGCAGAAGTGCACTGCAGTCCTACCGCTGTGCTGTGGGAGTACAGCAGGCCGTTGCTCTGGCTCGTTCGGAAGCTGAAGCCTGTGTAGAAGTCCTGCAACGAGGGCACATTCTTCAGAGACAGCGTCAGGTAGCCATGGCCGTGGAATTTAACCGAGCGGGCCACCTGCAGGAGGCAGAGAAGGAAAACGCAATCACAGGGCGTTTCCCCATTTTACAAGTGAGCCAGGCAGCCACAGCAAGTCGATCCGTGCCTCAGTTTCCCACTCAGTAAAATGGGGATAACAGCACTGCCCTACCTCCCAAGGGGGTTGTGAGGATAAATACAGTAACGGCTGTGCAGTGCTCAGGCCTGGTCTACATGTAAACATTATTTGACTTGGCTACGCCGGTCAGGGGTGCGAAGAACCTTCTCTCTCTCACCGACGTAGCTATGCCGGCCTAACCCCCAGTGCAGACAGCTCTGTTGACAATGGAACCCTTCCATTGCATAGCATCCGTCGTTCTGGGAGGTGGTGTTCCTGACACTGGGGGCCAGGCAAGTACCACAGATATGGGGGGGATGTGTGTATGTCACACATGGCGGTGTGCGTTTCCTAACGGTTTACTCAGCACTGGTACTAGCTGCAAAGAGCTGCTCTGACTCGCCTCTGGGCTGGGTCTCTGCACTGAACGCTCAGTGGGGTACTTGTTTTATGGCAATGTAAGCGAGAGGAGAATTGGGCCTTTAATGCCGCGAGGCAGACAGCTCTGAGATCACGGCTCCGCAGCGTTTCCTTTGGATCCTTTCTACAGCTGCAGGCTGTATCTCCTCCTGGAGACACCGGGTCAGAGGGTCAGGCAGCACGCATTGACGCACACTGCCTCGCACCTGACCCCTAGGGGCAGTGGAGAGAATTACCCAGTGCAGTACTAGGACAGAAGTGCCCCACTTACCAGGAGGTCCGAGGTGCAGCCATAGCTCACTCCAACTGTATTCATGCGTTTTAGGTCAACGTATTTGCCAAGTGCCTTCAGGCCCTTCATGCAGCCCCGGATCGAACCTCCTTTGGGGAAGATGGCCTTCAAGCTGAAAGGGGGGAAGGGGCTGTGTTAACAGGCCTGTGTCACGCAGGAGCTCAGACTAATGGCTCCTTCCGGCCTTGATATCTATGACCAAACAGACCTGGCTCCAAGGGGAAATGTTTTACTCTGGGGCCGGGGAGATAAATGGCGCCTGGAGCATGTGTCAGCTCCAAGTAGGGTGACCAGATGTCCATGGATGACCTCGTGCAAAGGGCAACAGGGAAGTTAAGTCACTGGAAATAAATAGGATGCAACTAAGAGCCCAACCTGCTTCCCCTCCCCTCTGCAAGGAGCCCTGGCCCTGTCCATTACCAGGAAGAGACTTCTGCCTCATTTACAGGAGGAGAATACAAATCTCTGAGCTCATAGACTATCAGGGTTGGAAGGGACCTCAGGAGATCATCTAGTCCAACCCCCTGCTCAAAGCAGGCACCATCCCCAATTTTTTTTGCCCCAGATCCCTAAATGGCCCCCTCAAGGATTGAACTCACAACCCTGGGTTTAGCACTGGCTTGACGGCTCGGACAGGGCAGGCAGTCACCTAGGTATAGTGGCTAGCACACGAAGGCTGTGGGGCTGAGCAGTTATATGTAACTGGGGAGGGGGCAGGGGAGATTACGGTACCCATCACATGAATCTTCACGGAAGGATGCTGAAGCAAATCAGGAGAAAGACCTTTGCCTCCCTTCAGAAAGCAACCCTGCCCCCTTCAATGACTCTCCCCTGGCAGGCTAGGACTGTCACCTCTCGGGCAGCAGGAGCACAGGCATGCCCCCCAGGTAGTAGGAAACGGCATTCTCCAGGGAGTTCTCATGCTCCACCATGAAGATGGTGTGTCGCTCCAGCCGCACTAAGATGCGCTTCTTGGAACTCATGGTGAGGAGGAAAATCTGGATCTGGAGTCGAAGAGGAAAATGATAAATAAACTCCTGCACCCTCGGGGTACGGGTTTATCCCCAGTGGAGCAGCGCATGAGAATGAGTCAGCCCCACAGCGCCAGGACAGCGTCCCAGAGCCTGCAGGACTTGGTCTGTCCTGCACCGAGCATCTATGTACCAGGAGCCCCGTCCACGCCATGGGAGAAACAGTGCCTACAAGTGCCACGCTTACGCTTTGGGTTTCCATAGTGAAGCGCTGGCCAGCAAGGCGGGGACAAGTCCCTCGGAGAGAGACAGCCCCAGGAGGGTGCAGAGAATCTCTGGCAAGCAGAGCTCCCAGATGCCTGCTAAGGGGATGGATTAGCACAGCCAGCCTGTGCTGCACTACCCAGCTGCTTTGCACTGCTGCAGCCTTTCCTGCAACAAGGTTGCAAATGCAGGCAGTGTCTGCACTGAGACAGACAGTGCCTTGGGCATCCCCTAGCCCGAGCTTCACCATGTTTATCCCTTCTGGAGCCTGTGATTACATCCCTCGTCCTCATACAAGGAGGCTGGACGAGCAGCCCACGCAAGCCCTTGTCCAGCGCTGCGCCATCAGTGAACGCTGAGGGAGAAAAGCAAGCGGCAGGCTCTGCTGCGAGCAGACACCGTGGAACTGAGAAGGTCTCCTCCAAACGGCCAGGTGTGGTACCAGCTAGATCAGGACAGGCACCTCCTGCTGCTGCCAGGCCCCCCCACTTCTAGATCCCAAGCGGAGATCGCTCGTCTAGAAGCCCAGGGAAACACCAACCCTGGGGTGGAGCATCTCCGGCCCTGAATTACCGCTTTGTTCGTGGTGCTGCTGACGGTGAGAGACATGGGGTCACTGCTGGATGCTGCCATCTCAAGGCCCTCCTTGAAGTCATAGTAAAGCACCAGCTTTCCATCCCGAACAGCCAGACACAGGAACTGGCCCTGTGGGGAGGGTAAGACAAGTCCAACTCAGTCTCTTGGTGCACTGAGGTGACAGTTCCCCCAGCAAGGGATCACAGCGTTTGGAACCAGAGCGCCATCATCACTCCGTGCGGATAGGACAGGAATGATCCAGGGCCCGATCCTGAGCCAAGCCTCCCCTTCAGCACCTGGGATTTGTGGGAGAAAACCACCATAGCCAGAGTCTGCACCAAAAATCTGTTTGGGTGTGTCGGGAGTTGGGCAGGTAACTGTGCAACTGCAGCAGAATCTCAGGGACTTTGTCGTCACATAGCAACCCTTGTCCCCACAAAGCATAGAACGGAAAGGCAGGCGGGGCTGGCAACACCCACCTCCCAGCGGCAAAGCCAGCCCCGCCTCTGGCTAGGAGGAAACACGGTCCGGCTCTTCAGAAGGGGAGTCCGTCCAGTACAGCGCACAGACGGGCGGCAGGGCTCAGTGCTCCCTGGGCAGGACTCCCAGAGGCTTTCTGCTCCTAAAAGCAGCTTTTTTTACGATTGAAATGAGAACATCCCCTTTGCCAGCTGGCTGCGTTGGGCCTGGAACCTCCGGTGGCTTTTGAAGCACATTGCGAACATACGGCTCCCCAAAAGCCCTTTGCCTCGCTCCGAATCCTGTGAAAACCCTCGTCCTCTTGCAGTGCTTTTGCACCTTCTTGTGCCGAGTGCCTGTCCTATGACGTCACGTTTGCCAGAGCTGCAAACTCCTTCAAGCAAGGGCTTTGTCTTTTTAGCACCATTTCTGGGCTCCTAAACCATGTGGACTACAGAGTGAATCGGCTCGTGCCTTAGACAGAATAATAAGATTCAGATGCCCACCTCCGTTCCATTGACTCACTCAGTGTATGTAAACCCCCCAGAGATGAACAAAGGGACAAATGTGGGAGGGGGACCTGCCTGATGCTCCAAGAAGAAGAGAATCCCGTTGTAAGAGACCACACGAATTTCCTGTTCAAAGCGCTTGGTCGAGCCGATCTGGCTCTCAAATTTGATTTCTGCGTAGCCAGTACCATCAAAGTAGGAGCCATCTGTCAGCCAGGGATCTCCTGTGGATTTGGACCTGAACAAGGCGAGACAAAGAAAAGGGGTTACAGGCTTTTAGGGGTGGGGAAGAACTTTCAACAAAAATTACTACAGTCGAAGGTTTAACTGAAAGTCACTCCCTTCCCGGTGACTATCTCGGCACCCTTCTAAGCTCTGGAGGGACAGGAGACGTTCCCACCATGCTGAAGGCAGTGCAGTGAGTTCTCGTACCTTGCACAGGGTTTGTCAGCAGCTGTGTCCAGGTGGAAGGTGCGCTGGAAGTTGTATAGACTCACCACCTCCTCATTCAGTGTATCCATCTCGATGCAGCCCCGGTAGCTGGGGTAGCGCAGCGTCCCTGGAGGCTGAAGAAGAATGTCACTGTCTACGGCTACACGTTTTTAGGGTTAGTTTAATCCAGCAGGGCAGATCCTGCCTTCCTGAGCATTCAGCTCTCACTTTAACGTAGGGGAACCAAATAACTAACAGGCAAAGAAAGCAAATGCCTCCAAACAATGCTAGGTATTAAATGGAATGAGCCTATAACAAATGCTGAGATTCAGCAGAGAGCTCAACAACCCCTTATCTCTAATATTATCCAGAAAAGATGGAAACACCTGGGTCATGTGATAAGGATGAAGCCAGAGGCCCTGCCATGGCAGATGTGCTTCTGGTCAGCTGGGGGAACATGTACAAGGGGTTGGCCAAAAGAATCCCCCCATCCAACTGTATTTAGAGAAAGAAATCTTATGGACTTCACAACAGAGGACAGGCACAGAGCGGCTCGGGACAGAACGGTACAGCAGGGCCACCTCTGTTCATTTATTTGATAGCTACCCTTCCAAACATGAGCGCAGCCCCCTGCGGTTTGTGCCACTCACAAGGGGTGGAGAGGGAGCCAGAGCTGTATCTGATCCAGGGAACAAGTGCTCAGTGGGGACAAACCCAAACAGACCCAGGCCTGTGAAGCCAGGGAGCAAGGGGGAGGAACAGAGGGAAAAGGCTCTTTGTGGTATCGCAAATCCTGGTCCAGTGGAGACACAAATGTGCCCACAGGTGTAAACGGAGTCAACTGAGGATCAAAGAATCCAGGAACCCCGTCTCCGCCCGCTCTGCTGCATTAGCCCATCTCACCGTGAAGCTGGTGGGGTAGCCCCCCACATAGAAGACCACGTTGTGCGGCTCGAGGTTGAGCAGCCCCTGCTCTCCTTTGGCTATGCTGTCTCCTTTCGTCTCGTGCAAGGTTTGCTTCTCCACGGTCACAGACATGTGTCCATACTGCAGGATCCTGTCCCCCCAGATCACACAGTCAGTACAAGGGGACGAGAGAGCCAGGCAGACGGGGAGTCCCTCTCCACACCCAAACCTCCCCCTCAGCTCTATCCGACAGCATGAGACTCACCATACTGAGCCCCTGCAGAGAATGGGCTAAATTCTCCCTGGGTGAGCCCAGGGACTGCAGTGCACTTAAATTGGAGCATCTCAGCATAGTCAGCAAATCACAGCAGCTCCAATGGGCTTTAAAGCCTGTACCCATGAGGTGAAATGCTCATCTGGGGGAGGCAGACTCCCGTAGTGGAGCTAGGCACAAGAGTTGCCTCATTGCCCAGGAAGGCCTTTCTCTGCTCTCCCTTCCCCAGCACCTGCAGGATCTGATTAGTGCCAAGCACTCCCTTAGGCATGTGTGCGTGGGGGGAGAAGAGAGATGGGGGGTTGCATTTTGGTTCTTTCGGGTGAGATTTTATCCTAAAGTCCTGGCCACCTTTCAAAGTCCCATGGCACTGCTAGGCCGTGTATGTAATAGCGTCACTTGCAGGCTTACGGTGGACTGGGACCCTGCCCTTGATTAAATCCTGACTCTGCATTACATGCCACACGCCAACGTTTCTTCTGTGTCCACTGGATGTGGGGTTGTTCTTCTCTTCCTGCACGCTGCTAACCAGCTGCTGCATTTCGCCCTGGAGATGGCTGCGTTTTAGTGAAGGGAGCCCTGCGGTATCCTTTACTCATCTCACCAGGGAGAGGAGAAGTTTAAGTAATGTGTGACTGTAAGGGTGAAAGATACTGTGACCCAAAACTTCCTAATGTCCGCCGGCAAAGGGGCACAGAGAGGACGCAGAGAGGTTACAGGTATCTGCCGAGTCCAGCTCATACATTCTAGTTCACCAAAGAGGGCCATGTGAGGTCTCTAATAAAAGCTTGTATCATACTGATCCCCATAACTGTTGTGACATGAATGTGTGGATGATACTTAAGGAGTTGTGTATATGTACTGTGACAGGCTGTCACCAACCAGAGGTGAGAAACTGGTGTCCCGTCAGACCAGAGATGTTTACCCATCTATTCATCGAAATGTAAACCGAGTATTGCCTCATTCCCAATCCCCAGCCTGAGCTAAATGCAGATGAAAGACTGAGATTTAACAGGAAGAGAAGAACAGTAGGGAGAAGAGAGCCTTTTCTCGGGGTGCACTTCCAAGGTTTACTGGATTGTAACTGGGGGAAAAGGAGAACACCCTCTTATCCTGCACCTAGGAAGTAAACAGACAGTGCATTTACATTTATTAAAATGGGACCATAACCAGCCTTGGTTGGAAACGCTGCACAAGGCTTTGGGTGGGATGAAGACTGCTTTAGACATGAGGTTAACCTGTTAAGTTAAATTTAGTCTCTAGAAAGAGTGTGTTGATTTTGTTTTACATGTAACACTTCTGTTTCCATTATCCTTCCTCACTGGAATATTTGAATCTCGGTTAATAAACTTATTCCTGTTTTCACTACAAATATATCTCAGTGTTGTGGGGCTGTACACGGGGTTGATCCTGAGCTGAATCATACAAGCTGGTATGTACGCTGTTCAGTGGTATTTCTGAGTGTGTTCAGTGGAGAAGGGACTGGACTACAGAGGAACACGTCAAAGGGGCTCAGGGACTGGGGTGCACCTATTGTTAACCTGGAAGGCAAAGTAAAGGCTGGCATAGTTGGAAGATTGTTTGGGTGGCCAACGGACAGGAGGTGTCAGGGAGTTGGCACCCAGTTAAGCACTAGGAAGTGTCCCTCTTGCTGGAGCCCAGGATGGCGGAGCGGGTAACAAGGTGATTCACTTCGAGAACTGTCACAGATGCGAATGCAAAATTACTCTCTCTCGCCCTCTCGCTTCCACTTTGCAAAGTCTCCCTCTGCTGCTTTAGTTTCTTCTCTAGCTCAGCCGGCTATGCGAGTGGCTTTTGTGGATTTTGTACCTGTTGATGCTGATTGCAGCAAACTGCTCTCCGATCTCTTCATCAACTGTTAAATAGGTAGGTTCTTCGTCCCCAAGTTTATAGATCCACTGCACCTTGCGGTCTTTGAGCACGATACCCATGTAGTCTCCTTTGGCCTGAATGCACAGAGCAAACAATCCAAAGGGTTTGCAGCGAACCCATCCAAAAAAGGGGAAATCACTGAGGGAGTTTAAAGTGATGCTCTAGGGGCAAGTCAGTTCTCAGGAGTTTTACAGCTGAGTGCAAAGTCTTCCAGGGGATTATTGGAGGCCTAGCTCCAACCAAAGGACACAACATACAAACCAGATACTCTCACCCCTTAAAAAACAAACTCAAGTGCATGCAGAGCCCAGCACCTGCACATCAGAGGGATGCGCCATTGCAAGGGCTAGGATCAAAGCAATGTGGTGTTCACGTTGCAGTGGGAACGTGCGTGGGCTGGAGGCTCACTGTTACCTTCACACACAGTCCAGTGGCTCTCCTGTAAATGAGCAGCATCTAGCCCTGGGGGTGGCGTGGCCCAGGCGATTGCTGTCTCCTACCATACTCTGCCAGGGCCTCTGTGAGGGGACAGCAGCCCCCGTGCTCTGCCCTGAGGAGGGTTTTGTCCCCTCTCCTCTCAGTTTGAATTCAATAATGTTTGACAGTAACAGTGGACACCCTGCTCCCACTATCAGTGCCTGAAACCTTTACAAGCAGTAGGGAGAAGCTGGGTGAATGGAGACAGCTGGCTTAGATATTCACTGGCTGAATGCAGCATATAAGACCTTCCTGATACGAGACTTTCCCACCCCATCCAGAGCTCTGCACGGCCATCCATCGCACGCTTGTTCCCCATCTGGATCACTCAGCCCAAGCTCTGCCTGCTGCACAGGTCCCTCTCCCACTCCTGTGCTTGGACGGGCAGCTCTTACCTCTTTATTGCCCAGGTACAAGACAAACTGTCCCGCGTCGGCCCCATCCTGACGCCGCTGCCTGGGTTTGGGCTCCGGGTTCTGGATGTAGAACTTGAGGGAGGTGTAGGCGGCCAAATCCTGCAGGTCGCTGGGAGTCCGGACCTGGATGCCCGAGGTGCCGTTGAACTTCACTGGTACCTTCACCTAGAGGTGGAGAAATCAAAGCCAGGCTGACAGAAGCAGCTCATGCAGCCTGACTCCTCATTTACGATGGCTGTATTTGCTACCGGTCCAGGCAGAGTCACGTTTAGGGTACGTCTGCACTGCAATGAAAAACCTGCAGCATCAAGTCTCAGAGCCCAGGTCAGCTGACTTGGGCTTGCGGGCCTCAGGGAGCAGGGCTGAAAACTTCAGTGGAGATGGGCAGGTGAGAGCCTGCGCTCTGAGACCCTTCCTCCTTGCGGGGTCTCAAACGCTGGGCTCCAGCCCGAGCCCAAACATCTACACTGCAATTTTACAGCCCCCCTCAGCCCAAGCCCTGCGAGCCCGGGCCAACCGCGGGTCTTTTCTTGCACTGTAGACTGATGCTTAGATGCAGAGGGCAGGTGATTTTTTTGGTTCACTTGCAGAACAGATCAAGAAAAAAAATTCACTTTGAGTCAACCTAAAACTAAAAATTGTTGAATTTTTGGGTGAACCAAAAAGTTGAAAAAGACCCCTGTATGTAGATTAGAACAAAACTTTTCTTTTTAAATTTTATTTAAAAATCATTTGAGATTTTTTGATGCAAATGTCAGACAAAAAAATTGAAATGTTTTCTTTCAAAACTGTCAAAATGAAACATTTTGATTTTGGAGGGATTGTTTTTGTTTGTTTCTCTTTGGCCCAGAACTAGATCAGTGAATTTGACAAGTTCGCAAAATGTTTCAGTCGACCTGAATCTGTATTGTTTGGCAAATAAAAAAAAAGCGCTTTGCCTGAAATCTTTTGCCCAGCTGTACTTAGAAAGCCGAGATTTAACCATGACAAAGTACTTTTATGGAGGCTCTGAAGGGGAGATCCATAAAGACCATGTGGAGCCTGCTGCAGATTTGGAGGGGCCCGGGGAGAGCACAAAGTGTACAATCAAGACTCTGAATCATTCTTCCCTACCCCCTCAAATGGATCCCCCCCAATATCTGGACTTCAGAGCAATCCCTGCTCAACCCCCATTTCCACAGCCTTGAAAATCAGTTTTTAAAACTGCCCTACGTGATGCCAAAAGAGGAATAAAGTTTCAGCATGCTTTGCCTTCCTACAAAATCAGTCAACCTATTTTGGCCAATCAAGACCCAAACCAAACTCAGGGGCTCCCATGAAGCCTTGCAAAAAGCAGCCTAAGGGAGGTTTGTTCAGTGCCTGCCTGTGCTAATTAGAACCACGAGGGGCTCACCTTTAGAGCCGCCGCAGACCAGCACTCTCACATATACAGCCCTCTCCCGCAAGCCCCTACCTTGCTAGCAGCATTTCTGGCCTGCGTGATCAGCTGGCGGATTCGCACGATGTTCTCGGACACAGTGGAGTTCTTATTCCTCCTGCTCTCCAGGCCACTCAGCTTCCCCAGCAGCAGCGGAATGGTGCTTTCCAGGTTCGACACTGGTGGGCGTGTTTCAGGGAGGCAAAGGGGAGCAGGGGATAATGATCAGCGGGGTGCAAAGGGATCCAACACTCAGCTATCAGGGGGCGCAAGCCAAAGAAACAGACACAGCGCAGCCGTCACAGGGAGTGAAGCAGCGGCTGATGCGCACACCTCTCTTGCAGGACTTGCTGGCAGCATTAACAAAAGTGGCTTTTAAAAACACAGCTGAAAAGTGCATCCAAGCACTTTGTAAGAACATCCACAGCCTGCCCCAGTGGATGACCTGGACTTTGTGAAGAGAGGAAATAAGAGGGGGACACACAACAGCCTCCCTTTAAACTTGTCAGCAGGGAACAACAGAGACAGAGCAGCACTTAGATACCACAGTGAAGTGCTTCATGATGACAGCAGTGTCCCTGTCCCTTATCTCCAGCACACTTTCCACAGCTAACCCCCCTCTCTACATACCAGACTTCTTGGCGTCTTGAACTGCCTGGTTTAACTCTTCATTTTTAAGGCCTCCATACTGGTCTTTCCACTCATCCAGGTTCTTCTTCATGTTGCTCAATGCATCTTCCACCCTGGCAACCGTGTCGTTGGCTGCTGCAGCTGCAGCCTTGGCATTCTGAATAATTGCCGTGGTGTTATCTTTGAGAGGAAAGGAGACAAGTCTCGTAAACTCAGCAAAGAGCACGAGGGAGGGCAGAGCTACTAGCTTATGGCTAGAGTCAGAAAAACTTAACCAATATATAGGGTCTGGTATATACCTGCAAGGTCACTGGATGGGCAAACCACTGGCTACCTACCATGATCATAGACTGCCCTGTGGGTTAGAAGGGACTACAGCTAAGCTTTTCTCTTGTGATGTGCAGAGCTCTTGTCTAGAAGAAACTGCCTACAGACAAACCTTGGTCCTTGTCCAGCATGTTCTGTACAGATCGCAGCTGGTTCAGGAGCTGCTCCTTCTTCTCTCGGAGATCGGTCAGTTTGTCCTTGACTGCCTGCAATGTCCCTTTAATAACTGGAATTAGATGTATATAACACGTTAGATGTTTGTACATCTATCACTCCTCCAAAGCGCATCACACACCATCACTTCCACTCAAAACCCCCTCCCCTCCGCCCCCACCCCCACACAGACACACAGAGTGCTTTCTATCTTTCCCACACAGAAGAATTTCCCTGGAACACTTGTGTCCACTGCTGGCCCCTCTCTTACCCTCATTGAGTTTCCTCTGCTCCCTCTTCACGGCTTGCTCCAGGGCACTGCTGTTCTTCTTCAGCTCTTTAGATAGGGTACCAAGATCTCCCGATACAACACTCTACAAACACACAGGACACCTCCTCACTAACTGTCGGGGGCCTGGCACAAAGCGGTTCAGCAGCTGAGCCCTAGAGTTGGAAGAGGACTTCAAGTCCCCATTCCTCAGTCTCAGCAAAGGCTAAATGATAGGCAAATAGCCAATGTTGGTCAGAAAGCATCTGCACCACCTTCAGGCAAGCATTTTGCTGGGAAGAGGCATGTGTTTGTGCGTATGCATGGGGAGGGGTAACAGAGAAGAGAAATTGAGACACCAGATGCCAAAGTCATTAAGGCACATCACTTAACGGCTCACTGCCTCAGTTTCCCCATCTGGCAAGGTAGAGATGGCAACAGCTGTCTCACTGCAGTAAGGTCAGGCTGAGCCCATTAGTGTTTGCAAAACACCAAGATCTCAGATGGAAGGGGTGACAGGAGTGTCGTATATCAGCAGAAAGAGCTGCAGTGTGGCCAGGGAAGCAAAGGGCACTGGGCCAGCTTATTGGAGCCAGGATTTTGCAAGGGTTTGTGTGGCCCTGAAGGGAAATTGCATACTGTCAAAGCTTCACCGGCTGCCTCATCGGCGTCTTTGGCTGCCCTCTCAGCATTCTTCACAGCCTTGATGATGCTGGCATATGCGTTGGAGGCATTGATTGCTCGCTGGATAAACCCATCCTGGTTTGCGCCCTGGATACTGCTGCATTTGAAGACAAATAAATAAAGTTCACTGCCAGAAGCCCAGCAGAGCACCAGGGGCCAGATCCAGGCACAGGCAACACACATCACTCTCCTGGGCTCCCCACTTGGAGACCCCCTGTATGTGGGGTTTTCACAGCAGCATGCACTCACAACTGGCTTCCCCATCCTGGGGTCCAAATTTCCCGCTCCCGCCCGCCCCACTCCTGGGTCCAGAGATCTGCAGTGCCCAGTCCATTTTGAATCCCCGTCAGTGCTGACACCAGCTCTGAGAGAGAAGCCCTTCCATGATCCATGGCAGGAAACAGTGGGGTGGGAGTGAGGGAGGATCACTCTTCTGCTTATTGCTGTGCAGAGTGGAAGAGATAGAGAACCAATGAAACAGCACTAATAATGAATGACAAGCAGCATTCGGACATCGATTGGGTCTGAGGTCACCTGATCACATCCTGAAGACGTGACGTGTTCTAGACTCAAATTCGTCCCATTAATGGGTGTCACCGCCACATCCTGTACCAGCACTGTCCTTACCCATATACCTTCTCCATCACACACTGGTTTGCTACCAGAGGGATGTTGGCGAGTGCTGGGCTACAGGTAATCCATCAATTCTTACATGTAAACATTATCCCAAGATGAATTTCAAAGCAGGGACTTCAGCAATCTTCAGATCCCTCCAAGTGCCCCGGAGAGGCCCATCGACCACACATCACCACTTGTTTACACAAGCAGCCGGAGTCCCTCTAGCAAATGTGCTGGAGAGCAGGATGCTGAGCAGAGTCAGTGGAGTTGCCCGATGGCTGGCTCAGCATCCTTGATCCAGGCAGGAAGGAGAAGTGGAGCAGACTACGAGAGTTCCGGGCCCACACAGGCCGGGGTGAAGCTGGGGCAGCGAGGGATGTTACCTGGAAAGGTTCCGAGCGAGTTCATCCAGGAGCCTAGCGTGCTCCTCAGCGGCTTCGACGACTGGGATCTTACTGCTGGCGGGAGAAAACTTCTTCACCCGCTCTGTCAGGGGGTACCTGGCTCCATCCAGCCGGGCAGCTAGCTTCTCGTACTCCTGCAGAAGGACACGCCCACAAGGGGCATTCACCAACCTTGCCAGCTCCTCACTTCTGCAGCTGGACACACACCCAGAAGGGAGAGACACATTCCGGGGGGCTGGCAGGTGACCAGCACATGGCTGATTTTCCATTGCTAGCACCATGCCCTTCATCCACACCACCATTCTTCCTCCACCCTTCCCCACAGCTATTGCCAACTCCACCAACACCCTTCCCCACCCCCACTGCCTTGTCCCTCTTGATATTGGTGGCACACTTTAGCCCATCTGACACACCTCAACCCAGAATCCACCAGACAAGCCTGAGTGTTTTCATCACTCACCTCCTTTGCATTCTCTATTATCTGTAGAAGATCCGAGACCTGGACCAGGGAGTCCTCAGCCATCTGCAGAGTGTCCTGCACCACCCCGTACTGCTTCTGCAACTCCTCACTCTTTCGCTTGAGACACAGATGGATAGCGTTAGTTAGGAGCCACAGGATCAAGCAACAGACAAGACCTAGATTATACTAGACATTTCTTAGCCGCTGCCAAAGCCATGCACGTCCACCCAATGGCATCAGCTCCTTTGCATTCCTATATGCAAATAAACCCCTCTTTGTACCTGGATCTCCTCAAGGTTGTTCCGATTTAGGCTGTTCAAGTCCTCTGTCTGCCTAGTTTTATTCACAGCCTCATTGAGAGCATCTCGGAGATCCATCAGCTCTGAGCTATATTGAGCCAGTAAGTCTTTGATGCTCTTCACCAGGTCTTGGTTGGATTCCCACTTGCTGTACAGCTCGCTCCTCACACGATGGAGCACTGATGACAGAGAGCACAAGGAGATTGCCTGGAAACTCTTGTTTCCCCAACATTTAAGAGTTCTTTCTGAGTACACAGTGGAAACTGCTCGAAAGGCTTAGGGCCCAATTCTGGTCTCAAAGCACAGATTTTAAGGCTAGAAGGGGACCATTATCACTATCTCCTCTGACCACACAAGCCAAAAGAACCTCATCCAGTAATTTTTGCATGAAGCCCATAATTTCTGTTTGAGTTACAGCAAATCTTTCAGAAAGACAAAGACATTCCCTCTTGATTTAAAGCTGCCAAGTAATGGAGAATCCACCACATCCCGAGGTAAGTTGTTCCAATGGTTAATTACCATCCCTGTTAAAAATGTGCACCTTATCTGGATGCATCTAGTTCCAGCTTCCAGCCATCGGATCTCACTGTGCTGTTTTCTGCTAGATTAAAGATCCATTTGCTATCTGAAATCTCTTCCCACAGTTACAGTAGTGCACTTCTGGAGTAATTCCAGTGATGCCAGCTGAGAGAAGAATTTGGCCCTGAGGTTCTTGCAACAGAGTATCGTTTGGTTAGAGTGGTGCATTGCAATGGAGGTTCCCTGGGGAATCACAGGCTCCATGTCTCTCTGAGCAAGGAACGACACACTTCTGTTGTCACCATTTGGGACAATTTACTCAACCAACTGAACACAAGACTTATGAGCATGTATAGGTGCATGTGAGAAAAAAAATACACACACACAAACACAAACTTAAAACACTAACTACATTTTTAAGTGTTGTCATACAGAACCATTAAGTTAATGAAATTCAAATGCACTTAAACAAATACTAAGCCTTCTGATTGTACATGAACTTGCTTGTACAAAGGAGCTAAATTCTGTTGGGACGAACATTAAAAATCACTGGCGCTTATTAGGACCTTTGCAAATAATTATATTTATTATATATATAATTATATTTATAATAAAAATATTAGCACCTTTGCAATTTGCAAAAGAGACTAAAACGGGACTATTAGTTACTGTCCCCTCATTGCTGGACTGCTGAGGAGGTCAGTACTAGACACTCCTAGCCTGTAAAAGCTAGATGGGCATATTCTGTTCAACAGTGTAACTCTCCAACTGTTGGTGACAGCAACAGGATAACAGCAATGGCATGCCCAATAAATAATGTTTGCAGTAATGCCCTCAAGCTGGGACAGTGTGGAAAAAGAGCCCAAGGAGCACTGCACCTTGGCATTGCCCATCCCCTGTGTCTCCTGAGCTAGACTTACATTTCTGAGCCTTCTCATGTTCACGCTCCGCCACCCCTTTCTGGCTGAGGAAATCCCGTTCCTTCATCTCCTTCAGCATCCTTTCCACCTCAGCCATCTTTTGCCAGAACTCCTCAGAGGAGGCCATGCTGATGTCTGCAGTCCCCAACTTGTCCATCTGGTGCACCAAATCTGCAGGGAAAGCCACGACCCGTGGTCCTCCACCAGCTGAGCACGTTGTCTCCCCATACTCAGCTGTGAAAGCAATCTCTCCTCCCCCAGTACTCCGAAAAGCTCCCACTCAGCTAAAACAGCATCCGTTTTTTGTTGGAGTCCTGATGGCCAATGATAGATGGAGTGACTTGCTTCAAGTCGTGAAGTGGGGGAATGACCCAGCTGGAATTCAGACAAGTTTCTAGACCCTCTGCTGTAACCACTAGACTGGACTATTTCCCAAATAATCCATCTTGTAGGTTGCCTTCTCCTCTAGATTTACTGGGGCAAACTTCAGACAGTGGGGGCAAGGAAGATTCCATGTAGCTCAATCACTCTTGGGAAGAGCACTGCAGATGGCCCCTATTTCTCACATAAGTGTAAATATAATGTGCTTCACCAAATATGGCATTTATCCAAACAGCTGAGATTCACTGGCCACAGAATTCTCTGTAATACCGCCAACTGCACAGGCAGGGGGCAGCTTCCCCAGGCCGGTGATTTAAAGGGCTCAGGGCTCCCGGCAGCGGCCGGAGCCCTGGGTCTTTAAAATTGCCACAGAGCCCCGCTGCCAGAGCCCCGGGGTAGCAGTGGCGGCTGGGAGCTCCGGGGCTCTGGCAGTGATTTAAAGGGCCTGGGGCTCCCGGCCGCCACTAACACGAACCGGGCCATTTAAATTGCTGTCGGAACCCTGGGGCACTGTTGCTACCCCAGGGCTCTGGCAGCGGGGCTCTGACTGCTATTTAAAGGGCCAGAGGCTCCGCTGTGGTAGCAGCGGCTGGGAGCCCCGGGGCTTTAAATCGCTGCCGGAGCCCCGGGGCTCCTGGCCGCTGCCACAGCTACCACTCCTGTGGTGATTTAAAGGGCTCGGGGCTCCCAGCCGCCGCCACCACAGCCGGAGCCTCTCGATATAAAGGGTCTGGGGATTTAAAGGCCCACCCCCTGCTCAGGACTCTGGTATACCGGTAAGTCCCTTAAGTTACTTTCTCCCCTGACAGACACTATCAAAGGTAACATTGAGCAACTTGAAAACAGCGAGAGCGTGGGATTTGGGGCAGGGGAAAAATCAACACAACAGTTACACTTACACCTGGTCACTTACCCGCAATGCTATCCAGGGTACCTTGGATACTCATTGGCAGGTGCTCTGCCCTCTGGTAGGTCTCTTTTGTCTGCTCCTGCAGATGGTTTGCTTTTCTATGAGTCATTGTTGCCTACAAAACAAATCACTGGTTTAGCTGAAGCATTTGGTGAGATACAAATAAGCCGTAATGCAAGGTTGGGCATCGGGCAGCTTTTGGGACCACAGAGCTGAAAGTGTCAGCTTTTTTGCAGGGATTTGCACGGGTACTGTACTCTGCTACGATTTATCTTCATGTGTGCACAGAAGTTAGTGAACAATTGTGTTCATAATGAAATGGATGCGGAAAAAAATCACAAGTCCATCGTCGACAAAAATCTTTCATGCTCATAACACAGTTACACATTATGACTTGTGCCAACACAGCCTGCATATTAATCGGGGGAATGCAGAAGACGTACAAGCTTTGAGGTTCTGAAAGTTTGCAAGTGGATGTACAAAAATGCAGTCAGGTCATGTAACTACACACATACGAAAATGCTGGCCATTTGCACAGGTAGTTATCCAATGTGTAGAAATCACTTGCACATGCAAGTGTACACACATTTTATGTACCCAATTAAAAATCAGCCCCTGAATCTTGTGTAAACTGTAGGCGCTTTGGTGCAGGACCGTCTTAAATCAAGAGGGGATACCTTTCCCCTCCGAAGGGTAGGGTTTAAATACTGCAGAAGAATGAAATGGTGGTTTGGGGGGAGGAGGGCTGGATATTTGACCACATCTAAAAGTCTCCTTAACATGCACACAATGGGCCGTTTCGGCTCAGAGAAAGGAACCTGCCTGGATAAGCGGGGTGTTGAAGATCAGGGTTCAGGTTCCCTGGCAGAATGCATGGTGGGTGACCCCTGGACTGGGTTAGCAGTGGGTGCTGCAGGAGTCAAGTGTCCAGCAGCTGCTCAAACTGGGCCTGGCCCTAACTAGCACCGTTGGCTCCTCCCATGGGCACCTAACACTCACTGTTATGAAAATGAACAAGGGAAGGGCATTCTGTGCGTGCAGTGTTATCAGCAGGGGGAGGAGAAACACCCTGCCTTGTGCTGCAGTGCATTCAAATCCTGAGTGAGTTCCACATTCTCGTCTTCCAACTCATCTGCCTTTTGCTTGACCCTGTTCATGGATCTCTGGTATTCGCGCAGGTGGTTCTGAAAGAGAGAGGTGGGGGTGGAAATCAGGCAATAGGACCAGAGTCCCATGTAGAGACTAAGCCAGCGGGAAGAACATGTTAAGCCCTCCACATACAGACACGTTTTTCACAGAGCTGTTCAGACCATGCAGTCGGGCCCAAGCGATGGAGCTGGCGTTCAGGTTGATCAACTGGTTCCTGATGATGGGGAAAGAGGCCTCGATCTTCTGGAGGTCTTCCAGCAGAAGCAGCACACAGCTGTCACAGACTGCCAAGAGCAAGGGGTGGTGAGTAAATGGCTCTGATGCGACACCAGCTATTCAGCACCCAGGGCTTCTCCTTCCATTTCCCCCTTCCTTACGACCATAGTAAGGACAGTTTTTTCACCCAAAGGGGGAACCACGTCTCCAAATTCCTGCCTCTTGAATTGGATTCCCCTCTGAAGAAGGTGTTAACTTGGGGTCCCCTGGTCACCTTTCAATCCCTTTGCACAAAGGGTCAGGATTTCCAAGTGCTTTTAGGGGTGTGCCAAGGAGTGTAAACTGTCAGCTGACCTGCTCTTGGTCTCACAGCAGCTTCCCACCAGCATACCCCACATAACTCTGATGAAGTTACTCCTGATTGGTGAGATCAGAGCCATGCCCACTATTAGGCTGATTAACACTGTTCCTCTGTTATCTGCCCTAGGGGCACAAAGGAAACCAGCCAAAAGGCAGGGTGCTATCTGCCAAGCTTACCGTCAATGTTTTAATTATTGCCAGGGGCCACCACGCTGCAGGGATCGGACTGACAATTAGGATCTGCCTCCTAGAGGTTACTCTCTAGCAAGTACTGATCAGACTACATCTCCCACAATGCACCATGGCCAGAAGACTCCCATGATGCACCTTCTCCCCTCTCCAAGAGGGGAACCTGGGGTGACTCAAAGGAGATGGTAGGGTTACCAGGGAGCTCGGCTTATAGAGGAGAATCGGCACATGAAGCAGCTTAACTACAATTCCCAGTGCATTGCAGCAGCATTTCCAAATCAAAATATTTTGGGTTATGGCCAATTTCTTGTTCTGGCCAAAACATTTTCAGTTTTTGAATTTCCACCAAAAATAGAAATTTTTTTAGATGGGGAGGGCAGGAAGAGTGGGAGGAGAGACAACATGATGCTACTAACCTTCACACCTCATGCTGTCCGGGCCGTTTGCTACAGGGATCTCATACTTCTCTATGCAGGTATCGCATTGCTTCCCCGTCAGGCCATTGGAGCAGGTGCACTCCCCAGTCCGGGGGTCGCAGGAGCCCCCCTTACACTGACACTCTGCCAATGAAAAGGAGGCAGCTGAGGGAGGTTTGCCCTGACCTAATGAGCCCCCTGAAAGAGGGAACGCTGGGATTCCATCACAGGGCAAACCACCACCACAGAAAAAAATCAATGAACGAACAAGGGCCAATGCGTGGGTCTGTGAACATGCTTTTTTTAATGGCAGGCGAGACTAGCTGAGTCAATCCTCCCCTTTGACTAGTGAAGTTTCACGTTGTTCTGTACATTAGAGTCATGGTTTGTTTTAAAAAAAACCTTCAGATTGCAATTGCACACCCAGCTTGCATCAGGAATCGCTGGGAGTTTTCTTCAGCTGGATGGGTTGCTTCACAGGCAAGCGGTTTTAGTTAGCAACTCGAGCACTTACCTGCTTTGCTCAAGTAGCTGTGATCACTGCTGGTGCACACGGAAGGGGTGGAAAGGGCAAACGTACTTTTGAAGCCTAACTTTTTTTTTTTTTTTAAATCAGGCCCTTTGCTAGGTGATGCCAAGTGCCCACGCAACACTTTGTCATTTAGATCATAACAATAAAGATAAACTATGCCAAACAACGATTAAAAGCCTCCATGGAATTAGGATGGTTTCTTTGATCTCAAAACTGGAACGCTATTGGGGGGCTCTCCAGTTGTAGCACCACAGGGATGACGTAAAACACAACATCCCCATATCTGTGGTGAGAAGGGACCGGGTTCATGCTAAGTGACTAACACAGCCCTTTGGCACTGCAGCAAAGCAGCCCAGAGATGTCCAGATATTTCTTCTAGGAGATTTACTAGCAGTGAAGAAACTCACTTGTGCAGCCATGCCCGCTGAGCCCCCAGTAGCCTGGTGCGCACTGCTGGCATCGAAGACCAGTCACCCCG
This sequence comes from Caretta caretta, assembly GCF_965140235.1. Classification (NCBI taxonomy): domain Eukaryota; kingdom Metazoa; phylum Chordata; order Testudines; family Cheloniidae; genus Caretta; species Caretta caretta. The sequence continues at coordinate 8,532,609 of NC_134218.1, read as the reverse complement.
GGCTGGCAGCTACACTGACCAGTCTCAGCATGGCAGCTTGTGTCTATGGATCCAATGTCACAGTCACACTTTCGACAGCCAGAGCAGCCATGGTAGCCATAATACCCATCCTAGGGAAAGACGTGGGTAATTAGCATGCTATCACACACAGGAAGGGGAGGCAATTGGGAGGACATGCTAGCCTTTCATCTCCAGAGACACACAGCTCCACAGTCACTCTGGCCAGCGCTGAAATGTGATCCATAGTCTGAACTTAATTCCCAGAGGCATTTCTTCAGATCATAAAATTAACACACAATACGGCAAAATGCTGGACCAATGGGCAGGTTGCACAATAGGACTGAGATAGAAATGCACTGGCTGCATTGTGTCCGTAAGCTCACCTGGTGTCTGCTTACTCCAGATGGGGAGTTAGGATCCCCGAAATCCACCCTAGGGTTAAGTGCCTTTTTCCTACAAGCATCAAAGCTGAAGTTAGCACCCCTCCTCCCATCATTTCGGAACCAGGTTCTTTAGACATTGACCTTTATTGTTAGGTATCTGCCTGGTGTAGGCAGGAACTGCATCCATATCGCTCAGCCATCTGCTGGCACAGCAGCCATTATCCTCCTGTCTCTGCCCAGGAACCGCAGTGCGCTCATAATGGGAGGGCAGGCTACAGAAGAGTGGAGCTGGCGTGCAGTGACTCAGCACCAGCCAAGCGTATAGTGATGGAGGCTTCACAGTGCGTGTGGGGGGAACCCACGATTCATTTTACCTGACAGCAGTCGCAGTGCTGACCTGTCACTCCAGGTTTACAGAGACATCGGCCAGTTCTAGGGTCACACGACTCAGTCCCGCATGGCAAACAGTTACATCCTGCCAGGAAGAAACACACCCATTTACCCGACAACTTAAAAAGATCAGCCAGGCACTCTGACCCATCCTGTTTCTGGTGGATTTAATGCGATTTGATAATTTGTTGGGAGGAAATCCTGTCAACTGTGGGAGTTCACTGGTCGTTTTCATTCTCTCATATACGGGGACTGATCCTGCCATCCCTTATTCACATGATTATCTGCCGGAGTAAGACCTATCTCTGTGAGCAGCAGTTTGCAGGACCAGCGCCTTGGATTTTACCATTTGCTCCTCATGGCAGGGCCCTGTAAGGTTAGAAATGTACTATGCAAACCCACCCAAGCACAGAAATAATAATTTGGTTAATATCACTAGTGGTTATTACTGACGAGGCTGCTACAGTGTCAGAGCTTTACCACCTGGGTGCAATTTTTAAATGCCTGCTAAAGAGGGTTGTTTTGTCACTCTTATTTTTAACCAGCGTACCCTTTGAAAGCCAGGAGACCAAGCTAGCGGCTTTGTAAGAACCTACCCAGGTGATGACCACAGCTGTGCCCGCAGGCTGGCTAACTTGCACATGCCCGTGACACACTACCCCCGAAATGCATTTGCAAGCCGGCCCCGCCTCGGTGCCGCACTTACTCGTGCAGTTCTTTGCCGCCACCGCGTCTCCATGGTACCCTGGGGCGCACACTTCGCACCGGGGCCCGGCCGTGTTGTGCACGCATCCTGTGCAGGTGCCCGTCAGAGAGTCGCAGTCGCTGAACAACATGTTGGGATCCGTGTTCTCGCTGCAGTCGCACGGCTGGCAGGAACTGCCAATCACTAAGGGGTTGCCATAGTAACCTGGGGCACACCTTTAAAAATGTAGCCGGTTAAAAGGGAGCTAAAGCAACAGCCATGCGCGCGCGCACTCCCCCCAGCTCCCATTGAAGCGCTGCACAACTACTGACTACAGGGCAGTTACAGCTATTAATTAGCCTCATGTTTTGGACTCCCACAGCACCTTCCACTCAAAGCACGTCATGGTCACTAATCAAGCCTCACAGGAAGTGTCCCCGTTCTTGCTCTACAGGTGGGTAATCAAGGCAAAGAATGCTGCGGGAACTTGGCCAAGATGACACCCTATGCCAGTAATGGAGACAGTAATAGGGCATATCCCAGCGGTACGCTGAGCCCACACTGATGCACAAAGGAACAGCATATAAGCAATCAAGTGGGCCCAACTCCTGCTGGTCCTGGGAGCCACCAGGCCCCGCTGCTGGATTCGTAGAGGTGTTGCCTTGCAATCGCAGCTGGTATTTTATGCCCCTTCCACAAAATAACGGAAGCCAAACCCACAACAGAGAGGATTCACAGCTCAAATCAATCGCTTTCTCCTCAGTCTCCTGTGCCAACGTAGCTGGGGCTTCTAATTTTATTTTCGTCACTATGGAAACTTCTCTTCTGTCAAAGCAACAGCTGCACTCTGACGAAGAAAAACCCCCACGGTCCTGCCCTCCCGTAATTACCAGGCCCTTACCGTTCACACATGGCTCCAGCATAGCCTGGCTTGCAGAGACACTGCATGGTGGAGCCCTTGTGGACACATCCAATGGCAAAGCTGAAATAACACGGGGCAAACGTCAAAGGTTATTTTACTCTGAAGGTACCAGGGCAAAGGGGGCTCTTGTCATTCACTTAGGGGTTGTGTGAGGGCTGGGAGTGGTTTGTGGCCATAGAAAAGGGAATGGGGTCGGGATCAACTCATGGGCATGGGCTATTGTCAGGGTTTGGATCTGCAGCAGGGCAAGGGCTGGTGTCAACAGTGATTTGTGACACAGGCTATGGAAATGTTTAGTGCTGGTGTCGGCAACAGGTGCAAGGACAGGGCAAGGGTTGTGGCGGGTCTGGTTCTCCAGGATAGGCAGAAGGGTGGGGCCAGTAGGGACCCCCATGGTAGAAGGTTAGGGTTGGGGCTGGCAGTAGGTACCAGGTGAAGGTTGGGGTGTATAATGCACCCCTGGCTTGGGTTCAGGTTGAGGCCAATAGGCCTCCACAGGCTAGAGTTAGGCCTCAGGCTAACAGGGCCCCACAGGGTAGGTTTAGGACCAGTGGAGCTCCCCGAGTTAGGGTTGTGGCCTTCGGGATATGTGTAATTGTTTCACTGGTGTGTACCCCCAGGCTAGTGTCAGTGAGGTGGCCAGTTCTCGTCCCTACAGGAGGGTCAAAGGCTGGGATGTAGGAAGCATTGGTGCAGGGTTAGCCTTGGGACCAGGCGTGGGGGATTCCAGCATATGGCCTGGCAGGTGGCCCTTGGCTAGAGTTAGCGTCGGTACTGCCCTCGGGCTAGTGTTACGTTAGAGGCGGTTGGAGTCAGGGGCTAAGGACAGCCTGGTTTATAGGAGTGAAATGCCAGTGCAGAACGTCCAGCCCTTGAGAGAATCACACAAGAATGGAATCGCAAAGTCACCTTGAAACTTGATATTTTGAAATCTCAACATGAGCTACGCTGACTTGGGGGAAATGATGCTAATATCGGAACTTTGAACTGCTTTAGGTACAAAATTTGCGAAATCAATACAAAACAACGTTTACATTTTGTCGCTAATATTTTCACACCTGTAGAAATTACTAATATTTCCTTCAGAAAGAAAAAACTCTTGCTGGCTGCACTAGCCACATCAGAGCTGTGGGCCTTTCTCCCCCCTCCATGGCCTACCCCATCATTATCAGCATTAATAAAAAGGGGAGCAGTGTCCTCTTTCCTTGGTAAACAGCCAAAACAGGAATGAACGAACTGGGAATGACATGGCAGCCAGAAGAAACTCCCTCAGGATCAGGGGAAGAAATCAGACTACTCTGTGGATGAGAAAAAACAGGAGAAAGAACTTCACAGAAGATGCTTACTTGTTGGAAGCAACGGAAAGAGGACATGGACATCCCATGCACTGCAGTGGCCCCTCGAGGGAAAAGTTGCCTACATAACCATCTTTGCATCGCTCACAACGATCTCCCTCCGTGTTGTGTTGGCAGTTCTGCAAGGACAAGACAGAAAACACGTTTGGTATTTCTCCAGGGAAGCGTTCAAACCACGGTTTTCTGGAGGATTACGATGGATTGTTGTTCCAACGGGGTGGGTTAGAACAGACAATGCCCCATTACACATCTGGATGCCTAAATCCTTTCCTCTTCCCCAGCACACCCTGTCTCCTCATCCTAAACTGACTTGAAGACAATAAATCCCCTTGAAATGGCACATGAAGATTTTCAGCGATCAAGACAGTAATTTGGTAACCACTTAACCCAGTCACTGTGTTTTGGAGGGAACCTCTTAGTCAGCTGGTGAGGACGCGCACACATTGTACTTATGGGTAGCTACTTACGATGCATATTCCAGACCCTGGGAGGCACTGATCTGAGTGGCCGTTGCAATGACACGGAACACATTTTCCCAAGAAGAGGCCCTTGGTGTCTCTGTAATAACCTGGAGCACATTCCTAATGAGAGGAGAAGTAGTAGTGGTGACACATGAGCCAAACATGCTTAGACAGAGCTAGCATACTAGTGTAACTACCTTCCATAAAGGACACTGGGTTTCAAGACACAGAATAGATTAAAAGGGACAATGGTCAAGATTTTTTTAGTTAAAATCTTCCCCCCACAATCAACATGAGCCAACTAGACAGGCACAAAGACTTATTTAAGGCTTTCAGATATTTACCTAATGCTGGCATTGGACCCCTGAGCAAGCCCCACAGTAGCCCACTACCACTATCCAAAATTCTAGCTCATGCAAATCTCACAGCAAACAAAGCAGAGCACGTGGGCAATAGCAGGAGATGGAGCACATGTACTGTATAGTTTGCTGCGATTTTGGGACGTCATTACAAAACCGGCAGGTGCAAGTCAAGTTGTCATTAAAGAGCCGCACGCCAGGGATTGGCTGAGGAAACTTGCACTCGAGAATCTTCTCTGCATTCTAACATACAATGAGGCACATCCAAACCTAACTGCTGAGTGCAACGGCCGTAGGGGAAGTGCTCGCCTCTCATGTGCATCATATGAGCAGAGCTCCTATAATTTCACTTGAGCCTGGCAAAAGCACTTCACCTCTTCCCCCTACCTGGCAGGAATCTCCCCTGTAATTTGCCGGACACAAGCACAGTTCGACGTTGCTGGCTCGGTTGCCCACGCTGGTCTCCGTCAGAGTCTCTAGGACCACCCGACGCAGGGATACTGATGAGGCAAGCTGGGAGAAGAGTGCTCTGATCTGCAGCTGCTCTAGGTTAGCCAGCACCATCATCAACTCTTCCCTGGACACTGGGTTGTGCGTCTGAGTGTGTCTGAAGTTACCCTGGTGAAGAGAGAAACTCTAGTGTTACCATGCAGTAACATGTACAAGTAAGTGCAAGCCCTGGGTTGCTGATTCTGCCCCTTTGGAGATATTTCAGTCAATCATCCAGCTAAATGAACCCTCTCATCCCTGAGGGGGCTTATCCATACAATATCCCAAAAACTCTTCACTTGTCTGCAGCTATGAGACCTCCTCCTTCCATCTCCACTGGAAGTTTGTCTGAAAATTCAAAGCCAATTCTCTGCCCATGGCCCATTCCCAAAAAGCATAGTGAAAAATCTGTCCATGTGCCCGAGTGATGCTTTCACGCCATTAGGAAGAGCTCCCATTCACACAGTGCCTTCCATTTCCAGAGATGCACACAAACCTCACAAGCCACATACATGCAGCTTCTCTTGGGTGCAGGGCAGAAGCCACTTGATGCACAATACAACAGCATCTGTGCAGGGGAACGTTTGGTCCAGGATGTCAATGCAAATGCTTAGCATAACAAAGGCTGCCGTGGGAGCAATAGGCCTGAATTTTCACAAGGTCCATCTCCCTACTGCCAACTCAGTTTGTACTCGTGCTCCCAATTTGGCATTCAAGGGCCAACATGCACTCCTGTGATTCACCTCCTGCTCAAAGATATGGATGCAAATACGTCGGCACAAAAAAATGCACCTGCAAACACGGATGATAGGCTGAACACTTAACCCTTTAACGTCCCCACAAGGCAGACAGGACCTGGCTCTTAAAGTCTCAGACGAAAGCCCCAGAACTGTATGGAATTTATAACAGAAACTTCTGAGCGTTCAAACAAAATGAAAGTGTTAAGAGTGAAAATTACCAGCAATAGGCAGCATTTAAAGCAACTAGCCCTGTAGCATCTGCACTCAGGGCAACCCTCTCTTCTGTCTGAATGGCCTCTACCAGCTGTAGCATCTGAGCACCAAACAAGGATAAGTGGATTTGTCCTCACCACACCACCAGGAAGTACTATCCCCCTTGGGAACCAAGGCTCAGGGTTCAGTAAGCGACTCACCCAAGGTCACATTAGGAGTCTGCGGCTGAGCTAGGAATTGAACCCCAGTCTCAAGTCCTAGGCTGATGCCCCATCCTCTAGACCATCTTGCTACTCTTCCTGCTTTCCCGGAGCACACACCCTAATGTTTCTCCAACACATCTCCACAGAGACTCTCTCTCTGGGATGACCCTAGCGACACACAAGTGTTCCAGGTTCTGAGGCAGTCACAGACTGCACCAAATTCCTAGGACATGTTAAAAAGTTGCCAAGACTGCAGGCCACAGTACAGAGGAACAACATTCGGTTCTCGAGGCTCTATGCCTAGCGCTGTCTGTTCCTTCAAACTCCAGGGAACGCGCACAGTGTGTCCAAACTCACCTCCACGAGCTGCAGCCGGCCTTCATGTACATCTCCAGGGGAAGGGTAAGTGCCTTCCAGAAACATGATGCTCATTTGGTTTCCCTGGGGAAGGTACAAAGGTGTCCTGTAAGTCACTGGCTGGAAGCACCATTTATCCCTGATGCCCTATCAGAAGGGGTTTCTGAGGTTGTACCTTGAGGATGACATCCGGGCGGGGATCCATGGGAATGAACACATCACCCCTTCTGGTGTCTGAGCGAAGCTCATACCGCAGGTATCCGCCATAGGAGGACACCTAGGGGAGAGCCAAACAACACAGGCAGAAGACGCTGTTATCACCACTAAGCTAAGTGACCTACTATGGTCTTCATGGCTGGTGAGCATAATCAGACACACCCCCACTAAATCAGATTGCCCGGCAATGGCACAAAGCAGGCCATTGGGCTGAGGCTCAGTGAAGATCAGGGTTGCATGTGACAAGCCTTTGCTTCATCACCTTGACAAATGTGAGGGACGAGCATGCAGGGACTTTGGCCAGGTGTGTTCTCTCTTACCCGGTCTCCAAGGTAAGAGCTGGGTGCGTGCCAGGAGAGCTCCTGATAGGCCTCGGGAATGTTCTTCAGGTCAGCATGAATGAGTTCCTCCTCTAGTCTCAGGGAGGTGGCCACTTCTTGGTGGTCTCCGCTCAGTAACACCCACCCCTTCATGTTGAGGAACTAGGAGAGAGCAAGAGAGAGCTGTATGCCTGTTTTCCGAGAGCACCTCACGAGCGGCGCAGGGAATGTCTCTGCATTCGTGCTCCTTCAGGCACGTGAGACAGGGTGGGGGCTGCAGAACGGTCCTTGGAATTTCGGTTACTGTTACTCCAGGACACAGAGTCTCAATACAGGGCTCACGCTCTATAAAACGAGGCGCCGAGAAGAGGCCAGTGGGATCCCAATCATGCTCCAATCCTGTTCCTTCGCTTCTAGAGAAGTGGATTTGCTCAAGTTATTTGCAACTCAGAACTGCCCCCATGAACTCCCAACCCATAGGGATTCCTGTGGCACCAAGACCTCCCAAAGGCGAAGGATCCTGGGGCTCAGCTGAGGAGGCTGAATGTACAAGCATGAAAATGGTTAAACCCACCCCCCAGCGCTCCGGGATATCCCACAAACGTAGCACAGAGCAGGAGAAAGAAACCACCTGGGGTCTGGGAGGAACAGAATCCCACTGAACAGAGAGGAAAGGACCACCGAGGTCCCCAAACCCCAGCCCTCCATTCACCTCCATTCGGTATTTCTCAGCACTGTGGCAGCGATCGGTTGCTCCAAAGCAGAAACACCTGGTGCAGCCCTTGGGGTTGTTTGCATCCAAAGAGAAGGTCCCCAGGCGGCACTGGTCACACCTCACGCCCTCCACGTTTTCCTGGAAGAAAAATGAACCATGGGGTGTGCCGAGTTTCCCCTACAATTGCTACAGAAGTATGGAAAAGGATGGCAGACTGCGCCAGCAGTTATCAAAACGCTGCCGAGGGGCTGTAAAACGATGCCATTATTCAATTCATGAGCAGGTTTGCTCGGTAAACCCCTCATCAGCCATTAACCTCTGCTCACTGTCCAAATGTAACTCCCCCGCACTTGCCAAAGCTTTCCTGTGCCCAGCCGGGGCTGGGATCACCACCCAGAGGAGCGGGTTGCCATCTGGCCACTGAAGAGCTGAGTTATTCTCCAGTGGTGCTGCAGCAAAAGGCCTTCTCGTCACTGACACTTTCAATCCAATTTCTGCTGTTGACAGAGCCTCTTGGGAATCAAAGGTGAGAATGACCCAAGTGTGCCATGAAGCCGAGGGGCATTCCCTACAGAGCACACAGGATGCCACATGCTAGGCACTACCTGTTCTCCATCTCTCCATGCCCTCTCTCCCACGGGCCAGCCAGGTCACGTTGTCGGAGCAGGGGAATTAAATTGGCCAGACAAGCATCACCAGAGTGTGGTAACTAGACTGACCTTGCAGTGACATTGCCCAGTGACCGGATCACACACGCTCACTTCCGTCCCTGCCTGATGACAGTCACACCTCCGGCAGTGCGGATAATGGTAGTAGCCAGGGGAGCAGACATCACACCGCCGTCCTATTATATTGGGTTTGCACCTACATGGGACACAGCAGCAATGGAATGAAGGTACTTGGCCTTCTGCTGATCTCTAATTCCTAACCAGCGCCAATGCGAAGAATACAACACTGACACCAGTGGGTTATTAATTTACCCTCCCTTCCCAACCTGCTCACATACTCCATGGCGCTCCATAAAGCCAGATGTCTAAGCTAATGATCCCAGTGCTGCTCCTGGCACATCTCCTCCATGCGACCATGGTCCCATCATTGTTCCTCACCTGCACTGTCCACTGTCCGCATCGCATCCTGGCTCCGCCAGTTCTTGGACTCCTGTACGAGAACAATTGCAGTCCTCACAGCCAATCAAGGCGTGGCAGCCAAAGGTCTGGGGTTCACAGACGACACACTCAGGCTTGATGGTATGCGGTGGGCAGATGCACTGTCCCGTCACTTCATCGCACAGGCGGGTCCCACAGTCACAAGCTGCAAGAGAAAGGAAGCAGCTGAGTTCACTGTGGAAGCAGTAAGAACCCTGGGATAAAACAAAGCCCAAGCAACACCAAGGTTGCAAATCGACAAAAGCGGGTGCAGAGGAGCTTGTGCTCTGCCCATCTGCATGCCAGACTGTCTGAAAGGCTGGCATTGGAACCAGCCTCAGAACAGCACCTTGGCATTGCCTGTTCAGACACCAATGTCCAATCCCAGTAGGATCCACCAGGGCAATCAAGTGACTGGCGCCAGGGCTTCCCTGTGTTTGTCATAGAGCTTATGAACAGGGATTTAAGTGGGCCAACAAAAGCCAAGGTCATCAGTTCTGAACAGACATCTGCAAGGTGAACCATTCTGGCCTGTTATAGGGTGGCAGTGGGAGGCATTTCCCGACTACAAATTTATTGAAGGGAAGGAAGGCAGCGTGCAGAGAGGAGTCAGATTCTTCTGCTCTGGAGTCTAAGAGGAACCCTGCACATGAGGGACAGCGTGGCAGAGCAGGCGGCTCTTCCATCTCACGACAACTGGTCTGCATTGCACAGGGTGCCCGACCAGGGGATTATATGCCCCACCAATGAACTTGGCAAAATTGACAGCGATGCTTGTTCCGCTGTTGCCCAGAGAATGGACTGGGAGGGTACTGACTGAAATGCAAAGCTAGAAGACACAGGGGAGGCTGGTTTTGTTTTGTTTAACTAAATATTGACAATCACCAGTGATGGGCAGAGAATTAGGACCACATTTAGCCCCAGATTTGGAGTTTGCATGTGCACGCTAATCTGTATTTGCTAACTGCAGAAGCGGGCATGGAAAACCATTAAGTCAGGTTTGAGGCTGGCAGTAAAAGTGTCCATAAACAACCATGGGTGAAACCCAGCTTAACAACCCATGGGTGTCCTGGATGAGGTGAATCTTTAAACACCACAAATACGCTGGGAACCTCAGGTTACTTGAGAGGAATGGTGATGGGGAAGTGCCTGCTGGAAAGGATCTTTAGCACACACACTTCCAGAGCACGTACATAATGATATGAGCTGCACTGCTGTTTAACCTCTTCCCCCACCCCCAACAGTACAAACTTCATAGGGAAAATCTCCTGGAACCTTCAACTCCCATAAGGAGGCAGAAAACAGGGTTATCCTTGTCGGCCATTTTCAAGGCCTACAGAACAGGCATCTGGCCTCCAGCAGCCATCAAAGCCCTCAGAGCTGAGAGGAGCAGAGCCTTCCTCCCAAAACACAGAACAGGTAACTCACGCCTGCAGTTGGGGAAGCCCCAGTAACCAGTGGCACACCGGGAACACTCTCGGCCGATGACGTTGGATTTGCAAGCACACTGCCCACCGAAGAGCTCGCACTGGCCCCTGATGGCCCCCGCCTCGTGGCAACGGCAGGGCTGTGCTCCATTGTTGTAGAACAGAGAGAGCGAGATGGCAGAGTCTCTGCAGAACTTGGATGCTGTGGTGGGACTGCAAAGAAAGGGGGAAGAGATTCCTGGGCTGGGCTTTCTTAGACCACGCTCCCCTCAGAGCATCCTCAGGGCTGATTTCCCCTGCAGGTACTTTCTCCAAGGCAAGGTTGGGTTCCCAAGTGATGACAAATCTCCATAAGACAGACTTGCTTTAAATGAGATGCCTCAACACCAGGGCACTCCCAACCTCACCGCTACCTTCCCAGATGGTCTACAGGCTGCTCACAAGAGGTGCCGGGCACCCTCAACCACTACTGAAGTCAGTGGGAGTCAAGGGCACTCAGTACAGTGCAGGTTCAGGTTCGATATTAGGACATTAAGGACCTCTGAATGCTCCTTTAGATACCAGCCAAGGAGACTCATCTGCTTAAGCTAAAACCAAGATTTTAACCAATATTAACTTGGGTGTTGTGTCATTTAAGTCCCCCAGGGTCCCTGGAGTCAAACCACCCCAAATCAGCGTGAATCAGAGCAAAACAAAACCTAGGTACTGAAAAATCCAGCAGATTTATTAATTTATTAATTAACTGGGCATGGCCAAGAGAAGGGAAGCAATTAAAGCAAACAATTCCAGCATCCTAGGTGGATGCATTTCCCCAGCAATGGCCTATACTCTACTATTTCTGTTCCATAGAGACTGCAAAGCCATTGGGCAGCAGAACAGGGTCACTTTAAAACCAAGGTTCTCACTTGATGTAGAAACTATTGACCCCACAGCTGCTGATAAACTCGTAGGATTTGTCCAGGGGTTCCTCCAGCAGATAATGGGAGCTGTAGCTGTCTTCAGGCACCACCAGGATGTAATCCTGCAGCAAGACACAAAGCAACCAGCCACACCCTGGCGTTCAGTGCTTCCTCCCTGCAATAGCTTAGGTAAACCAAAGAGAACCACAAGAAGCACATGCAGCCAGTCAGCTCACTCAGCTGCCTGAGCATGTATTTACAAATGATTGATGTCTCACCAACTGGGATATGGTGCAACACTTCCAAGTGCTTGTCTTTTGAAAAGACAATTGGTCCATGTGGCCCAGTATGCTGCCACAGGCAACAGCCAATACCCCATGTGATTGAGGCTAGCAAAAGACCCACCAAGGGCAGTAAGTCTATAGGACTCGGAGTCAGGACACCGGATTTCTGTTTCCAGCTCAGCTGCTGACTGGCATTGTGGCCTCTGGTGAATCCTTTAAGAGCTCTGGGCCTTAGTTTCCCCAATCTGGACGATTGGGATAATAATGCTTACCTGCCTCTGTCTCTAGAGATCCTTGGATGAAAGAGGCAGTGCAAGTGCAAAGTATTTTCACAATAGTGCATGAAACCGATTGTGCAAAAGTGCAAAATATGATCATGACAGCGCATGTGCATCCATGGTAGGAAGGGAATTTCTTCCTGGCCTTCACAGGCTGTCATCGGACTGTCTGAAGCAGCTTGACTAAGCTCAGTCTCCTCCCCTCTCTACTATCATAGAGAGGGGTAATATCATAACATAGTTCCTGGTGGCTGTTGCCCATTAGTGGTGGATTCCACAGAGCCTACCCTCTAAGCTACAATGCCACATTTCCCGACAGTGGATGCAACTTAGCAGGATGGCTCAGAAAGGGGGAAATGGTGTGAAACATTCCCTGCCACTACCCTACTGAAAATGCCCTAGAAATCCAGTTACAACCCTGCTCCTATTGCTGTCACAGGGCTGGAACCAGGTCTTGCGGTGAGGGAGCCTTTCAGCTATACACTTACCAGCCACAGCTGCTGGCCTGCTGGCACACGAACAATCACCGTCAGCTCGTTATCCGTAAGGTCCAGGATGATCTGGTTCTCGGCAACCACCACACTCCGACAACCGTATCCATGTGGGCAGAAAGCAGCCTTGGCTTGGCCTGAAAGGCCAAAAGAGACGTCAGCCCCTCAGCCGCCTCTATCCCACCCCCAGCCTGCTCCACTCGAGTTCATCCAAAGCAAAGCCAAGGCAGCCAGCTGTGAGCTGCAGCACACACCAACTCTCCCCCGAATGGCCCATTTTGTGGTCCTCATGTCTCAGACATTGACTCAGCCAGCTTGGGAGGCAACCCAAGCCAAGTCAAAGCTTCCAGGGTCCAGCTTCAGGGCTTTGTGGTCTGAGTGAAGACCCTGAGCAAGATGAATAAAGGCAGCCAGCAGGGAAGGGGTTGAGTTTCATAAGAGCCTGCCCAGTGTGTGATGTGTGTGTTGGTGTGAACGCCATTCGCTTGCCATTCCATTGCTAGGTAAAGCATCGTGCAAAACCTAGTGCAAATCTTCCCCTCTGCACTGGACTTTGTGAAATCGATCCTTTTCGGTGGTGGAAATGGAAACAGTGCGCAGCTGGAAGCCATCTCCTTCCCCAGGGGCCCACTGTGTAAGGTCAAGGTCAATTCACAGTTAGGCCCCTAAATAGCTGAGCCCATATGGCTCCCACTGAAGCGAATGGGACCTTCAGGAGCTCGGCACCTCTGAAAGGCAGGCCACTTTAATGATGTGTCTAACTGTGGATTTAGGTGCCTCACTTTATACACCCAAGTTTCAACAGTTGGACCTTCGTTTCACCTTCCTAGAGTCTGCTGCAGTAACTGAAAGCACCAGTGCCCCATTGGTTCTACCTTTGCTGCAGCCAGCTCGTATATGGGAAAACAGATAAATTCTACAGGCGGTCCAATGGAAAAGCTAGATTCATAGATTTACAGATTTTCAGGACAAAAGGGACCATTAGATTATCTAATCTGACCTGTGTATCACAGGCCATCACAGAATTTCACCCAGTTACTCCTGTACTGAGCCCAATAACCTGAGTTTGGCCAAAGCATACTTTCCAGAAAGGCATCCAGGGTGGATCTGAAGGCTTCAAGAGATGGAGAATCCACCACTCCCCTGGGTAGTTAGTTTTAATGGTTAATCACTCTCACTGTTAAAAAGTTTGTGCCTCACTTCTAATTTGAATGTATCTGGCTT